>NC_044322.1:1477950-1792732 GCF_007399415.2 Gopherus evgoodei
CTATAAGGCATCATGGGTAGGCATTGTGCTTTCCTATGATGCAGACAATATAGTGCACACATCACAACCCATAACAGAGGTCACTGGAACAATCCAGGGGTTGGAGAAACAGGGATTGCTGGTACCAGGAGCCTGCAGAGTTTATAAGCATTGAAGGAGAGAGCCTGCAAAGTTCTCTCTCCTGCAGAGATGATAAAACTCGGCAGGTTTTAGGATTGCAGGGTATGCAACTAACCCCAGATACCATGCACGGAATTCAGACCTTGGGGGAGAAATCTGACCTCTGGACGACAGTGTTTCCTAGATACATATTTAAGGAATGCATGCTATTGGGGTTTTATCTGCATGCATTTGGGATGGTCATGCTACTCCTGAGTGGTGAAACCATGAATGGGTTATGCAAATCCTCCCAAACAAGTGCTGATATAATCCCAATATCATCCTTAAACGGCAGCTCTTTTATACCAAAAAACAACAACAAGAGTTTGGCATGAGTTCAGCCCACTTGCCTGGGAGCTGCAAAGTTCTTGAAGGTAAACTGCACTGCTTGCAGCTTAACTCTCCAGGTATTCCTTTCACAGGCTAGATCTTTCTCGCCTCCGCTCAGCCCCTGCCCTCGTCCCCCACAGTTTAGTTCCTTTATTTCTCCAGGTGTTTTCAGCAGTCTTCCTTTTTTGGGCAGGGAGGTGGTGGAGAAGAACCTAGATTAATTCCATTTGAATCCTTAAATAGGATTTGGCTATGACAGGAATCCTTTGTCTTCCAGTTTGACCCCTCACTCCCTCCTTTTGGAGAAATACCACCAGTCCAAAATGATGTCCATCTGAGGTAATTGGGATTGTTCAGTCTGCAGAAGAGACGAATGAGGGGGGATTTGATAGCCGCTTTCAACTACCTGAAAGGGGGTTCCAAAGAGGATGGATCTAGACTGTTCTCAGTGGTAGCAGATGACAGAACAAGGAGTAATGGTCTCAAGTTGCAGTGTGGGAAGTTTAGGTTGGATATTAGGAAAAACATTTTCAGTAGGAGGGTGGTGAAGCTCTGGAATGGGTTACCTAGGGAGGTGATGGAATCTCCTTCCTTAGAGGTTTTAAAGGACAGACCTGACAAAGCCCTGGCTGGGATGATTTAATTGGGAATTGGTCCTCCTTTGAGCAGGGGCTTGGACTAGATAACCTCCTGAGGTCCCTTCTAACCCGGAGATTCTATGGATTCTATGATTCTGTGAGGTGACATGATCACATGACCCTGCAGTGTCAAGACAGCATCCCAGGAAACTTCTCAGGAAGGAGGAAGATTAGTATCTTCAAAGTCCTATTGTCCTCCCTAATAGTCCGTCCAGGCTGATTGCCTACTGTTCGGGGGCATTCCCCTGGTGCAAGCACTTCTGTAATTGATACAGAGCCCATATTCCTAACTTCAGATACAGAAATGATACATCCATACAAATAGGATAATCCCATTCGTTCATCATAACCTTTCCAATGATATGTCACATGACCCATCTTGCATAAAACACAGCTTAGTTATGCCATATTCATAGAACAACATTTCTATGAAGAATATGGGGCGTAATGTCACAGGGGTGAAGAAGCATGTGGACAAGGGCGATCCAGTGGACATAGTGTACCTGAACTTTCAGAAAACCTTTAACAAGATCCCTCATAAGAGGTTCTTAAGCAAAGTAAGTTGTCATGGGATAAAAGGGAATGTCTTCACATGGACCAGTAACTGGTTTAAAGATAGGAAACAAAAGGTAGGAATAAATGGTGAGTTTATGAAGAGAGATAAATAGCAAGGTCCCCCAGGGATCTGTCCTGGGACCAGAATTGTTCAACATATTCATAAATGATCTAGAAAAGGGGGGAAACAGAGTAGTGGCCAGTTTTGCAGATAATACAAAACTAAAGATTGTTAAATCCAAAGCTGAATATGCCCTCCTTGTTCCCAGATGTATAACTCTGTGCTGGGCTGTGTGAAAATGCATTTTGTTTGAATGAGCCCCATTTGCCAAATAAACTGTCCAGAACTCTCTGTATGACTGCCCTGTCCTCATCATTATTTACCATTCTGCCAAACTTTGTGTCATCAGCACATTTTTAACAGCAGCAATTTTGTATTTACTTCCAAGTCCTTGAAAAAATATTGACTAGCATCAGACCTAGTACTGATCCCTGCAGAGCCCTATTAGAAACACCCACATTCGAAGAGCCTTTTGACAATTACTTTTTGAGATCGGTCAGTTCTCCATTAGCCTGTTCCCAATCCGTTTAACTTGTGCTCCATTGATATTTTGTGCAGTGCTAATTTTTAATCCAAATGTCCTGTGGTACTTGGATGCGTAAACAGGGGAATCTCAAGCTGGAGAAGAGAGGTTATTTTACCTCTGTATTTGGCACTGGTGCAACCACTGCTGGAATCCTGTGTCCAGTTCTGGTGTCTAACATTCAGGAAGGATGTTGATAAATTGCAGAGGGTTCAGAGAAGAGCCATAAAAATGATGAAAGGATTAGAAAACATGCCTTGTAGTGATAGACTTGGGAGCTCAGTCAATGTAGCTTAACGAGGTTAAGGGTGGTTTGAGGAAAAGTCTATAAATCCCTACATGGGGAGGAAATAATTACAAATGGGCTCTTCAATTTAGCAGAGAAAGGTCTAACATCGTCTAATGGCTCGAAGTTGAAACTAGACAAATTCAGACTGGAAATAAGGCGCCCATTTTTAACAGTGAGAGGAACTAACCATTGGAACAATTTACCAAGGTCATGGTGGATTGATTCTCCATCATGGCAATTTTTCAAATCAAGATTGGACATTTTAATAAAAGGTATGCACTAGGCATTATTGTGTGGAAGTTCTTTGGCCTGTGTTAGACAGGAGGGTCAGACTAGAAGATCACAATGGGCTCACCTTGCCTTGGAATCTATGAAAAACAAAACCTTACAAAACTCTTAAGTTTGTCACATCTATGTTTGACATGGCCCATTTTCCATAAAACATTGTTAACCTGCTTTAAATATATTCCTCTCCTTTAGTTCTTTATTGATTGATTCCCATATCAGTTTGTCCATTATTTCAGGCTAACTTGCCTATAAGAAGCCGGGTCAACCTCCCGTACCTTTTTGAATATTGACAAAATATTAGCACACTTCCAGCCTTCTGGAATTCCCTCAAGAATCCTAAATTGGTTACAAAATGAACATCAGTGGGCCAATAACCTCCTGAGCCAGCTCTTTGAGGACTCTTGGGTGGAGATGATCCTAGCCTGCTGATTTAAAAGTACTTATATTTGGTTCCTGCATTCAGCTGGCATCAGTCTAGCCTTTCCATCTTTCCAGGAGTCTCACTTACCTCAGATCTGGCGAGCCTTATCACAGCATAACAGACCAGAAAGAGCAGCATGAATTCCAGGATCTCTAGGCAGGAGGCAGAGTTGAGATACAAGAGTGAACTCATTTCCCTGGGCTCAAACACTAAGACACTCTCAACACAGACACTCTCAAACCAGCTACAAGTCCCCAGGCTACACCTGAGGGCAGGTTGCTGCTCTGGCATCAGGCAGGCGCTGATGTGGTGTCTAGGTAACAATGAGGCTGCCCTCCTGCAATCTCCCTCTAATCTGTGAGGTGTCAATGCTGTACTTAGATCAGGAGATGGGATGAGGCAACCACCCAAGTAGACTGAGCAGCTGAGCTCAGAATAAGTCAGGAGGGAGGGCATCAGGTTTCCCAGGAAAACCATGGGTCTTTTCCGAGCTCTGACTCTCAAGCCCTCAGGCAAGGGACATTTTTTTCTACTTGCGGGAACTCCTAAAACCCCTGTGACTGAGGCAGAATCTCCCAGCCTGAAGTGAGAAGCAGCCCTGACGTGATTATCTAGTGCTACCAGTTCAGAAAAACTTTCATGGTATCACAGCCCAAGCACTCCAATACCATGAGCTGGGCCTCACCAAAATCATGAGATTGGCTTCAAAATAATGAGATATTCAAAAAACATTCATCTGGGGAACTTTTCATTTGCCTTCTGGTGTCTGAGCCGCTAAGTTGCACTCAATTCACGTTCTCCAGCTTCTCTTTGCAACTACAAGGGCTTCAAATTGGCTAACAAATAAAATAAAAGAAAGAGCAGAGATTCTCTAATAAATCACTTGATTCCAGCAGTGGATGCTTTAAGAAAAGCACCCTATATCATAAGATAATAAAGAGCCCTACCTCTTATCTAACATGTTCAATTAGTAGACCTCAAGGCACTTTACAAAGGAGGTCTGTAGCATTAACCCCCTTTTCCAGATGGGAAACTGAGGCACAGAGAAGAGCAATGACTTGCCCAGCACGACAGTAGCAGAGTCAGGACTAGCACTTAACTCTTCTGAGTTCCATCTAGTGCTCTATCCACTAGGCCACAGTGCATTTGAAGTAAGGGTTCAGAGTCAATACATTCCTATAGTGGTTCTTTTGGGCTCTTCCAGTACCAACGTTATTCAAGTTACACATTTTGACCTGTGGCCTGTGCGGGCACAGGGGCTTCCTTGTTAAAACGAGTTTCTCATAGCAGGTTGCATCTGAGTTCTTGTTAGGCCTGAACAGAAGTTCACTGGACCATGTCTCCGATGTCCCCATGGCAAACTTTAAAAGCCATTGAAGGCCTTGCAGTGCACTGACATACTGGGATTTTCAGAAAGTCTTTGAGAGGGTCCCTCAGCAGAGGCTCTTAAGCAAAGAAGCTGTCATGGGATAAGAGGAAGGGTCCTCTCATAGATCAGTAACTGGCTGAACCATAGGAAACAAAGCATTGGAATACTGCATGGAGATGTCTCTCCATCTCAAAAAAGATATCTTGGAATTGGAAAAAGGTTCAGAAAAGGGCAACAAAAATGATTAGGGGTGTGGGACAGCTTGCATAGGAGGAGAGATTAATAAGACTGGGACTTTTCATCTTGGAAAAGACAACTACAGGGGAAATGATAGAGGTCTATAAAATCATGATTTGTATGGAAAAAGTAAATAAGGAAGTGTTATTTACTCCTCAGAACAAAAGAACTAGGAGTCACCACATGAAATGAATAGGCAGTAGGTCGAAAAGAAATAAAAGGAAGTATTTCTTCACACAATGAACAGTCAAGCCAGGGAACTTCTTGCCAGAGGATGTTGGGAAGGCCAAGACTATAAGAGGGTTAAAAAAAAAAACTAGATAATTTCATAGAAGATAAGTCCATCAATGGCTGTTAGTCAAGATGGGCAGGGATGACCCACCATGCTCTGAGTGTTCCTAGATTCATTTACCAGAAATTGGAAATGGATGACAGGGGATGGATCACTTGATGACTCCCTGTTCTGTTCATTCCTTCTGAAACACCTGGCATTGGCCACTGTCGGAAGACCGGATACTGTGCTAGATGGACCTTTGGTCTGACCCAGTGTGGCCATTCTTATGTTACAGCTGTTCAGCCTCCTTGATACCTGTGATGTCATAATCCTGCTCAGTTCTCCAGTCTTCCTTGGAATGTGGATGGAAAGCCAGGGTAGATGTCACCTAGCGAGCTGGGCCTGTAAGAGCAACCCGTGTTCAGGCAGAGAGGGGTTTCTGGGAGAGCAGCGCTGTAAAGCGCCAGTGTAGCCATGGCCAGAGGCTTGGGACACCATTCCTGCCCATCCTGCTAATAGCCATTGGGGGACTTGTCCTCCATGAATCTATCTAGCTCCCTTATGAACCTGGTTATACTGTTGGCCTTCACAACACTCTCTGGCAAGGAGTTCCAGGGGTTGACGGTGCGTTGCATGAAAAAAATACTTTCTTGTGTTTGTTTTAAACCTGCTGCCTATTAGTTTCATTTGGTGGGCCCCTTGTTCTTATATTATGAGAAGGAGTAAATTACACTTCCTTATCTACTTTCTCTATACCACTCATGATTTTATAGACCTCTGTCATATCCCCCCTTAGTTGCCTCTTTACCAAGCTGAAAAGTCCCAGTCTTATTAATCTCTCCTCCTATGCAAGCGGTTCAACACCCCTAATCATTTCTGTTACCCTTTTCTGAACCTTTTTCCAATTCCAAGGTATCTTTTTTGCCATTGCCTGTCACAGGGGTTACAGCTGGTGTACACTAAGATAAGCAGCTGGGTTTCCCTGATGGCCAAGTGGTCCCCATGGGAATGTGCAGACATGCTTCATATAGACAGTTGCCTCTCTGTCTGAAAAGATAATGCCTGCTGCCCGTGTAACCTCTCCAATGACTCCTTGTCCTTTAAGGTGAAGATCCCTGGTGTCAGCGGCTCCCCGTCTAGCAGGAATTGGGTACGTTGGCAGGTTTCATTATCATTAAAATACAAAATGAAAGGTAAAGGCTGCAAATTGTTTCCATTTGCAGATGTTCTGCACAGCAGCCGAGGACTCAGCTGGGCTGTCGGAGTGACTCAGTGAGGGAGCTGGGGGGGCAGGCAGTGCTAGGTAGCTTGGGAACCCCTCCCCTACATCTGCCCAAGCTCTACATTGGGCTGTTCAAGTTACACAGAAATCTGACATTCAAAGCGAGCTCGGAGTGTTAAAACCCCAGTACCCCAAGTTCGGATTCTGAATGGGTCCGATTTCTAGAGGTGCTGTGCACTCTCGGTCCGATCCTGCCAGGGGCTGAGCCAGAGGAGACCCTACTTAATCTCAGTGACTAGTTCCCAGATCACCTCAGCTTTAGTTGATGCAGGAAATTTAATCAGCAAATACATTTTCAACAGTTTTATTCTCCGGCTCAATTTTTAAGGCAGGATAATTCAGAGCTGAATTGCTCTGTGGTAACAGGTCCAAAAGGGCATATTTCTGTTTCCTGATGGTTTGAAGGCTCCAGCATTTCTCCTCTGTAGATACCCCTCAGAGTTACAGGGTGACCGGCATCTCTGTCCCATCTCTGGTCTCCGAGTACCAGATGTCAGGCCTCGGACCCTGCCCTCTCATGGGGTGGAATCTCACAATTTCCCAACCCTTGACTGGGCCCTGAGCTACCACATACTGTGGATCATCTGTTCTTACTCAGCAGATCGGGCTAGATTTGGTACCTATGGTTGACATGTGTGCATGAAAGTACAGATGTGTAAATCTTATGGTAGAATATTTCATTGCAATACAAATATCCCAAACCAACCTTTGTGAAATGAATGAATGCCAAAACACAACAGTGACTCTTTGATCAGTGAACAGTTGTGTGATACTGTCTCCTGGTAAAAGACCATTAGCTGTTTCTACACTTACATTTAGAGTCATGAAGATAATTTCCTTTGTATTATCTGTGAAAGACTTTTGTAAAAGTCCTGAGAGAACAGAACTGCTGAGCAGAGCTGAGGTTCAGGAAGAGGGAGTATTATACTGTCTTTGATGCAATTTACACCCATCACCTTTACAAGAACATGGCTGCAGTAACTTGCACATTCAACCGGATATTAGTGCTAACCCAGTTTTTCCACTATTCACCCAGGAGCAGCGCCAGGGTTTTCAGCGCCCTTGGCGGGGGTCCTTCCGCGCTCCCTGTCGGCGGCAATTCTATAGCAGGCTGTGAGGGGTCCTTCCGCACTCCCGGTCTTCGGGGCACTTCAGCGGCGGGTCCCGGAGTGAGTGAAGGACTCGCCGCAGAATTGCTGCCGAAAACCTGGAGCATGGCAGGACCCATCATCGCCGAATTGCCGCCGAGGGAGGCAAAATGCTGCCCCACCCAAATCCTGGTGCCCTAGGCGACCGCCTAGATCGCCTAAATGGAAGCGCGGGCCCTGTATTCACCCATTTGTGACACCAATCCCTCCCTCCACCAGCTGAAGTAACTGTCTGTGACAATGACCAGGCAAAGCACATCAGCTTCTGTTGGAATTTTTCAAGATCAGAGTGTATTATTGGGAGCATATGGTAAGGGAAAGTTAATAGATCCCAGTTCTGATTGAATTTGCACATGTAAACCTGGAGTGGTGCCACTGAAATCAATATAATCGAACTAAGAATCTGGCCCTAACTATTTATCCTATGCGCTGCAAAGAGGCAGTGGCATAATTTGGATTCTCAGGAATGAAGACAAAATTACATCTATAGAATCATAGGACTGGAAGGGACTGTGAGAGGTCATCTAGTCCAGTCCCCTGCACTTGTAGCAGGACTAAGTATTATCTAGACCATTCCTGACAGGTGTTTGTCTTACCTGCTCTTAAAAGTCTCCAATGATGGAGAATCCACAACCCCTCTAGGCAGTTTATTCCAGTGCTTAACCACTTTGACAGTTAGGATATTTTTCCTAATGTCCAACTTAGACCTCCCTTGCTGCAATTTAAACCCATGCTTCTTGTTTTATCATCAGAGATTAAGAAAAACAATTTTTCTTCCTCCTCCTTGTAACAACCTTTTACACACTTGAAAAATTTTATCATGTCCCTTCTCAACCTTCTCTTCTCCAGATTAAACAAACCCAAACTTCCTTCATAGATCATGTTTTCTAGACCTCTAATAATTTTTGTTACTCTTCTCTGGAATTTCTCCAGTTTGTACACATCTTTCCTGAAATGTGGCAACCAGAACTGAACACAATACTCCAGTTGAGGCCCAATCAGTGCAGAGTAGAGCTGAAGAATTACTTCCCATGTCTTGCTTACAACACTCCTGCTAATACATCTCAGAATGATGTTTGCTTTTTTTGCAACATCATTACACTGTTAACTCATATACAGTTTGTGACCCACTATGGTGCCCAGATCCTTTCCACAGTACTCCTTCCTAGGCAGTCATTTCCCATTTGTATGTGTGCAACTGATTGTTCCTTCCTAAGTGGAGTACTTTGCATTTGTCCTTATTGCATTTCATCCTCTTTACTTTAGACCATTTCTCCAGTTTGTCCAGATCATTTGGAATTTTAAACCTATCCTCCAAAGCACTTGCAAACCCTCCCAGCCTTACATCACCTGCACACTTTATAAGTCTTCTCTCTATGTCATTATCTCAATCACTGATGAAGATATTGAACAGAACTGGATGCAGAACCAATCTCTATGGGACCCCACTTGTTATGCCCTTCCTGCATGACTGTGAACCACTGATAACTACTCTCTGGGAATGATTTTCCAACCATTTATGCACCCACCTTATAGTAGCTCCATCGAGGTTGTATTTCCCTAGTTTCTTTATGAAAAGATCCTGTGAGACAGTATCAAAAGATTGACTAAAGTAAAAATATACCGCATCCACCACTTTCCCCAGGCACAAGGCTTTTTACCCTGTCAAAGAAAGCTATCATGTTGGTTTGACATGATTTGTTCTTGACAAATCCATGCTGACTGTTACGTATCATCTTATTATCTCCTATTATGTGCTCCATTATCTTTCCGGGTACAAAAGTTAAGCTGACTAGTCTGTAATTTCCTGGGTTGTCCTTATTTCCCTTTCTATAGATTGCCCTTTCCCAGTCTTCGGCAATGTCTCCCATCTTCCATGACTTTTCAAAGATAATTGCTAATGGCTCTGATATCTCCTCAGTCAGCTCCTTGAGTATTCTAGGATGCATTTCATCAGGCCCTGGTGATCTGAAGACATCTAACTTGTCTAAGAAATTTTTGACTTGTTCTTTCCCTATTTTAGACTCTGATCCTACCTCATTTTCACTGACATTCACTATGTTAGACAGCCAATCACCACCGACTTTCTTGGTAAAATCCAAAACAAAGAAATCACTAAGCACCTCTGCCATTTCCACTTTGGACCTACTCTGTCCTTGGTCTTCCTCTTGCTTCTAATGTATTTGCAGAATGTTTCTTGTTTCCTTTTATGTTCCTAGCTAGTTTGATCTGATTTTGTGCCTTGACTTTTCTACTTGTTTATATTCATCCTTTGTAATTTGACCAAGTGTCCACTTTTTGTAGACACTTTTTTTTGAGTTTTAGATCATTGAAGATCTTCTGGTTAAGCCAGGGTGGTCTCTTGCCATATTTCATCTCTTTCCTATGCAGTGGGATAGTTTGCTCTTGTGCCCTTAATAATATCTCTGAAAAATTGCCAACTGTCTTCCATTGTTTTTCCCCTTAGACTTGCTTCTCATGGGAACTTACCTAGGAACTCCCTGACTTTGCTGAAGTCTGCCTTCTTGTAATCCGTTGTCTTATTGTGCTTTTCTCCCTCCTGCCATCTCTTATATTCGTGAACTCTATCATTTCATGATCACTTTCACCCAAAGCTGCCTTCCACTTTCAAATACTCAACTAGTTCTTCCCTAACTGTCAAAATCAAATCTAGAACAGCCTCCCCCCAGCAGCTTTCTACATTTTCTGCAATAAAATATAATGTCTATAATACACTCCAAAAACTAGTTGTGTAATATGTGCCCTGCTGTGTTATTTTTTCAACAGATGTCTGGGTAGTTGAAGTCCCTAATCACTACCAAGTCCAGTGCTTGGGATGATTTTGTTAGTTGTTTAGAAAAAGTTTTATCCACTTCTTCTTCTTGCTTAGGTGATCTGTAGTAGACCCCCACCATGATATCACCCTTGTTTTTTCACCCCTTTTATCCTTACCAAAGACTTTCAATAAGTCTCTTTCTTTCTTTTTATATATCTATGTGTCTGTCTGTCTGTCTATAATGAGGCAAGGAAATACATTTATAAACGGCTTCAACATAGGACAGATAAATACAATGACGGTTTTCACCATATACTTGCCATGTGTTTATACCTGTCATGATACAACGGGCCACACTTAGAAGTGAAGGGTGAAAAAGGATGTCTGTAGAAGGTCATGATTATAAAATCACACATCGCTCAAGTAGGCTGAGGAACTTCCAGCCACAAGAGATCAAAGGGACCAAGAGGTTAGCAGGACTGAAAGAGGGAATTGAAATTTATATAAATAACCAGAAAAATCAACTACGATAGTGGGGATTTAAAAAAATGTCTTGGAAGGGCTATAAATGTTCCTGATTTGCATTGCAAAATATATCTAACTAGTGGGTGTCAGGGGGAATGTTGCCTGGGAGCAGGTTATCTCTTAGCTGTCTATTGTAGGGCTTCTTCCACTTTTCTCTGAAGCATTTGGAATTGGCCACTGGATATTGGGCTAGATGGACTGCAGGTCTGATCCACTCTGGCAGTGCCTATCCTCCTATCTGTGGTGTAAATCCAAGACTATGCTTTTGCTCATCTCTCTTGACCTCCTAGGAGTCTGTAGACTTGCACTGAGAGCAGAATGATGTCTTGTTAAATATCATCTCGTTGTCTAATCTCCTATTCCTTTTTCATTCAGGAAGAAAAGCTCAAAACTTATCAGACCTTCCCAGGATGTTATGTCAGCTGTCAATGACACTAAATTCAACTGTGCAGTGTTCCTTCTTACCGGGATACCTGGGCAGGAAGACATCCATCTCTGGATCTCTACCGTCTTCTGCTTAACCTACGCTATTTCTATAGTAGGAAATTCACTCATTCTGTTCATTATAAAAACAGATCTAAGCCTTCATGAGATAATGTACATTTTCCTTTCCATGTTGGCCATCACAGACCTTGGCTTATTGATAGCCAGCATGTCAACAATACTGGGTGTATTTTTGTTTAGCTCAAGGGAGATCAGCCTCAATGCCAGTGTTGCCCAGCTGTTCTTCATCCACTCGTTTACATTGATTGAATCCGCTGTGCTCTTGTTGATGGCCTTTGACCGCTTCATCGCAATCAGTAACCCACTGAAATATACGTTCATCACAACACTGCCAAGAATAGCTATGATTGGACTGGTGTTTGTGCTAAGAGGGGTGGCCGTAATACTCCCACTTCCCCTTTTGCTGAAAAGGTTCCAGTTCTGTCGAGCCAATATCCTCTCCCATTCCTTCTGCTTGCACATGGAGGTCATGACAATGGCATGTGCGGATATCACAGTCAACAACATCTATGGCTTGTTTATTACAGTTATAACAGTGGGGTTGCACTCGCTGCTCATCTTCCTCTCTTATGTGATGATCCTCAAAACAGTGCTGAGCATCTCCTCCCATGTGGAATTCCTCAGGGCCCTAAACACCTGTGTCTCCCATCTCTGCGCTGTCCTGCTCTTTTACATGCCAGAGTTCACCCTGACTTTGATGCACAGATTCAGGAAGAGCTCTTTTCCCTTGCTTCAGATTGTCCTGAGCTACATCTACCTTCTGGTTCCTCCTCTGATGAACCCAATCATGTACAGTGTGAAAAGCAAACACCTTCATTCGAGGATAATGGGGGTGTTCGTGAAGTGAAGGGTCAGTTTAGCACCTGACCCCAGTGCTGGTGACATAGGATACAAGAAACACAGGACCCGGCGACTTATTCCATCCTGGACCCTTATATCTGTGATGACATGAGCTACTGACCAACACTCTGTACAGACATGTTCAGATGAGGTCCAAGGCCTGAAGTAAAGATACAGGAGCTGTCTCCACCCACTGGTGAGGGAGGACAGTGCATTGGGGAAAGGAGATCAAGGCAGGAAACAGCATTTACAGAGTGACTGTGTTTGTGGAAAGCCAGGAGACTGGTGGTATGTTGGCCCATAAAGAACCATATTGGTGGCTGCTCTGACCTCAGAATCCTTGACAATATTCTCAACAAAGAGAAGGGACATCGATGTTGTTTCCCATTATACCTGGCCTGTCACTGTCCTGTCTCTGGTTAAACATCCATAGGCCATAAAAAAAACCGCAGAGCTGTTCTGCAGTCGCAGTCCTGGCCCTTCCTTAGCACTCTGGGTGCTGTGTGATCCATGGGTACGGCGTTAGCTGTGGACAGGTGCTATTCAAGGGGCATGGACACCCACCATCCCCCCACTCCTTCAGCCCGGAGCTTCTGCCTGAGTCCTGTCAGAGACATCATTGTGCAGTAGTCACAAGAGAAGCCATTCAGGCAACACCCTAATCACCACCTTTAGTGGCTCTGCACACAGCACAACTGCTAAGCCCACTCCACACGGAAGCAGAGCAGAGCTGTCTGTTTGTGAGGGTCTGACACACAGGAGTCCTGGGAAGAGACTCAGGCCCATATTGCCCTCCCCTCCATTTCTGCTGCCCCAGCCATGCCAATGGGTAGAAAAGGGCCTCAGCTCCCCAGCAGAGTCACAGAGATCTCCTGTCCCAGTCGAGCCCATTCAGTGTAGGTTGGCCACCTTCTTGAAAGGAACAAGCAAGACACATTCAGGAGCCCCACCCCCGGCATGGCCTGACCGCTGGCCCTCTTCTTCCCCCTGAACTCCCACCTCCTGCTCCTTCTCTTCCCCAAAGCCCCACCCAGTGACCAGGCCGCATGTCAGAGCCAGGCTGTGGTAAAAGAAGCCCAGGGAGCAAGTGTCACTTTGGGGAACCCCAGAACTTCCACCTGCCCCGTTCAGGGTATGTGGCCTTGGGGAAAAGAGGAGCAGGGTGGGGCCTCATCATGAGTGGCGGCTAAGGACCTCAGCCCCCCAACAGTGAAAAGGGTGGCTCTGTCCATGAGTAGTGTGGATTGGCACCACAGGGAATTCAGGACAAATGCTGTTCGGGAGTCTTTCAGCCCACACTGGGTCTTCAAATCTGTATTTTGGGACTCTCCTGCCCAATTCAGGATGGATGGGCCACCATAATTGAGTGGCCATTGGAGGAGATGTGTTGGGGAGTATCCCCTTTTTGTTGTTGGAGTGATTGGGGGTGTCAGTGAACCCCTGATTCAGGGTGTGGCCCTTTAAGATTCCTGTGCCTTTTGGAGCTGACAGAAGCTTCACTCCATGTGAAACAGGAGGAGACCTAGAAGGGCAGGCAGGCTGCATCCTCTCGAGAAACACGGGCGCCACCAGCAGGGGATGGCCAGCTGCCCTCGCTCAGCCCTGGGGAAAGGGACTGAGATATCATGGGTGCCAGGTGGGGAGAAGCCAGTGAGGCTGCAGCAAGCCTGGAACCAGACAGACCCCAGTAAGCAGGAAGGTGGGGGGCTCCTGAGTAAAGGAGGAGGATGGGGTCGGAGGGTAGGAGAGTCTGTGTTTTGGAGATGACTGAATGAATGTGACCCCACAAAGGGGGCTCTTGTTTCAGGTATCCCAGGCTGAGTGTCATTGCAAGGACCTTAGAAGGAAGGGCAGAGTGCCTGCAATGCTACCTCAGGCCACAAGGTGGCACTCTGGGGCAGCACGTGTCCACAAGGTCTTGGCTACACTCAGCTGTGCTCTTGTAAGCCATTACCATCAGGTGCAGATCAGCCCAGCCCCCAGGCTGCTCTACACTGTGCTGAGTCAGCAGGAGAACAGGCCAGTGAATCTAACCCCTGTAACCGGCAGGGCCATCCTTAGGATTTATGGGTCCTTCTGCAGTATTATTAAACTGGTGCCCTATGCCGAACGGCAGCCTGCCATCGCAGCCTGTGGAGGGGGAAAGGCATGAGGCAGCAAGGATACCGAGCCACCCGGCCCGCCTCACAGTGGCAGAGAGTCACAGTTCCCCACACAGACCCCCGTACACTCTGCCTCACACAGAATGTGCAGCACCGGTGCATTCGGTGCTGTAAATACGGCCCCTGCCTTAGGACACTGCAGCATGCCCTGGGTGTGTGGGAGCCGACCCGCTCTTACCTGCTACCATGGGTGGTGGATGACGCTGCCCCTTGGGGTGGTTAGTGCCCCAGCCAACCTTTTCTGCCTGTAACCCCGCCCATACCCCACCCCTGCTCCACCCCAAACCCCACCCAACTCTGTCCAGGCTCCACTCCTCCCCACTGTCTGCCTCCTCTCCTCTCTTCCCTCTCACTCCCTGTTGACCCCATTCCAGCCAAATCCCTGAATGAAGCAAATGACACTAGAAAGATATTGCCGAAGAGGTTTGTTTGTTTTTTGAAGAAAATGGATATGTTTTCCACTGCATGCCAGAAGGTGAAAACTGGACATGCAGAAGGTACCTAATTAAAAGCACTAAATTTAGGCATAAAAAATGTTGGTCACAGGTATGTTGATGTACCCTGAAGTTTGTCACAGATTTATTTACAAAAACTTTGTGGTAAGAGCAAATCAGCTGTCCTGCTGAATACATTAAATATTATGGAATACATGATGCAGCTCTTCTCTGTTTTACATTTTCTTAATCAGTATTGCTGAGCTGATTTTATATTTTAAATGAAAACAACAAGGAGTCCGTTGGCACCATAAGGACTAACAGATTTATTTGGGACTAAGTTTTCATGCGTGAAAAACCTCACTTCTTCAGAACTCAGGGATTCTTAAGCCTTCATAAAGTAATCATTACAGATTGCTACATATATAACTCACTGAAAGGCAGACTTTATTTTAAATTAATCAATCACAAAGGTTTAGTGTTTTCATAATAATGTTCATTGCTTTTCGAAAAAGGGAACACTAATTTAATGTGTGTGATCTCCATGACAAGAGACATGTTTATGAAATTTCATCTACTTTAAAAAAATATGTTTCCACAGATTTTAGGCATAATGAAGCATTTCATATCTTACTAAAGTACTGATTCTGCTGGAGGGTTCTTTTAAAACTAGCTCATTAAATAGTCAGAAGTAAAGAAATGGAAACTTTTGTCCAGCTATCTGGAAGGAAAGGGGTGATGTCCCTTTAAGGGCTAGCATCCCTTCAACAGGGGGGTGGAGGGTGAAAGAAGTGGACAGAAAGGACAGGAAGACTTTGGAAGCAAGTTTTTTGTACTATAGTAATTAAAATTAAAATGTGTATTTTAGATAAGGGTGGTGGCTTTTCTTGAGTTGTTTCTTGTCTTCCTGCTTGTTTTGCAGCAGCCTGCTATTAAACTAAGATGAGCCATTTTAACCCAATATATCCAGCAAATAAACATCCCAATAGTTAACCAAATGTAGCTCTGCAGCAAACATCACAAGAATTGGGTTTAACAGACACATTCTTTATGGCAGCTCAGCCCCATGTCCGTCCCAATGCCGTTTCTGGGTTGTATGGATTTTATCAATACTGGACAGAAACAGCCGAAGAGCAATAGACTGTTTTCATGTGACAGGTTTCAGAGTGGCAGCCGTGTTAGTCTGTATTAGCAAAAACAACAAGGAGTTGTTAGTTAAATAAATTTCTTAGACTCTAAAGTGCCACAAGGACTCCTCGTTATTTTCACATGGGTAATGAAGTTCCACATGCATCTGACTTTGAAATGTACTTCCTGAAATCCCTATTTGTGACTGAATAACAGGTGTTGTGGTGTTGTGTTGTGTTGTGGTTACTATGTACTAGTGTACTAGTGTACTATGTACACTAGTACATTAATAATACACTAGTGTATTACTACTAGTAATGGCCACTGGGGATCTTCAGACTATGTCTACCTCCATTCAAAATTTATGAGGGCTCTCCAAATGAAAAGAGGTTCAAAAGTGCAGTATTAGAGAGTGAGAGCCCATGGAATGAATATTTCATATCCTGACCCCAATGCCTGTTACCAGTCCAGAGAGAGGCTACAGACTGACAGAACACAACCTGAGGAGAACCAGTCTGTTATTAACCCAGGGACAGAGGAGCTACTAGACTTTTGTTTGCTGACAGGTCATTGACTGAGGGCTGAGATGCTGTGATCTTTTCAGGTTCTGAAGAAATCCAGATGACAGATGTTGCATTTGAAGTCTCACCGTAACCTGAGAAATCATCTCTGAAAGAAGATCAAAGGGGAAAGAATGGGTTGACGTGTGTGCTAACGTACAGATGTGTAAATGCTATGACTTTTGCTTTAGAAAATATTTGAGAAGTATTCCACATACTCAAATGAGGATGCACCTGAAGAAGTCGTTTCTTTTACCCACAAAAGCTTATGCCCAAATAAATCTCTTAGTCTTTAAGGTGCCACCGGACTCCTCATTGTTTTTGTGGATACAGACTAACATGGCTACCCCCTGATACTATTCCACATATTGTTTGCAATGGGGTTGGGCAATTAATCTTTGTTTAGTGAACAGTAGTATAATCATGTCTCCGAGAAACTGACCAGAAGCTCTTTCTAAAACTTACAGTGAGAACATAAGATCGGCCATACCGGGTCAGGCCAAAAATCCATCTAGCCCAGTATCCTGTCTTCCAATGATCTAACCCAATATCCTGTCTTTAATGATTGAACTCTCTGGATTCAGTCAACGCTGGCAAGGCAAAGCACTTCAGATTCTTTTGGAGAGATTCTTGGGGGTCAGAGTGTATCACTGGGAGCACTTGATAAGGGAAAGTTAATAGAGCCTGGTTCTGATTGAATTTACACATATAAATCTGGAGTGACGCAGTTGAAGCCATTGTTATTAAAATCAGAACCTGACCCTGAGAATTTATCCCATTTTCTGAAAATAGGCAGAGACATAATATGGACTCTCAGGAGTGAAGAAAATATATATATATATATAATGACACAACTAATCATTTTTATAAATAGCTTCAATGCAGAACAGATAAGTACAATGACAGATTTCACCATGCACTTCTCATTGCATGGTACAATGGGCTACACTCAGAAATGGAGGGTCAGAACAGGTGTCCATGGGAAGGTCAAAAGTGTAAAATCACATGGGGCTAAAGGAGACTGCGGAACTCCCAGCCACAAGTTATCAACAGGGCCAAGAGTTTAGTAGGATTCAAAGAGGAACCGTATGTTTATGTGGGTAATCAGAAATTCCAATTACATTAGTGAAGACTATTTTAAAAAGTTTTGGAAGGACTATAAACCTTCCTCATGTACAGTACAAAATATGTATAAATAATGGGTCTCAGAGGAAAACATTCCCTGGGAGCAGGTTATCTCATAGCTTTCTATTGCAGGACTTCATTTGGCTTCCTCTGAAGCATGTCAAATGGGTCAGTGGATACTGGGCTAAATGGACTCCAGGTCTGATCCAGTCTGGGAGTGCCTATCTTCTTATATGCAGTGTAAATCCAAGATTAAGTTTTTGCTGATCTTCCTTGAGCTCCTGGGACTCTCTAGAAATACAATCAGAGCAGAAAGATGTCTTGTTAAATATCATCTAGTCTCCTGTTGCTTTTCCTTTCAGGAGGAAAGGTTCAAAACTATCGGACCTCCCAGTACATGATGTCAGCTGTCAATGACACCAACTTCAACTCTTCAGTGTTCCTTCTCACCGGGATACCTGGGCAGGAAGACGTCCATCTCTGGATCTCTATCCCCTTCTGCTTAGTGTATGTTATTTCTGTAGTAGGAGATTCAGTTATTCTGTTTATTATAAGAACAGATACAGGCCTCCATGAGGCCATGTACATTTTCCTTTCCATGTTGGCAGTCACAGACCTTGGTTTATCAATAGCCACTGTTGTGGAAAATCAACCACATTGTTGAATTTAGATCAGACAGCCTAAGGCTCTTTTATTTCATACAAGCATATATGCAGGGAGAGACAGCATAGACCCCACGCAAGAGACTGGCTGCTCTACATATTACAAATTTTACCAAGCTTATAAAGGTTAAAACCGCAAAAAGTAGCACGCTGGTTATACATGTTATTTGCCTTATTTGGAATATAATGCTGATGATAAGCAAGCTGACCAATTAATTCTCCATCTATGGTTTTTCCTGTTATTGTCTTTGCCAGTCAAGTCTGCGGTTTGACTGTTCCAGCACCTTTTCTGTAGTCCTGACAGCAGGCTCAGCTGTTGTAACTTAACAGATATTCTGATTCCCCTTTATCCAATTCTAGTTCCTCTTTTTGGGGCCCTGACCACATCTTTTTGCCTCAGCATGCCCTTTGTACAGAAAAACAAGTTTAGCAAAAGTTAAAACTCTTACTCTTAGCAAAAGGCTTTTGGGCCTACTCTTACTCTATTCTCAGCAAAAAACCTGGGGCCTTGGGTAAGGTAGGGTCAAGGGAGGGGGTGTTTCCCTATCACCACCATGCCAACAACATTGGGCACATTCTTGTTTAATGCTAGGGAGATCAACCTTGATGCCTGTTTTGCCCAGCTGCTCTTCATCCACTCACTTTCATACACTAAATTCTCTGTGCTCTTGTTGATGGCCTTTGACCGCTTCATCGCCATCTCTCACCCGCTGAGATATGCTTCCATCTTTACCCTGCCAAGAATAGCCAAGATGGGACTGGTGTGTGTGCTAAGAGGGGTTGCCGTAGTGTTCCCACTGTCCTTTCTCCTGAAACGTTCCCAATACTGTCAAGACAATGTCCTCTCCCGTTCCTACTGCTTGAACCAAGAGATCATTAAGATGGCTTGTTCGGATATTAGAGTCAGCAGCATCTATGGCTTTTTTGTCACAGTCTCCACAGCGATGTTGGACTCGTTGCTCATCCTCCTATCTTATGTAATGATTCTGAAAACAGTGCTGAGCATTGCCTCCCACGTGGAGTGCGTTAGGGCACTGAGCACCTGTGTCTCCCACTTCTGTGCTGTCCTCCTCTTCTTCATACCAGGGACTGGCTTGTCTGAAGTACAGAGATTCAGGAATAGCTCTTCTCCCTTGCTTCAGATTCTCATGGGCTATGTCTACCTGCTGGTCCCACCCATGATGAACCCAATTGTGTACAGATTGAAAAGCAAACACCTTCATGCAAGGATAATCAGGGCATTCAAAAAGTGAAGGGTCAGTTCATCAGCTGGCTCTGCCGCTGGTCACATGAGACATGAAAAACATGGGCCATGGCGAGGGCACCTATTCCATCCTTACCCCCAAGAAGACATGAACTACTAATCTAAACTCTGTAGAGAGAAGTTCAGAAAAGGTCTAAGGCCTGGAGCAATGGACAGGGCCTGGTGAGAGAGGATGGTGCACTGGGAGAAAGAGACCAAGGCAGCAGCAGAATTTACAAACGGACTGTGTCAGTGAAGAGCCAGGGGACTGGTTGCATGTTGGCCCATAAACATCTGGATCGGTGGCTGCTCTGACCTCAGAAATCCTGCCGATACACTCAGTAAAGAGAAGGGATGTGGGTATTGTTTCCCATTACACCTGACTGTCAATGTCCCAGTGTCTTTGGTTAAATATCTAGGGGCCATTAAAAAAGCTGCAGAGCTATTCTGTAGTCACAGTCCTGGCACTTCCCGAGCCCTCTGGGTGCAGCTTGATCTATGAGCACTGCACGAGCTATGGACGGGGCTATTGAAAGGGAATGGTCACCCATCCTTCCCCTACCTCCTCAGTCAGCTGCTTGTGATTGAGTCATGTCAGACACATGATGAATGGAGGCGACCCAGGAGAAGCTATTTAGGCAACTTGCCCCCATCCCCCGGCTCTGTTGATGGCTCTGAACACCACACACGTGCTGAGCCCCATCCGCACTGAGGCAGAGCAGAGCTGCGTGTGCGAGTGAGGGTCTGACACATGGAGCCTCTGGCCCAGATTCTCTTCTCCCGCCATCCATTTGTGCTGCAATGAAAATGGTTGGAAATGGTCCTCAACTCCCCTGCAGAGGCACGTCTCGCTCCAGTCCCAGCCCAGCCTGTTCAGTGTCGAGTGACCATCTTTTCAAAAGGCAAAAGCAGGACACATGCAGGAGCACCATCCCCGCTGCCTCTCTACTTTCCACTTAATGCCCCACCCCCTACTCTGCCTCTTCCCACCAGGACCCCTCCCCCTGCCCCATCTCTTCACTCAACACCCAACTCCCTGGTCCTCCTCACTGGTGAAGGCTTCACACCCTATTCAGACCAGAAGTCACAGCTGAGCCATGGTGAGAGTTGCCCAGGGATCCAGAGACACTCTGAGGAGCCCCAAACCCTCCACTGTCCTGGGCAATTCTCTGGGAGACCCAAGGGGACCCCTCAGCCTCTGTCCCCTCCCCCCAGAACCTAAAATCCAGGAAAAGTGGAGTGTCCAGGGCTGCCCAGAGTTTCCAGAGCTCTCTGAGCAGCTCTTATCACAATCTAGCTCTGACATGGCTGGGGGCTGGAGCATCAGGGAAAGGGGAGCAACAAGGGGCAAGGCCTTCTGAGAAGAGATGGGGTAGTGGGTGTGGCAAGCCTGAACCAACTCCGACTCCAGCAATCTGTGTGTGTGTGTGTGTGTGTGTGTGTGTGTGTGTGTGTGTGTGTGTGTGTGTGTGTGTGTGTGTGTGTGTGTGGCGGGGGAAGGGGGGCCTGAGTAAAGGAGGAGGATGGGGCTCTAGGGTAGGAGAATCTATGTTTTGGAGGATACTGAATTAATGTGACTTCACAAAGGGGGGTCTTAAATATTCCAGGCTGAGAGTAAGTCATTGCAAGGCCCTTGGAGGGAAGGGCAGGGTTCCTGCAGGGCTATCTCAGTCCTCAAGGGGGCACTCTGGGGTGACACTCATCTAGAGTGGGCTGTGCTCTTGGAAGCTGTTACCATTGGGTAGAAGTCAACCCAACCCCCAGGCTGCTCTAAACTCTGCTGATGCCGGGGGGAGTGTGACAGGTTCGCTCACAGAGATCCCCTTGGGACTGTCACACGATGTGTTGAAATTATCTGTGAGTCCATTTTCCCTGCCAGCTTGGCACGTCCAGAACCCTGCCTTGTTGAGGCAACACACTAGCCTGCTGCAAACACAGACCTACAGTCTGGGTCACACCCTCAAAGCTGCAGGCTTGAAGTGAATACACCTTAGCAGGTTGTCTGACTCCAGCACCCAGAAACCCAGCTCCCAATGGGTTCCAAACCCCAAATAAATCCGTTTTACTCTGTATAAAGTTATACAGGGTAAACTTGTAAATTGCCCACCCCCTATAACACTGATGGAGAGATATGCAGAGCTGTTTGCTCCCCCACGTATTAATCACTTACTCTGGGTTCACTAATAAACAAAAGTCATTTTATTAAATAGAAAAAGTAGGATTTAAGTGGTTCCAAGTAACAACAGACAGAAAAAAAGTAAGTTTCCAAACAAAATAAATGACAAAAACATGCAAGTCTAAGACATTAAGAAACTGATTACAGGTAACCTCTCACCCTCACAGATGGTCCAATAAGCTTCTTTCACAGACTAGTCTCCTTCCTAGTCTAGGCCCAGTCCTTTCCCCAGTAAGTTCTTGCCAGTTCCAGCAGACATCTTAGGTGTTAAGCAGGGACTTTCTCATGACTGGCCACCTCTTTGTCCTGCTCCAACCACCTTGTATAGCTTTAGTACAAGGCAGGAATTTATTGTCTCTCTGGGTCCCCACCCCTCCTTCTAAATAAGGGGGGTGCAAACTTTTTTGCATGAGGGCCGCATTGGGTTTTGGAAATTGTATGGAGGGCCAGTTATGGGAAGGAGTCATGACTTATCTGCCCCCCCGGGACTCCTGCCCCAACCAATCCCCCCGTGCCCTGATGGCCCCACGGGAGTCCTGCCCTGTCCATCCCCCCCGGCTCCCTGTCCCTGACTGTCCCCAGAACCCCGCTACTGACTGCCCCCCACTGCCTCATCCAACGCCCCTAGGGATATATGGTCTCTTTACTCCTTAAACTACGTCTTCTCCTACGTCAGGGGAATCTCCCAATTGTATCCTGCTCGAAGAGTGCGACAACGTCCCCTCTATGCTAATCAATTATGGTTAAGCAGGTCCAACTGGACACCTCAGTTTCTTCCTTTCGGGTACATGTGACAAAAACTGTACTGTCACCCCCAACCTCCTTAAAACAACGAGGTTTATTAGCAAAAAACCACAAAGCATTGGAGAAAATGGTTTTAAAGTAACAGGCAGCTGTCATCTTTCTCACATATCATGACAAGCTAAGTTAGACAGGCTTTGCTCTGGAGATACATAATGGAACTGGAGCAAATTACATTCTTTTGGAAAGCCAGGTTGCCCTTGAGACTCAGCCTACTTTTCCTGTGTGTCTGAGCATCTTCCCATCTGCCTGCCCCTTTCTTATTGAAGCAGCATTTCCTGAAACTGTGTGAGCCTAGGCACAGTCATCGTACTGCTCAGCCGTGTCTGTGTTACAGGGCCATGGTGTGGAGCTGACCTTTGCCCTCTGACTGCTTTCTCCCAGCCAGACAGTCTAAGATGAGGCCCTCGTGGCTGGTGCTCTATTGTTTGGAAGTTAGACCCATTCAGCCTCAAGGGCTCACAAGCATCTGGTGACTGTGCTGAAACTCCCACTGTCTCCTTTAGACTCCAATACTCCCCTTAGAAATCCACTACCTACCCTGCACTGCCATCCCCGAGTACTCTGCTGTGCCAGCAGAACTCCCCATGCTGCAGAGAGTGCAGATGGCAAGGGTCCAGTTACAGGGGTTTGATTCGCTGGCCTGTTCGCCCCCTGCCACAGCGGAGTTTAGAGCAGCCTGGGGGCTGGGCTGACCTCCACCCATTGGTAATGGCTTCCAACAGCACAGCACACGCTGGCCACATCCCTACAGATGTGTTACCCCAGCGTGCCCCCCTGGGGCCTGATGTAGCGCTGCAGGCCCTCTGAACTTCCTTCTAAGGTCCTGGGTAACCTCTGGGTGGGTTAGAGTTCACTTCATTGCCCTTCTCCAGAGTCTTAAAATATAACTCCCATAGAAAGCAGCTGGAGACACGAAGTTCAGTCTCTCAGGATTTTCAGCAAAGATTGAACCTCCTCATGTTCAAGGCCCAAAAGGAAGTAAAGAAATGAAAATTTTATGATAAAGAAACAAATCTAATTTTTACAGCATGACACGGCTATTTTATAATCCACAGACGTTATCTTCACAGTTAGACATAAACATAAATAAATACAACAGATTAAAATCTGAACAGTTCAGTCCCCACAGAAACACAGTGAGAAGAAACTGAGAGTTCCCAAAAGCTTAGACTGAGTTCACCTGATTCTCAGTGAGAGTCTTTGGTCACCAAATCTAGACAGTCTGCCGAGTCTAAAAGAGCATCTTCCCTCCCCTTGCCTGTAGGAATCTCTCTCTCGCCAGGCAGGTAACAGCTTTACCAATCACTCACTTAAGTATATAGATAACCAAAACTCCAGGCACAAGAAAATACAAAGCTGAGAACGGCAAAACAGAAATGACTCTTTTCCCATTACTACATGGAAAGAAAAGCTGGTAAATCATACTGGTTGGGGCAATTTAACCAAAACAGTTCAGCTCAAATCAAAATAAAGTTCAAAGAATGCAATTAAAAAGTGGAGAAACTATTTTCCCCTTGCTTTACTTAACCCTGCCCATGCTTTGCTCTTAGAGGGTTAACAAATATCACGAACCTGCTGCAAAATGCTTCAGAGTCAGGGGAAACAGCCTGCATTTCGCTCCTCGGCTCAGCTTCTCCCAATTCACACAGAGCAGGTGGCCCTTTGCAAAGCAGCTGCCCTGATTACTCACCCTGATGGAGTCTGACCCCAGCAAGGAGGAACCTATTGGAGCATATCCAAAACTACCACACCCAATTCCAGAAGTTTCTGGAAATGCAGTGATAAATCTGCCTAGCAAGAGTGACTCAGACACAATTCACTCCTACCCTGGCTAATATCTTCCAATTGAACAAGAGCTCCCTTTGTGTGGTCCCATTAATTCAGTGTTCTCCAAAACAAGAGGTTTCTTATCACCCTCCTCTTCCTCTATTTGGGACCCTCACTGCCCTACTTGCTGGGATCAGCATTGCTTCAAGTTTGACACATCCCCTGCTCCTCCTTTGTCTCTGAGGCCCCGCCACATCCCATCTCTTCACCTGAGGCCTGGCCCCCTGCTCCTCCTCTTCTCCCAAGATCCTGGCCACCAGCAAGGACAGAACCAAGCTATTTTAAGAGCTCCCCAAGAAGGCCAGCCTGCTGTGGGGAGCCCCAGACATGCCATATTCCCTTTGTAGCATGCCATAGGGGGTGGGAATATGGGCTGGGGGCTGGTCTCATTCCCCTTATCCCCTCACTCAGGGCAGGTGGAGTATCCTGACTCCCTGAGTAACACTTACCACAGCCCAGCTCCAGCTTCAAGCCTGGCAAGGGGGCGGGGCTCAGGGGAAGTTGAGTAGCAGAGGTTGGGGCCAAAGGGGGGAGAAGAGGGTCCAGGGAAGGGCTATGGAGGTGGCAGGGAAGGGGACACAGAGTGGATGGAGCTCCTGCATGTGTCCCTCTTTTGCGTTTTGAATAGGTGGTCACTCTACACTGACTGGGCTGGGCTGGGATTGGAGCAAGACGTGCCCCTGTGGGGGAGCAAAGGCCCATTTCCACCCCTTTGTATTGCTCGTGCAGCATAAACGGAGGGGCTGCAGAGGGAATCTGGGCCTGCGTCTCTTGCCAGCACTTCTATGTGTCAGACCCTCATTCACACATTCTGCCTCGGTGGGGAGTGGGCTCAGCAGGTCTGCAGTGTGCAGAACCATCAACGGGGCTGCCTGAATGGCTTCTGCTGGGCCTCCTGCATTAATTGTGTCTCTGGCATGACTCAGTCACTAATAACTGGCTGAGGGCATAGGGAAAGGGTAGGTTACTGCCACCCTTGAATAGCCCCTATCCACAGCTTGTGCAGCACTCATGAATCACGCAGCTCCTAGAGTTCTCGGGAAGGGCAAATATTGTGACTGCAAAACAGCTCTGCAGCTTTTTTCATAGCCCATGAATATTTAAACAGAGGCAGGACAGTGGCAGGCCATGTGTAATGGGAAACAACATCCACATCCCTTCTCTTTATTGACTCTATCAAGAGGAATACTGAGGTCTGAGCAGCCACCGATTCCATTCTTCATGGGCCAACATCCCCCCGGTCCCCTGGCTCTCCACAAACACAGACACTTTGTAAATGCTGCTGCCTGCCTTGGTCTCCTTCCCCCAGTGCCCTGTCCACCATCACCAGCCCCTCTCCCACTGCTCTTGGCCTTTGACCCCATCAGAACCTATCTCTACTCTGAAAGGATCTGTAGCATATGTCGTCTAGGATGTAAGGGCCCACAATGAAACAGGTGGGTGCGGTCCATATATTTCATCTCCCTTGTCATGAGAGCTGAAGCCAGGTGATGAACTGACCCTTCACTTGACGAACACTCTGATTATCCTCCATTGTTTTTAGGTGACAGATCTGAGAAACTGCCCCACATTAAAGCATAAGCAGAGTAATTTTGGAACAAACTCCTACATTTAACAGTAATAAGTTACTAGGATCAAATGGGATTCACCCAAGAGTTCTGAAGGAACTCAAATATCAAACTGCAGAATTACTAACCGTGGTATGTAATCTATGGTTTAAATCAGCTTCTATACCATCCAACTAGCATATACAAATTGTGATGCTGATTTTCAAAAAAGGCTCCAGAAGCAATCCTAGCAATACAGGCCAGTAAGCCCAACTAGAGTGCCAGGCAAATTGGTTGAAATTATAGGAAAAAATAGAATTATCAGACACATAGATGGACACATTTTGTTGGGGAAGAATCAACACAGCTTTTCAAAGGAAAATCATGCTTCACCAATGTATTCAAATTCTTTGAGTGGGTCAACAAAAATGTGGGCAAGGGAGATCCAGTGGATATTCTCTACTTGGACTTTCAGAAAGTCATTGAGAAGGTCCCTCACCAAACCCTCTTAAGCAAAATAAGCAGTCCTGGGAGAATGAGGAAGGTTCTCTCCTGGATCAGTAGCTGGTTAAAAGATAGGAAATAAAGGATAGCAATAAATGGTCAGTTCTCAGAAGGGAGAGAAGTAAATTGCAGGGTCCTCCTGGGATCTGTAGTGGGACCAGTGCTATTCAACATATACATAATTGTCTGGAAAAAGGGGTAAATTGCGATGTGGCAAAATGTGTAGACAAGACAAAATTACTTAATATATTGTAAAAGCAGCAAAGAATCCTGTGGCACCTTATAGACTAACAGACTTTTTGGTCTATAAGGTGCCACAGGATTCTTTGCTTCTTTTACAGATCCAGACTAACATGGCTACCCCTCTGATACTTAATATATTGTGACACTGGATGAGTAGTTTTCTGCTCCCTGAGTGACCAGAGCAGGGGCTGCACTAGAGTAATCAGGAACTTGCTAGAACCAATTAAGGCAGACAGGCTGATTAGAACACCTGCAGTCAATCAAGACAGGTTAATCAGGGCACCTGGGTTTAAAAAGGAGCTCACTCCAGTCAGGCCGGGGGAAGCCAGAGGAGAGGAAATACGTGTGAGGAGCTGGGAGCTAGAGACACAAGGAGCTGAGACTGAGAGGGTGTGCTGCTGGAGAACTAAGAAGTACAAGCATTATCAGACACCAGGAGGAAGGTCCTGTGGTGATCATAAAGAAGGTGTTTGGAGGAGGCCGTGGGGAAATAGCCCAGGAAGTTGTAGCTGTCATGCAGCTGTTACAGGAGGCACTAAAGACAGCTGCAATCCACAGGGCCCTGGGTTGGAACCCGGAGTAGAGGGTGGGCCTGGGTTCCCCCCAAACCTCCCAACTCCTGATCAGACACAGGAGAAGTTGACCCAGACTGTGGGTAAGTCACTGAGGTGAGCAAATCTGCCAATAAGTGCAGGACTGTCATAACTGTCCTACTCAGATCTGAACCTTAGAGTTCAGAACATGAGAAGCTAGCATGAAACCTTCAAACTTAATTACCAGCTTGGATCTGATATCGCTGCCAACAGCCAGATAAATTCCAGTGTCTGGCTCACTCTGGTCTCCCCAAAACCTTCCCTGGGGAACCCCCAAGACTCAGATGCCCTGAGTCTCACCACAAAGGGAAATAACCCACTTCCCTTCTCCCTCTTCCCCTCCAGGTGTTCCCTCCCTGGATTCCTGGAGAGATATACAGATTCAAGCTCCATGAATCTAAACAAAGGGATTCCACCCTCTTTACCTCCTCCCAGATTTCCCCACCCTGGGTACTCTGGGAGATTCCCTGCTTCAAGTCCTTGAAACACAAGTACCGAGAGATCTAATCTCTCTCCCCACTCACCCAGAGGGTATGCAAAGTCAGTCTTAGTAAATCTAACACAAAGAGATTTTCCCCCTCCCTTCGTTTCTTAGCCTTAACCAGTGAAAAACACTCAAACAAGTCTTAAAAAGAAAGCTTTATATAAAAAGAAAGAAAAAGACATAAAATTGGTCTCTATATCAAGGTAACAATATACAGGGTCAATTGCTTAAAGGAAAAATGAATAAACAGCCTTATCCAAAAAGAATACAATTTAAAACATTCCAGCAACTACACACATGTAAATACAAAAAAACAATATAAACCTATTGTCTTACTATCCTTGTACTTAAAACTTGGAAACAGAAGATTAGAAAGCCTGGAGATAGAAAGATCACTCTCAGAGCCAGAGAGGGTCACCGAACCAAAACAAAGAACTCACACCCAAAACTTCCCTCCACCCAGATTTGAAAAAGTCTTGTTTCCTGATTGGGCCTCTGGCCAGGTGTTTGGTTCCCTTTGTTAACCCTTTACAGGTAAAAGAACATTAACCCTTAGCTATCTGTTTATGACAAGGACCCACCAAGGTAGAGGAGGAACTTTGTCACAATACTTAAGTGTAAAGTAAATTAAGAGGTGTTACAAACAGATCTCACTAAACTAGGTGACTGGGAACAAAATGACAGATGAAATTCAGGGTTGATAAGTGCAAAGTAATGCACAATGGAAAACATAATCCCAACTATACATATACAATGATGGGGTCTAAATTAGCTGCTACCACTCAAGAAAGAGATATTGGCAGCATTGTGGATAGTTCTCTGAAAACATACACTCAATGTGCAGCAGCAGTCAAAAGCAACCCTAGTAAATTCATGGAGGATAGGTACACCAGTGGCTATTAGCCAAGATGGTCACAGACTCATCTACATTCTCTGGATGTCTCTAAAACTCTGAATGTCAGAAGAAGGGTACAGATGACATAGGATGGAGCACATGATATTGTGCTTTTCTGATAATTCCCTCTGAAGCATCTGCACTGACCAAAGTCAGAAAACAGGACATTGGGCTAGATGGACCATTGGTCTGAATCAATATGGCCATTCTTCTGTTCTTAAATTGTTCCTCTGGGTGATGGGCTTCTGCAGACAAGCCTTTTCCAGGGGATCCCTTTTAAATAGAGCTGGTGTAGCCACCCTAGCAGATATCAAGAGTAGGGTGACCATATGTCCCATTTTGGCAGAGACAGTCCCTTTTTTAGCAGCTTCCTTGTTACTTAAATGAAAGTTGCACTGACTGAGTCTATGGCTGCACTGTGGGAATGGGAAGGTCAAAATCTCCTGCCCAGTCTAGGGCTGGGGTATTTGTTAGGGGGCTTATTCCTTCACCCTCTCACTTCCCTGGTCCTTCTCGCATGAACAGAGAGCAACAATACCCGAAGTTCGAAGGCGCAAACAATTCAATGTTTATTGGGGTGAACTTCCAGCAAGCATGATTCCAGTTTCTTAGTGTCCCCCTTCCCAGCTCTGACATCACAGAGCCTTGCCTGTGTCCTTGTTTCTGTTCCCATCCCTTGTTCCCATTTCCCCCTTTAGCAAAACATGATCCCAATTCCCACCCCCCTTCCTGACTGACTGCAGACTATATAGTAAAAGTTGAGTTCTCCTTAGCTATACCTTAACCAATCATTTTACTGAAATTTAACTAACCAATCCTAACATATTGTAACATGGTTATTTAACCAATTATATCCCAGCACCTTAATTGGTTTACACCCAACAAAATTAATTATACAGCAGCCAGAAACAATCACAGAACCAGACAGAGACTATGCAAATAAACATACAAAACAATACAGAAGTGAGGATTTTACAACTACATCTATACAGACATAAGGGTTTTCCAGCTGTGTCTATTGATAAGTGAGTTCTTGTCAGACAGGATGCTATCAAACTAAGTTTCCTTTTATATCTTCTAGGCTCTACCCTTTCTCTGGAGGTGATAGGAAGATCAGAGCAGGATTGTATTCCTAATAGGCCAACAGCATCTTATTTCAATGTGACTAGATTGGAATGTGAGGATGTGACCATACACTTCCCAGCTTATGGCTGCCTCCGCTGCTTAGCCGAAGAGCCAGGCCTCAGACTATCACAGTAAGAGAAGGCCATTACACAGACAGACAGCCTTCCCATCTCTCTGCATCCCCACCCCTACCCTGTACAAGGCCCCTTCAGCAGATCCTGCAGGCAGTGGCTACTGTGACAGGCCTTGGTAGCACATCTCTGATGAACCTGTGCTAGCAGGAAGCCGGGGAGCATCCTAGAACAGTTGTTGAGGTTCAGAGATTGTGGGTCGGTGGGCCGAGCTACCAGTGGATCTCTGAGACCTGTGCATAACTTTGGTGATCTCTGGATCCCTCTTTTCATTCTTCATAGAGAAGGGAAAAGACCTTCTCCCCAGACTGATCTGAGGGAAATTTCCTTGTATGGAGCCTTGTGGACTCTCCCTTCCCTGGCCTGCACCCTGGGCTTGTAGTGCAGGACAGGGCACTGCCAGGGAGATATCTGGTCCTATATTATTATTAAAATTATTCGATTTCATTTTATATCAGCAAGATCACAGTTTTGAAAGCATCATCACCAACATTCGGCCACCCCCAAGGAATAGAGACTGCTGCAGGGCTGGCACTGCAGTCCAGTTATGTAGCATTACCACACGTCCCCTGTGATTTAGTCTCCTGCAGTTTGCCTTTGGCTCTGATCAGAGTTAAAGCTGGAACAAAGAAAGCAAATCTGCAGAGGTTCCCTGATGGCCAAGTGGTCCCCAAGGAAATGTGCAGACATGCTTCATATAGACAGTTCCTTTTCTGTCTGAACAGATACTGCCTGCTGCCCATGTAACCTCTTGGATGACTCCTCGTCCTTCAGTGTGAAGACCTCTGGTGTCAGCGGCTCCTCTTCTAGCAGGATTTGGGTACATTGGCAGGTTTTGGTCTCTTTACAATGTAAAGTGAAGGGGAAAGACTGCAAGCTGTTTCCATTTGCAGATGTTCTGTAGTGCAAGAAGGGACTGATGTGGGCTGTCGGGATGACTCAGTGATGGTGCTGTAGGGCAAGGAGCACTAGATGATTTGGGAACCCCTCCCCTACATCTCCCTGTTCTCCACGTTGGGATATTCAAGCTGCACACAAATCTGACATTCAGAGCGAGCTCGGAGTGTTAAAACCCCTATTAACTGAGTCAGGATTTCTCAGTGGGTCCCATTTCTAGAGGTGCTGTGTGCTCTAGGCCGATCCTGCCAGGGGCTGAGTGAGAGGAGACCCCTCGGAATATCAGAGGTTAGTTCCCAAGTCATCTCATGTTTAGTTGCTCCTGGAAATTTAATCAGAAAATTCATTTTCAAAGGTTTGGTTCTCTGTCTTGGTTGTGAACTCAGGAATTCACAGCTGCAGTGTGGTAACAGGTCCGATAGGGCATATTTCTCTTTCCTGACTGGCTGAGGGCTCCAGCGTTTCTGCCCTTTAGATACCCCTCAGAGATACAGGGCTACCGGCATCTCTGTCCCCTCTCTGGTCTCTGAGTGCCACATGTCAGGCCTCGCAGCCTTCCCTCTCATGAGGTGGAATCCTGTGATGCTCCCACCCTCAGACTGGGCCCTGGGCTACTGCACTGGGATTGCCCTGCAGGTGCCAGTGAGCATGTGTTGCGACAAGTGACCAGCCTTCTCGAGCCAAAATAATGTTTAATCAAACAGCTGGAAGAACGTGTAACATGGGAGAATAAGAGGGTTTTCAAACAACAGTCTGTACACATCTCTGACCCCAAGCCCTCCCAATCTGACAGGGACCCAGGCAGGCCAAGGGCCTTGAGTCTTCCCCAGCGGTGTCTGTGCGTGTCAGACTGAAAAGTGCCTCAGCAACAGCTGCCCAGCTCTGGACAGACTCCCAGCGCTGGCAAAACAAGCTGTGTAACATGGCTGGAGCCCAGGAACAGGGAATTCCCTGCTTGTAGCTCCAGTGTGGTCTCTCAACCTCCCTTAAGTGCATCCTGAGCGATGGCTTTCCTTGAGCTATTACTTCCCTTCCTGCTTGTTTTCCAGCAGCCTGCTATTAAAATAGGAAGAGCCATACTGCTTTCACCTAATGTAGCCAAAACATAAACATCCCAAGAGTTAACCCAATATAACTATACAGCAAACATCCCCAGAACTGGGGTTATCACACACATTCATTATGGCAGCTCAGCTCCGTGTCAGTCACAGCACCACTCCTGGGTGCTGCGGATTTTATTAATACAGGAAAGAAGGGGAGGGGGAGAGAAATTGACTGACTGACTTTCATATGGGAAATGAAGTTCCATTTCCATGAATACTCCTGCATTTGACTTTGAAATCCACTTCCTGCAAACCCTCATCGTGCCTGAGTAACAGGTGCTGGGGTTACTGTGTACTAGAGAGTGAGAGCTCAGGGAATGTAGAGTTTATATACTGATCCTAATGCCCATCACCACTCCGGATACAGGCTACAGACTGACAGAACAGAACCTGAGGAGAACCAGTCAGCTATTAACCCAGGGACAGAGGAGCCACTAGACTTTTGTTTGCTGACAAGCCACTGACTGAGGGCTGAGACGCTGGGATCTTTCAGGTTCTGAAGAAATCCAGAGGACAGATGCTACATTTTATGTCCCACTCTAACCTAAGAAATCATCTCTGAAAGACAATCAGAGGGGAACGAGTGGATTTACATGTGTGGGTCAAAGTACAAATGTGTAAATGTTATGCCAAAACTTTTCATTGTAATATAAATATTAAAAAGACAAAGATTCATGACATGCATGTATATCAAAAACCAGCAGCAGAGTTGTTGGAATCTCTACAGGAAGGAGCAGTGGGATCTTTACTGCATAAAGGCTTTTGCTTTAGAAAGTATTTCAATAGTACTCCAAATAGTCTTTGCAATGGGTTTGTGCTATTAACTCTTCGCTCAGTGAACAGTTGTATGATACTGTCATTAGGTAACTGAGGAGCAGCTGTTTCTAACACTTACATTCAGGGTCATGAACAAAATCCCTCTGCAATCCCTGTGCAAGACAAGTCAAGAGAGAACACTGGGCTGTGTTTCAGCATAGAGCTGAGGTGCAGAGGCAGAACAATTCCGTCAGCTACCTGGTGTTGCGAGCTAATTTCCCTCTGAGGATTTTTTTTTAATGTTGCTGAGTACCTGTAAAGACATTTCCCTTTCCTGGTACAACATTATGTGACTTTGTGTTACGGGCAATGGGCATTATTAGCTTTGAATTGGTAACTTAATTCCTTTAACTCTTCCGAAAAAAACCTTGCAATGACACAAGACTTTATACTAGTGTAGACAAAATATCAGAGGGGTCGCCGTGTTAGTCTGGATCTGTAAAAAGCGACAAAGAGTCCTGTGGCACCTTATAGACTAACAGACGTATTGGAGCATGAGCTTTCGTGCGTGAATGCTCACTTCCTCGGATGCATGTAGTGGAAATTTCCAGGGGCAGGTATATATATGCAGACAAGAATCAATATGTAAATAACAAGGTTAGTTCAATCAGGGAGGATGAGGCCCTCTTCTAGCAGTTGAGGTGTGAACACCACGGGAGGAGAAAATGCTTTTGTAGTTGGCTAGCCATTCACAGTCTTTGTTTAATCCTGAGCTGACGGTGTCAAATTTGCAGATGAACTGAAGCTCAGCAGTTTCTCTTTGAAGGCTGGTCCTGAAGTTTTTTTGCTGCAGGATGGCTACCTTTAAATCTGCTATTGTGTGGCCAGGGAGATTGAAATATTCTCCTACACGTTTTTGTATATTGCCATTCCTAATATCTGACTTGTGTCCATTTATCGTTTTACATAAGGATTGTCCAATTTGGCCAATGTACATAGCAGAGGGGCATTGCTGGCACATGATGGTGTATATTACATTGGTGGACGTGCAGGTGAATGAACCAGTGATGTTGTGGCTGATCTGGTTAGGCCCTGTGATGGTGTCGCTGGTGTAGACGAACTGGGTATTTATATGGGTTACCAGAAAAATCTAATTACAGTAGTGAGGATTGTTTTTAATAAAGTATAGGAAGGGCTGTAAACTTTCCTGATTTACACCACAAAATATGTGTAAGCGCTGGATGTCAGGAGGAAACTTTCCCTGGAAGCAGGCTATCTCATATCTGTCTATTGAAGGGCTTCTTCCCCCTTTCTCTGCAGCATCGGAAACAGGCTACTGGGCTAGAAGGAACACAGGTCTGATCCAGTCTGGCAGTGCCTATCTTCCCATCAGTGGTGTAAATCCAAGACTGTGTTTTTGATGATCTTCCTTGAGATCCTGAGAGTCTCTAGACTTGCGCTGAGAGCAGAAAGATGTCTTGTTAAATATAATCCAGTTTCCTGTTCTTTTTCCTTTCAGGAAGGAAAGTTGAAAACTCCTGGGACCTGCCCAGTACATTATGTCAGCTGTCAATGACACCAAATCCAACTCTGCAGTGTTACTTCTCACCGGAATACCTGGGCTGGAAGACATCCATCTCTGGATCTCTATCCCTTTCTGCTTAATGTATGTTATTTCGATAGTAGGAAATTCAGTCATTCTGTTCATTATAAAAACAGATCCAAGCCTCCATGAGCCCATGTACATTTTTCTTTCCATGTTGGCCATCACAGACCTTGGCTTATCGGTAACCACCATGCCAACGATACTGGGCATATTCTTGTTTAAATCTAGGGAGATCAGCCTTGAGGCCTGTTTTGCTCAGCTGTTTTTCATCCACTCGCTTTCATACATTGAATCGTCTGTGCTCTTGTTGATGGCCTTTGACCGCTTTGTCGCGATCTGCAATCCTTTAAGATATACATCCATCTTAACCCTCCCAAAAATAGCCAAGATGGGACTGGTGTGTGTGCTAAGGGCAGTGGCCCTAATATTCCCACTCCTCTTTCTCCTGAAACGGTTCCAGTACTGTCGAGCTAATGTCCTCTCCCATTCCTACTGTGTGCACCAAGAGGTCATGAAGTTAGCTTGTTCAGATATCACAGTCAACAGCATCTATGGCTTGTCCATTGCACTCTTAACAGTGGGGTTAGACTCGCTGCTCATCTGCCTCTCTTATATCATGATCCTCAGAGCAGTGCGTAGCATCACATCCAACTTGGAGTCCCTCAGGGCCCTGAACACTTGTGTCGCTCACCTCAGTGCTGTCTTGCTTTTCTACACACCAATGCTTGGCTTGCCTGTGATACACAGATTCGGGAATAGCTCTTCTCACTCGCTTCAGATTTTCCTGGGATATGTATACCTGCTGGTCCCGCCTCTGATGAATCCAATCGTGTACAGCGTGAAAAGCAAACACCTTCGTGTGAGGATAATCAAGGTGTTCTTCAAGTGACAGGTCAGTTCATCACCTGGCTATGGCACTGGTGACTTAAGAGACAAAAAACACGGACCACAGCCACCTATTCCATCCTGGACCGTTACATCTGAGATGATATGAGCTACTTATCTCCACTTTGTAGAGAGGTTCAGATGAGGTCTAAGCCCTGGCACAATGGGAGATGGATGTCCTGACCCGCTGGTGAGGGAGGACAGTGCAATGGGAGAAGGAGACCAAGGGAGGCAGTGACATGAACAAAGTTCTTGTGTTTTTGAAGAGACAGGGGACTGGTGGTATGTTGGCCCATAAAAAGCCATGTCCTTGGCTGCTCTGACTTCAGAATTCCTGTTGATGCAGTTAATAAAGAGAATGGATGTGGCTATTGTTTCCCGTTAGACCTGGCCTGTCACTTTCCTGACTCTGGTTAAAAATCAACATGCCATGAAAAAAGCTACAGAGCCATGATCAAAGCTGTCCTGCAGTCGCAGTCCTGGCACTGAGTGATCCATGAGCGTGGCACCATGTGTGGTCAGAGGCTATTCAAGGACCACGGACACCCACTCTTCTCCGACACCCTCAGAAAGGTGCTTGTGATGGAGTCATGTCAGAAACATGATTAATACAGGAGCCCTGAGAGGCCATTCTTCCCCCTGAGGCACCACCATCTGCTCCTTCACTTCGCTCATATCCCTTACTCTGCCCAGGCTGGAAGCTGGAGCCTTGCAGTGGTAAAAGCTGGCCAGACAGCCCTGATGTTCCACCTTCCCTGGACAGGAGGGTCAGAGGACCTAAGAACAGCCCCCAGCCTGTCTTTCCACCCATCAGGGCACACCACAATTGAAGGTGGAGAGTCTGGGGCTCCCAACAGTGGCCTGGGCTCCCTCGCCAGTTCTTACCACAATCCAGCTCCGGCCAGGATGGGGACCACGCTTGAGGTAAAGAGAAGGAACAGGGGGAAGGGCCACAGGAGAAGGCGAGGAACCAGAGGGTGGACGTCTAAGGGGAAAATGAGGAGTAGGGGATGCAGCATCCCTGAACCATTGCAGACCCCTGCAAGGAGGTCACTGGGTGAGGACGGGGCTGGGGGGTAGGAGAGGCACTTATCTATGGCCCAGATTATTGTAGCGTCTGAGGACCTCTTGATCTTTGACATATTTATCAGTAGAAGACCCCGTGCTGTAGAGCAATGTTATTAACACCACTGGGAAGGTTCCAAGACCAGAAGGAACCACTGTGATCACCTAGTCTGACTGCCTGTATAGCATGGGCCAGAGACCACCCCTGAAATAACTGCTAGAGGAGAACTATTGGAACAACCTCCTGCCTTGATTTAACAGTTGTCAGTGATGGAGAATCAACCACGGCCCTTGATAAATTCTTTCCAATTACCCTCATTCTTAAAAAAAACACATCCTTTCTGAATGTGTCTAGATTCATCTTCCAGCCATTGGATCATGCTATTAATGTCTCTGCTAGACTGAAGAGCCCATTGTTAAATGTTTGTTCCTCATGTAAGTACTTACAGACTGTGGTCCCGTCACCCCTTAACAATAACACCCCTTTCTGTTAAACTAAATAAATTGAACTTCTTCAGTGGATCACTCTCAAGCAGGTTTTCTAATCCTTTCATCATTCTCTTGGTTGTTCTCTGACTCCTCTCCAGTTTATCCACGTCTTCCTTCAACTGTAGGCAATAGAACAGGACACAATATTCCAGCAGTGCTCCCAGCTGTGCCAAATACCCATGCAAAATATCATCTCTGCTCCTACTCGAGATTCCCCTGCTTATACTTCCTGGATTACACTGGGTTTTTCAGCCATAGCACACCACTGAGCTGCAAGTCTTTTTCAGAGTCACTGCTTCCCAAGATTAGGTCCCCCATTTGGCAAGGATGGCCTGCATCTCTTATTCCCAGATGTAACCTTCAAATTGAGCTATATTAAAAGATATATCGTTGAGGCCCAGAGGGATTAAGTGAGTTGCCAAGATCACAGAAGAAGTCTGTGGAAGAGCCTGGAACTGAAGCCAGTTCTTCTGAGTCCCAGGACAGCACTTTAAGCCCTGAACCATCCTTCCTATCTGGGACTAGTGGCTGGAGATGGGGCAGCTGGCAGCTCAGCATGCTGAGATTGCCAGGAACCCCAGGAATTCAACTCCTGTGAGATCACTAAAGAGGAGCCCAAGAACAATTCCTTTTCCAGATGAGAATGCTGTGCCATGCTTTCTCCCGAATCTATGGAGGGGCAAATCCATCATCCAGGATGCACAGCAGGGTCAGAGTTGGTAAGCAATTCCACATGAGCTCCAGATGTGATGCAAAATGGGCAAATAGGCCTGGAAGCCACCATCTAAGTCAATGAGTCCAGTCCTTTTCTATGGCACGTGACCCTGGCATATTGTTCGGTGCATAAGCCTTTGTAAGCAGGGTCTAAATGAGTTCCCCTGACAGCTAGCTGGGAGTGGAAGAGACTTCAGAAGCAAACGATATTTACATCAACGCACCTTGTCTTCCTAGATACTCAGCAGATAGTGGTGTTGCTCAAAGTGATCTACTTTGGCTGGTGCTGGGTTACAAATCACCTTTTTACTGAATTCAGGGGTAGGGAAATGTTGTTATCAATGTTATTTTCTTTATTGTAAGAACAAAGGTGAGGAGAACTGTGCTTAACCTCTCCCAAATGAGGGAGTCACACTCAGCTGAAAGGACCTTGAGCTGGGGAAACATTCCCCTTTAACAGGCAAACAACTTGGAATATCCTTTCCCCTGTTCCAGCACACATGGCTGTTCAAGAACAATTGCTTGGAGATTGGGATAGCTCCCTTCATGGGCAAGTCATTACCCCGAACAGACACAGGAACATTTCCTTCACTGTTACAGTTCTGCACAGTAATTTTCTCCAGAGAAACATTTCCCTGAGCCTTATCTAATGCCAGATTTACTTCTGAGATACCAGACAGACACTCATTAACTAAACTAAAATTTAGTAAAAAACAGAAGAGAGTATGATTAAAATATTTCTATACATCCAGACATGAGTTCAATTCATTGATGTGCAGATTCATAGCAGAGATGGTGAGCTTCGTAGTTTCAAAAAGTTCCTTTAGAATTCAGTTCACACGTCAGATTACAATGTCTAAATCTCATATTCAGGGTTTACCAGTATAACTGGGACCTCAGTCTTGCAACTCAAACTTCCCCTGATGAAGTCTAAGCAGATCTGAGATGACAGAATCAGGACCCAAGAATCGTTTATACAATTTCATGTCTTTTGACAAGTTGAAATTCCTCAGGGAACAAAAGGTAATTAGGATGACTTAGAAGGACGTCCATTACTATTACTTAGCTATATAATTTAACATAAGGCCATTTGCTTGTTCTCCACTATTCACAGTACATTTCAAAGAGAGAGGAATACTGAGATATCTTGTGTTTACAATTTATTTACATGATAGGATGTTCTTTTGACCTCTGAATTATCAGAATACAGCACAGACAGGGACTGTTGATTACATTTTCCACACTACTCATAGATATGTAAATACACAAAACCACAAACATTATCTCACCACATGTCTTCTGTGGGTTATTTATTTTGCAAGACGTTTAACCAATGTGGCACCCTATAATGCTTTATGGAAATATGCTTATGAATGTATATATGCCATAACTGGGCATGCCATGTAACATATCTCTGCAAAGGTTATGATCTACTGAATCTATCCATCCTATCTGTACACATGTTCCATTTTTGTATTTAAAGTTATAAATATTGGCTGTGTACTTGTTTGATTTTAAGTAGCCTTAGTAAGGCATTTGGTCAGATTCTTAAGAAAGGAATTTGCAAGTTAAGTGCCCAATCAAGAAACACTGAACGGACAATAGAACCTTGGAAGACTCCAATCCAAAGAAGAAGTCTACTTGGGGATGTTGAAGGTAGCATGTGAACAATGGCTGCCACCTGTAAAGTTCTGAGTCATGCACAGACATGTGACTTGCTGGATTCTGCATAGGAGAGAGGAGAGGGACTCCAACCACAAAGGAAAGTCTATTTAAGCCCCTTGGAGACCCCTCCCTTTTGTCTTCAGCTGGCTCAAGAGATAGCCTCTCCACCCCAAAGGATGCCTGAAAGAAACTGGAACAAAGGACAGTAACCACAGGGGTGAGGATCGCTGGACCCAGACTAGAGGGAGATTAGTCTGTAAAAGAAACTTATTGGAACATCTTTGAGGGTGAGATTTCATCTGTAATCACTTTCTTACTGTATCAGACTTAGACTTGCATGTTTTATTTTATTTTGCTTGGTAATTCACTTTGTTCTGTCTCTTATTACTTGGAACCACTTAAATCCTACTTTCTGTATTTAATACAATCACTTTTTACTTATTAATTGACTCAGAGTATGTATTAATACCTGGAGGGGGCAAACACCTGTGCATATCTCTCTACCAGTGCTATAGAGGACGGACAATCTATCAGTTTACCTGTTTAAGCTTTATATAGGGTAAAACGGATTTATTTGGGGTTTGGATCCCATTAGGACCTCCCAATGGGAGCTGGACATCTGAGTGCTGGAGACAGGAACATTTCTCAAGCTGTTTTCAGTTAAGCCTAAAGCTTTTGGGGGATGTTGTTCAGACTTGGGTCTGGGTTTGCAGCAGACATAGCGTGTCTGGCTCAAACCAGGCAGGGCACTGAAGTCTCAAGCTGCCAGGGGAAATGGGCTCAGAGGTAGTCTCAGCACATCAATTGGCAGTCCCCAAGGAGGTTTCTATGATCCAACCCATCACAACAATATAGAACCACTACTACACTCCTCTTTCCTGCGCCTCAGCTCCACTCTTCGCTGGATCACTCACTAGCGTTTCTGCTCTGTCAGGACTTTTTGGAAAGTCTTGCACGGCTATTGCAGAGGGATTTTGTACATGACTCTGAATGCAAAGGTTAGAAACAGCTACTGGTCAGTTACCGGGAGACCGTATCATACAGGTGTTCACTGAATGAAGAGTTAATAGCACAAACCCATTGCAAACACTATTTGGAGTACTATTGAAATACTTTCTAAAGCAAAAGCCTTTATGCAGTAAAGTTGTCACTGCTCCTTCCTGTAGAGATTCCAACAACTCTGCTGCTGGTTTTTGATATACATGCAGGTCATGAAACTTTGTCTTTTTAATATTGATATTACAATGAAAAGTTTTGGCATAACATTTACACATTTGTACTTTGACACACACACATAAACCCACTCGTTCCCCTCTGATCGTCTTTCAGAGATGATTTCTCAGGCTAGAGTGGGACATAAAATGTAGCATCTCTCCTCTGGATTTCTTCAGAACCTGAAAGATCCCAGCGTCTCTGCCCTCAGTCAGTGGCTTGTCAGCAAACAAAAGTCTAGTAGCTCCTCTGTCCCTGGGTTAATAGCTGACTTGTTCTCCTCAGGTTCTGTTCTGTCAGTCTGCAGCCTGTATCTGGAGCGGTAACAGGCATTCCCTGGGCTCTCACTGTCTAGTACATAGTGACATCAGAGCTGTTATTCAGGCACGATGAGGGTTTGCAGGACACAGATTTCAAAGTCAAATGCATGAGTAGTCATGGACATAGAACATCATTTCACACATGAAATGGGACAGAGGCTCATGGTTCAAGCTAGACCTGGGCTGGAAAACTGAGAGGTTCCCCCTCACCAACTACCCCCCATAAAAAAGTAAGACCCAAACTAAAATGTTTCCTTTTTATCCATTCTCTGGGGGGTGTTTTCATAGAAAATGGATCATGTTTCTCTAGAATTTCAATTTCCACGATACTGCCCAGCTGCAGATGCCTGGATCCTCAAGAGAAATTGGGACTTTTCATCTGTTTCTCCCTCGTAACATAAATGAAGGCTGCACTGGTGGAGTCTCTGGCTGCACTCTGGATATGGAAAGGTCAAAACCTCCCAACCAGTCTATGGCTGAGGATTTGTGCCCTTCAGCTACACCAACCAATCTGCCAATCTCTGTGGGCTATTGTGATAGGCCCTGGTAGCACATCTCTAATGAGCTTCCAGGGAGCTGGTGAGGATCCTGGAGTAATTGGGGAGGCCCAGAGATTGTGCATGGGTGGGCCTAGCTCCCAATGGATCACTGAGATCAGGGCATAACTTTGGGGATTCCTGGGTCCTGGGTCCCCCCTTTTCATTCTTCAGGGAAAAGGAAGGGAGCTCCCCTCCTGGAACGAGCTGAGGGAAATTTCCATGTACAGAGACTTGTGGATTCTCTGTACTCTGGTCAGCACCCTGGGTGTTTAATGCAGGAAAGGGGGCTGCTGCAGAGAAATCTGCTCCTATATTAATATTATTCTATTTTAGTTTATTTCAGCAAGATCACAGCTGTTATGGCATCATCATTATCACTCGGCCCCCTCATGGTAGCCATGTGAATAACAGGGATGATAAGCCCCAATTCCAGCAAGACAGCCTGCAGCAGGGCTGGTTCTGCAGTCTCATTGGGTGGCATTAGCTCGCATTCCCTATCATTTTGCCTCTTGAACTTTGCCTTTCGTTCTCAGGGGGTTTATAGCTGCTGCACAGGAAGCCAAGCACCTAAGTGTCCCTGATGGTCCAGTGACCCCTAAGAGATATTGCGAACATGCTTCATAAAGACAGGTGCCTCTCTGTCTGAACAGATGCTGCCTGCTGCCCTGTAACCTCTCCGATGACTCCTTGTCCTTTAGGGTGAAGACCTCTGGCGTCAGCGGCTCCCCTTCTAGCAGGAATTGGGTTCGTTGGCAGGTTTCACTCTCTTTAAAATGCAAAGTGATGTGTAAAGGCTGTGAGTTGTTTCCATTTGCAGATGTTCTGTGCAGCGGCAGAGGGCTCAGCTGGGCTGTTGAGGTGACTCAGTGATGGGGCTGGAGGGCAGGTAGCAGTAGGTAGCCTGAGTACCCCTCCCCTACATCTGCCCATGCCCCACGGTGAGTAATTCAATCTACACAGAAATCTGACATTCAGAGCGAGCTTGCAGTGCTAAAACCCTGATGCCCGGAGCAATGATTTCTCAACGACTCCCATTTTTAGAGATGCTGTGTGCTCTGGGCCCGATCCTGCCAGGGGCTGAGGAAGAAAAGACCCCACGGAATATCAGTGACTACTTCCCAAATTGCATCAGGTCTATTTGCTGCTGGAAATTTAATCAGCAAATGCATTTTCCACAATTTTACTCTTTGACTGGATTGTAGATGCAGGAATTCAGAGCTGAGTTGCTCTGAGGGCCCCCAAGCAAGTCTCATTTTATGCAAGGGTTCCGTTCCACCGTTAGCGCATAAAGCAAAAACCACGTATGGTGAAACACTCATTGAGTTGAATGGCGGGCGGAATTGCCCGCACTACAGAGGCAGTTTTTATATTGTAATTTTTCTTTTTTTCTCTTGTTTTTACTGACTGCACAAAGCTGAATTCGCGCATGTTAAATGCGCCTAAGATACAACTTGTCTGTATTTCTGTTTCCTGACAAGCTGAAGGCTCCAGCACTTCTGCCCTGAAGTTACCCCTCAGAGTTACAGGGCTATGTTCATCTCTTTCCCTTCTCTGGTTTCTGAGGGCCAAATGTCAGGATTCGTAGCCTCTTTTCTCATGGGGTGAAATCTCACCATTCTCCCACCCTCAGACTGGGCCCTGGGCTACCGCACAATGTGGCTGTAGCACTGAGCACTGTGCCTGCTCAATAGGTCCGGCTGGGTTTGTGCCTGTGGTTGACATGTGTGTGCTAAAGTACAGCTGGGTAAATGTTATGCCAAAACTTTTCATTCTAATACAAATATTACAAACACAAATTTCATGACATGTCTGCATATTGAAAGCCAGCGGCAGAGTTGTTGGAACTGCTACAGGAAGGAGCAGTGGTAATTGTTTGCAATGGGTTTGTGCTATTAACTCTCTGTTCAGAGAGCAGCTGTATGGAACTCATCCCTGCTAACTGAGAAGAAGCCATTTGTAATACTTACATTCAGGGTCATGCACACAATAACTCTACAATAGCCGTGCAAGACTTTCCAAAAAGCCCTGAGAAAACAGAACTGCTGGTCTGTGTTTCAGCAAAGAGGAGATCTGAGGTGCAGGAAAGAGCAGTGTGATAGTTTTTTATGTAATTTACCTCCATCACCTGTTAGAAAAGCATGGCTGAAGTAACTAGCACACTCAACTGGCTATTAGTGCAAACCTAGTGTTTGCACTATTCACCCATTTGCGATGCCCACCCCTCCCTCATTCAGCTGAAGTAACTGTCCATGTTAGCTTGTAGCTTACCGGATAACTACAATCCCTTGCACGGGGAGCTGATGGGGGTCCTGTGAGGATGAAGAGGAACCTGTAGGATGATCAAACTATCTGGATTCAGTCAACGTAGGCTGGACAAAGCACTTTAGCTTCTCTTGAAGGGATTCTTGGGGTCAGAGTGTATCACTGGGAGCATTTGGTAAGGGAAAGTTAATAGATCCCAGTTTCGATCAAATTTACAGATGTAAATCTGGAGTGATGCCGTTATTGAATTCAGAACCAGACCCTGAAAGTTTATCCCATGTGCTGCAAAGAGGGTGTGCCATAATTTGAACTCACATGAGCAGAGAAAATAAAAAAATAAGGTATATAATGAGGCAATGAAACACGTTTATGAATAATGTAAATGCAGGACAGATGAACAAAATGACCATTTTCACCATGCACTTGCCATATGTGTACACACATGTCATGATACAATGGGCCACACTTTGAAGTTGAGGGCTACAAAGGGTGTCTGTGTGAATGTCATTATTGCAAACTCACACAGTGCTCAAATAGGCTGTGGAACTCTGATCCACAAGATATAAATGGGGCCAAGGCATTAGTCAGATTCAAAGAGGGACTGGAATTACACCACAAAATATGTCTAACTAGTGGGTGCCTGGGGGAAACTTTCCCTTGGAGCAGTTAATCTCATAGCTCCCGATTGCAGGGATTCTTCCATCTTCCCCTGACGCATGTGTAACTGGTTTCTGAGCTAGAAGGACTGCAGGTCTCATCCAGTCTGGCAGTGCCTATCTTCCTATTGGCATATCCTATTGGGGGTGTAAATTCAAATCTATGTTTTTTCTGATCTTTCTTGAGCTTCTGGGAATCCTAGATTTGCACTCAGAGCAGAAAGCTGTCTCGTTAAATATCATCTACTTTCCTCTTCTCTTTCCTTTCAGGAAGGAAAGTTCAAAACTTCTCAGACCTGCCCAGTACGGTATGTCAGCTGTCAATGACACCAAATTCACACCTGCAGTTTTCCTTCTCACTGGGATACCTGGGCAGGAAGACATCCATCTCTGGTTCTCTGTCCTCTTCTGCTTCATGTATGCTATTTCCATAGTAGGAAATTCAGTCATTCTGTTCATTATAAAAACAGATCTAATCCTCCATGAGCCCATGTACATTTTCTTTTCCATGTTGGCCGTCACAGACCTTGGCTTATTGATAGCCACCATGCCAACAGTGGCAGTAATATTTCAACTCCTCTTTCTCCTGAAACGGTTCTGATTCTTTTCAGCCAATATCCTTTCCCATTCCTACTGCCTCCACAAGGAAGTCATGAAGCTGGTTTGTTCGGACATCACAGTCAACAACATCTATGGCTTGTTTCTTACAGTCATAACGGTGGGGTTGGACTCACTGTTCATTTTCCTCTCTTATGTGATGATCCTCAAAGCAGTGCTGAGCATCACCTCCCCCACAAAATGCTTTAGGGCCCTGAACGCCTGCGTCTCCCACCTCTGCGCCGTCCTGCTCCTCTACATGCCAGAGTTCAGTCTGTCTGTCATGCACAGATTCTGGAAGAGTTCTTCTCCTTGCTTCAAATTATCCTGGGCTACATCTACCTGCTGGTTCCTCCTTTAATAAATCCAATTGCGTACAGCATGAAAAGCAACCATCTTCGTGCCAGGATAATCAGGGTGTTTGTCAAGTAAAGAGTCAGTTCATCATCCGGCTCCAGAGATGGTGACACAGGTCATGGCCACCTATTCCATCTTGGACCCTTGTATATGAGGAAAAAAGAGCTACTGATCTCCACTCTGTAGAGAGAGGAGCATGCAGGGTCTAAGATCTGAAGCTTAGGGGGGCCATCCCCACCCACAGTTGAGGGAGGACAGCACTCAGGGGAAAGGAGACCAAGCCAGGCAGCAGCATTTACAAAGTCAATCTGTTTGTGGAGAGCCAGGGGAACGGTGGGATGTTGACCTCTAAGGAGCCGTATCGATGGCTGCTCTACCCTCAGAATTCCTATGAATAAAGTCACTATGAGAAGAAATGTGGCTGCCATTTCCAATTACACTTGGCCTGTCACTGTCCTATCCCTGGTTAATCACCCACGGGCCATGCTGATCTCCTTCTCCATGTGTTGTAGGGTTTTATTCACATATGTGGCCAAAACATCTGTAAGGACGAGACTTCGGCCATGCATCTGCCAAGGAAAGATTGTTTCTTGAACCAGATGAGGTAAATTAACAAATCCAGTGAGTTAGTCACACCATCAGTCTCACTGAAGCCCCAGGCCTCACTTTCATCTTGGAATGTGGGGTTAAATGTCATACCCCAAGGAAAGTCTCTTATCATCAGTCTCTGTGTGCCAGGACAACAAGCCATTGTTTTCAGCCACTTTGGCCCATGCTTATAAGGCCCGCTGGTTGTTAGGGAGATGGTGGAATTAGTGGACCCCTTCTGTTAATGGGCATGCTGGCAGGGTGGGATTCAGTAGTATGGAAACCGGAAATAGTATAAGGGACTTACCATCAATCAAACCCTAACCTCTCCCTTGGCCGCTTAAACCCTGCCCCTTGACCCCTTAAGCCCCGACCACCTGTCACTGGAAGTTCCATCCATGGAGAATATTACTTCCGGGGTCAAGGAGGACACACAACCGGAAGCAAAGTGTGTCATGTGAGCCATCTAAGACCTCCTCCCACTGCCCTCTACCAATCAGGAGGGGTTTCTCCCCCATAGGCCCACCCTGAGAGGAGATTTGTCCAATCAGGGGTGTTCCTGGGCATGGTGAGCCATCCGGAAGTGGTTCTCATGACCCCTCCAAGAACTCCTCCACTGCCCTCTGCGAATCACGATGGGTTTCTGCCACACAGCACCGCCCTGAGAGCAGATTTGACCAATCGGTGGTGTTCCAGGGTGGGTTGACCTGCTCAGAAGAGGGTCGTGTTACCCCTCTAAGAACTCGTCCCAGCACCCTCTGCCAATCAGAGCGCAGCACTATCACCCCATAAGTCCCAGCAATCGGGACAGAAGAGGCCATCTTTTACCAAGAACACGTGCTTCAGAAATCGTGGAAGCATGGACTCCTTCACCACCCTGGTGAGAACTTCGGACTTTCTGTGAGCCCCGAGGGCCTTTGGACTTGTGTGGAGAAAGCGCTACATGAGCGACAGTTCCAGCGAAGGCCCTTTGACTCAGCCGTTGGTGGATACGCCAGAACCCGAAACCCAAATCCTCATGAGGCACCCGATGAGCATGAAGGCCTCTCGTTGTTCGCCCCCCAGAGGTGGAAGACGAATGCAGCTCAGAGGAGTCAGCAGAGGACAAGATGAACAAAAAAGATGTTGCTCAGGTAAATGAAGGATTGAGAAGTGACGGTTGATGATGGGGTGCAATGAAATTAGGAACCGGGAGGTTGTGTAAATCTAAAAACAAGCAGTGGGGTGCTTACGCTGTTTCTTTTCTGAAAATTTCTCAACAGCTCGACGATGCCTTTCTAGAGGCCTTTGAGAACTGACATCGGTAGCCTCGTGGGAGCAGTGATGAGCTGCCAAAATATTAACACCAGGTTCCTTCCACCTCACCCCACGAGGGGGTTGTGCCCCCCAGGGTGTCACGTCCCATCCAACCCCCCATGTTCCTTGACGGCCCCTGGGACCCCTGCCCCATCCACCCCCCTTCTCTGTCCCCTGACTGTCCCCTGCCGCCCCATCCAACCCCTCCTCTCATTCCTGATGGCCCCCCGAGAACCCTGCCCCATCCAACCACACCTTCTCTCTATTCCTGCCCCCCCACCCCATCCCAACCCCTGCACCTTCCTGACTGCCCCCCGAACCCTTGCCCTCATTCAATCCCCCTGTTCCCTGCCCTCTGACCGCCCCAACCCCTATCTACTCTCCCACAACCCACCCAACTCCTCTGCCCTCTTCCAACATCCCGTCCCTGCTCCCTGCCACCTTATTGTGCTGCTTGAAGCCACTCGGCCTCGACCGGGTCAACTTGGCTGGGACTGCTACTGGCGCTGTGGGGGTCCAATCCAAGCCGGCCAGAGCAGCTCGGTCAAGACCTGGACCAGTGCCAGTGCCGCGAGGTCCGGGCAGGAGCTGCTCGACTGAGACTTGGACCAGTGACATGAGGCCCAGGCTGGAGCTGCTCGACCGTGACCAGCACTATGGGCCCGGGGCCCGAACTCAGCCAGAGCCGCTCGGCCGGGACCAGCACCGGCGCTGCGGGGCCAGAGCCGGGCTGATGCCACTGGGGCCAGAGCCGGGGGTGCTTGGCCAAGAATGAGCAGGGGCATTCAGCCATGTCCACGCCAGTGGCCAGGCCAGAGGGAGCTGCTTGGCCTGAGCTTGACTGGGCCGTGCCATGCCTCTCTGGAGCCCTCCTCATGCCTGCCCGAGAGCTTACCTGCCTGCTGCTTGTGCCAGGCTTTTCGTGAACATCTGATTCGCGGGAAACAGGGGAGGGGGAGGAGAAGAAGGGCGGAGCATTCAGGGGAGAAGAGGGAAGTGAGCTGGAACCAAGGGCTGGGTGGATAGCTGTCCGAGCTTTAGTTAAATTTAAAAGCTGTTTAAGAACTGCTTGTCCTGGAACAACTGGTTCTAAAAGGGTTTGTAAATTTAACAACCGGTTCCTGTGAACCGGTGGGAACTGGCTCCAGCTCACCACTACGTGGGAGTAAATATATCATGCATCAGCTGTTTTTGATCATGTCTGAGACACAGATCTCAAGAGGAAAATCCAGAGAAGGAAAAAATGGAAGAATGAACCAGCTCAGACTCCCTTATGGTAGGGGTCGTAGTGTCCATTTTTACAGGCGGCTGTAAAAGGTCATGTTAAACCAGGCAATTAATAAAACTTATTTATTTAAATGTGTCGATATGAACGTGTCCCCCTTTATATTTTTGTTAGCAAAAGACGGTACCAGTAACAGTCATTTCTACACAGGCAGCTCTCTTAAAGAAAATATATTACATCCCTGGGGAAGTTGGGAGCTTCGGCGAGGTGAACCCTCTTTCTCATGTGGCCAGAAAGCATAGTAAAACTTTCAATAGAAGACAGGGAACAGTTTGGCTTTCAGAGAGGAACACTTACACTTTACACATTTCCACCCCACCATCAACCTCAGCCTGGACCATTCCACACAAGAGATCCACTTCCTAGACAATACAGCACTAATAAACAATGGCCACCTAAACATCACCTTATACCGGAAACCTACTGACCACTATATTTACCTACATGCCTCCAACTTTCATCCAGACCACACCACTCAACCCATTGTCTACAGCCAAGCTCTACGATACAATCGCATTTGCTCCAACCCCTCAGATAGAGACAAACACCTACAAGATCTCTATCAAGCGTTCTTACAACTACAACATCCACCTGCTGAAGTGAAGAAACAGATTGACAGAGCCAGAAAAGTACCCAAAAGTCACATACTACAGGACAGGCCCAACAAAGAAAGTAACAGAACGCCAATAGCTATCACCTTCGGCTCCCAACCAGTGGCGTATTATCGCCTAGGCCAACAAGGCCTAGGCCTAGGGTGGCAAATTTACTCATGCCCCCTCCCCAACTCTGCCTTTTCCCCAAACCCCTGGCCCACCTCCTCCCCCAGGAGCACCGCGCTTCCCTCCTTCCATCGCCCTCCCTAGCTTGCCACGCGAAAGTGCTGGGAGAGAGGGAGAAGCGAGTAGTGGCGCACTCAGAGGAGGCAGAGCAGAGGTGAGCTGCGGCCTGCGGGTGCGGGGAGTAACCCGGGAGGAGGGGCGGAAGCCGCTCCCAGCACCAACTCATCTCCGCTCCACCGCCGCCATCCCCCAAGCGCGCCACAACTCCCCTTCTCCTCCCTCCCTCCCAAGCTTGCCGTGAGAGAGTAGAGGTGAGCTGATGCGTGTGGGGGTGCACTGGTGCACGACAATTTTTTGAGGGCCTAGGGTTGGAAAATTTCTTAATCCGCCAGAGCCCACAACTAAAACCTCTCCAGCATATCATCAAGGATCTATAACCTATCCTGGCGGACAATCCCTCACTCTCACAGATCTTGGGAGACAGGCCAGTCCACTCTTACAGACAGCCCGCAAACCTACAGCAGCCACCCAACAAAAACAACCTCACAAGAAAAACATTAAATCAGGAAACTATCCTTGCAACAAAGCCTCTTGCTAACTCTGTTCACATATCTATTGAGGGGATACCATCACAGGACCTAATCACATCAGCCACACTATCAGAGGCTCATTCAGCTGCACATCTACCAATGTGATATATGCCATCATGTGCCAGCAATGCCCCTCTGCCATGTACTTTGGCCAAACTGGACAGTCTCTATGTAAAAGAATAAATGGATACAAATCAGATGTCAAGAATTATAACATTAAAAAACCAGTCGGAGAACAATTCAATCTCCCTGGCCACTTGATTACAGACCTAAAAGTCACACTATTACAACAAAAAAACTTCAAAAACAGACTCCAACAAGAGACTGCTGAATTGGAATTAATTCACAAATTGGACACCATTAAATTAGGCTTGAATAAAGACTGGGAGTGGATGGGCCATTACACAAAGTAAAACTATTTCCCCACGCTTATTTATCCCCCACTACAGTTCCTCACATCTTCTTGTCAATTGCTGGAAATGGGCCATTTTCATTACCTCTACAAACCGTTCTTTTTATCTCCTGCTGATAATAGCGCACCTTAACTCATCACTCTCCTTATAGTGAGAACCTTAACTCATCACTCTCCTTATATGAACCCATTGGTTCATGTTCTCTGTGTATATGTATCTTCCTACTGTATTTTCCACTGCATGCATCCGATGTAGTGGGCTGTAGCCCACAAAAGCTTATTCTCAAATAAATTTGTTAGTCTCTAAAGTGCAACAAGTATTCCTGTTCTTTTTTCACTTTACATAAACCGGTTCAAATACGTTTTAAAAGAAACAAGACCATTGTGTCATATGTGGATGTGCAATGGCAGGCAAATTTGGCGGATATGCACCGGTTCTCCAAATGCAGCAGCGGTTTTAAGTACATCTTAACAGTGACAGACATTCTATCCAAATATGCCTAGGTGTTATGCCTAAAAGACAAGACGGGTGTTAAGGTATCCAAGGCCTTTCAAGCTGTTTTCAGCAAAGGTTGCGGCCTCAAAAATTACAAACCGATCAGGGAAAAGAATTTTTAAACAAACCTTTAAGCAGATTATTAAAGTGGCATGGAGTTCACCATCTTGTTACTAATTATGAAGTCAAAGCAGGGGTTGTAGAGCGATTTAACAGAACTTTAAAACCTAGGATGTGGAGATATTTTACAGCCTATAACACCTTTTGCTACACTGATGTGTTACCTGACTTTAAAGAGTTACAACCAGAGATTCACAGAACTATACGTACCAGACCCGCTGATGTTAACCCTTCAAATTCTTTGAAGGTAAGGAAAATTGTTTATGGCGATGGTTTAAAACAACACTGGTTGTTGACCCTAAATAATCCCACCGGGGGATTCCACTCACTCTCCCTTTTCACAAATATCAGCAAGACAGTGTCGTGGTACAGGCACCACTCTTGCAACCTCTCTAGGAGGTTGTATAGTTCTAAGCAGGCATAAGTAGTGGTGAAACAGGCTATGAAGACGTTGGTATTGCCAGAGAGAGAGCACTGGTCTTTTGCGTTCTTCCAAGATACACACGCGGTTTCATTGTCGATAAACTCACAGGATGAAACCTTGTAATTGAGGGAAAAGAGGTACTGAAAGAGTGGAGAAATTGGAGAGGGTCCAGAGAAGAGCAACAGGAATGATTAAAGGTCTTGAGAACATGACCTATGAAGGAAGGCTGAAAGAATTGGGTTTGTTTTGTTTGGAAAAGAGAGGCCTCAGAGGGGACATGATAGCAGTTTTCAGATATCTAAAAGGGTGTCATAAGGAGGAGGGAGAAAACTTGTCCACCTTAGTTAGCCTCTAAGAAAAAACAAGAAGCAATGGGCTTAAATTGCAGCAAGGGAGGTTTAGACTGGACATTAGGAAAAAGTTCCTAACTGTCAAGGTGGTTAAACACTGGAATAAATTGCCTAGGGAGGTTGTGAAATCTTCATCTCTGGAGATATTTAAGAGTAGGTTAGATAAATGTCTATCAGGGCTGGTCTAGACAGTATTTGGTCCTGAAATAAGGGCAGAGGACTGGACATGATGACCTCTCAAGGTCCCTGCCAGTCCTAGAATCTATGAATCTATGAAATCTGAAAGTTTATTCATAAAAGGAAATAGATACAGATGAGAGCTAGAATTGGTTAAATGGAATCAATTACATACAGTAATGGCAAAGTTCTCAGTTCAGGCTTGTAGCAGTGATAGAATAAAGTGCAGGTTTAAATTAAGTCTCTGGAGTACATACCCAGCTGGGATGGATCATCAATTTTTTGTTCAGAGCTTCAGTTTGTAGCAAAGTCCCTCCAGAGGTAAAAAGCAGGATTGAAGACAAGATGGAGATGAGGCATCAGCCTTTTATAGTCTTTTCCAGGTGTAAGAACACCTCTTTGTCCTTACTGTGGAAAATTACAAGCAAAATGGAGTTTGGAGTCCTATAGACAAGTCCTTGCATACTTTGCTGACTTACAAGGCGCATCTGCCTTCTCTCAATCAGTCAGTTGTGTAGCTGATGGTCCTTAAGGGGCCATCAAGCAGGTTAGGCAGAGCTAAAACCAACTCGCCTGGGATGTCACTCAGAAGCATAGCATAAGTTTGAAATACAGACAGGATAGAGCCAATATTCATAACTTCAACTACAAAATGACAAATGACACATGCATACAGACAGCATAATCATAACCAGCAACCCATAACCTGGTCTTAGACCCCTTCTATGACCCCCTTTACATAAGATTTGGTACCACTACAGGACCTTGGTTGTAGCCATGTTCTATACGGTCCCAGTTCAAGTGAATAAGGTGACACACACATCTTCTGGTTTGGTCATTTTCTTTAAAACATGGTCACGGTCAGGGTCTGCACTAAATTGCACAGCATTTATCAAGGTCACCCCTTACGCTAAATGTTCTTGTATTAGGCACAGACATTGCATAGAATACCCTATGGCAAGAACAGTGTTTAATAAGCTTTCCAAATACAGCTCAGCACACAGGTCCCGGAACTTGCAGTTTATATCTACTGAAGTCCAAGTCACACAGTCATGGCGCCGTTGGGTTGGCACATCTAGGACACAGCCCTCACAATCTTCAAAAAGCTTTTCCCTAAGGCAGTGATTAAGGACAGCATAAACAGCAACTTGTACAATAGTCTGCATGACTTTTTTATGCTCACGATGTGGCACTGGATCAGTTAGTTGCATGCCAAGCCTCCTGAACTCCTCATAGCCGTCATCTTCGGTGTCCTCTTCAACAATTTGTATCGGCATTGAGCAAAAACAAGGAAAACCCGGTTCATCTTCACTGCTTGATGTAATGCTGTCCAGGGCCTCCGGGTCCTCTAGAAAGGAATCATCAAGCTGTCGAGAGATTTGCAGAAAAGAAACAGTGTAAGTTCTCACTGCTTGTTTTTAAATAGACACAACCCAACTCCCAACCCCCAGTTCCTAACCCCGTTACACCCCATCATCAATGGTCACTTCTTAAGCATTCACTTACCTGAGCAATGTCTTTTCCATTCACCTTGTCCTCTGATGACTCCCCAAGCTGTCTTTGCCTTCCATCTCTAGTAAGGTGGACAATGAGAGGCCATCACACTCATCAAGGTGCCTCACGAGAGTTTGGGTTTTGGGTTCAGGCGCATCCATCAATGGCTGAGTCAAAGAGCCCTCATGGGAACTGTCGCTGATCTAGCGCTTTCTCCACACAAGTCCAAAGGCCCTCAGGGCTAAAACAAAGTCTAAAGTACTCACAGGGGTAGTGAAGGAGTCCATGTTTCCACGATTTCTAAAGCACGCGTCCTTGGTAAAAGATGGCCTCTTCTGTCCTGATTGCTGGGACTTATGGTGGGATAGAGCTGCGCTCTGATTGGCAGAGGGCACTGGGAGGAGTTCTCAGAGGGGTCACACGACCCTCATCTGGGTGGGTCACTCTGCCTCGGAACACCACTGATTGGTCAAATCTGCTCTCGGGTTGGTCCTATGCGGCTGAAACCCATCGCGATTGGTAGAGTGCAATGGGAGGAGTTCTTAGAGGGATCACACGAGCCACATCCGGATGAGTCACCCCACCCTGGAACACCCCTGATTGGTCAAATGACCTCTTGGTGTAGGCTTATGGGGGCGAAACCATTCCTGATTGGTAGAGGACAGTGGAAGGAGTTCTTAGAGGGGTCACATGACAAACTTTGCTTCTGGTTATGTGTCCACCTTGACCCCGGAATTAATATCCCCGTGGGTGGGACTTCTGGTGATAAGTGGGCGGGGTTTAAAGGTCGAGGGACAAGGTTTTAGGGGTCAAGGGGCCGGTTTGGGTTTGCTTGATGGTAGGCCGCTAATAGTACTACTGGACACTTTTAGGGGCCCTTGCCTTCCAATAAGGGTGGCTTTGTAAATTTAGTGTCAGCTCTTCTTGAAGTAAGGATTGATTCTTGAACCATGTGAGGTAAAGTAACAAATCCAGTGAGCTAGCCACATCCTCAATTGCATCCAATCCCCCAGGTCCTCCTTCATCTTGGAATCTGGATTTAGATGTCATACCTGAATGAGAGTCTCTTATACATCAGTCTCTGTATCCCAGGACAACAAGCCATTCTTTTCAGCCACTTTAGCCCATGCTTAGCAGACCCGCTGGATGATAGACAGATGTTGGAATTTGTGGGCCCCTTCTGTTAGTGGACATGCTGGCAGGGTGGGTTTCAGTAGTATGGAAACCGGACACCCTTGGAGGCCCTTGCCTTCCAAAAGGGTGGCTTTGTAAATTTAGTGTCAGGTGTTCTGGAACGAGAGTCCTTGGAAATTCGGGACTTCACTTTCATTTGAAGCTTGCTGAAGGTTTGCTTGAGGCACATTAACATCTGTTTGAGCACTGTAACTTTGCTCCTTGGAGGGGATGGTGTCCTAGCTCTGGAGGCCTTTGGTGACTTTGGGGGAGAACCGTCAGGATTCCCAGTTGCTTTCTCCCCAGCTTGCCAAAGCCCTGTTGTACTCCTCGCAATGGACACCATCTTTGGTTGCTTGGTGGGAACCGTTTTCCCCATTCCATCCTGCGTCTTGCTCATGCCTGCTGGAAGGAGCCACATCTCTGGCATCTTGTTGTGGTTAGATGATGCTGAGGAGTCCCCTGGAGTCCATCGCTTTGGAATTTCATGGGATCTTCTGGGCAAGTCAGCACCTGCAGAGCCAGCTTGTCTCTTCCATCTAAGCTTACCACACTTCTTGCAGATTTTGATTGGCGGCTGGTCCCTGGAGAGCTTTGAATTCACAGTTCCATCGAACCCCTGTGAATCCACGATGTCTTGAAGACCATGCAGCTCAGCAGATGTCTCCTTCTGAGTTTGCTTACCCTTCATCTTTCCTGGATATGCCTTGCGGCACTGCTGGCAAACTGAGACCTGGCCCACCATGAGGCGGCAGCTGCTCAACATTTCCATCAGCTGCTTGATCTGCAGATTCTGTGCAGCCTGCCCAGCAATGAGAGAGTCAAGGGTGGTTCTTGTGAGCTGCTCAGAGCCTGGTGCCTCTGGGGCAACCTGGTGGCATTGGGTCCTGGAAAGATCTGCCCTGCTCTCACCTGCCTGTGCCCCTGGCCCCAGGCAGGAGCCTTCTCCCAAGATCACCTTCCTCTCCATGTGCAGCTCCAGCTTCTCTTCAGTCCCTTTGGTGCCGCTCATACTGGTAAGAGGCTTTTTCAACTCGCTCCTATAAATCTGGAGTGTCGCTTCGAGGATCGTCTCTGCTATTGTGGTTCCTGGAGGTGGCAATGCCAGACCCACCATTGCTGGCAGAGTGCAGTGATCTGGGTTAATCTGGTTTCCTGACACCCCATCATTCCTGCCCGTCTCCATGGTGGTATCTTCCACTGGCGTTGGAGGACGTGTGGAAGAAGAGGAGCTTGCGCTTTGCCTCCCCGTCTGCAGGAAATCGGTCTCCATCTCACTGAACTCCACACTGGCTCCCCTGGCTTGGACGGCATGAGGCAGCTTTGCTGGGGGCTCTGGGTCCAGGGTGAGCAGCCCCCTCTGCATGTCGAGATGCTCTCGCCTTACGTGGAGTTTGATGGGGTGGGCAGGTTGTTGTCCGACTGTTGTGAATGTCACTGTCCTGTGCTTGCCTGGCTCCCTAGGGGAGCGGAGTGGCCCAGTCAGGGCAGTCTCTCTCAGGAGGAGAGCATCTCTGTGCGACTCTCTCACAATCTTAGGAAATGCCTTCATTTGGATCTCTGAGCATTTCTGAGCAACGTGAACCTGCAGCTTGAGCCTTGCTGTAGGCACAAGCCTGGCCAGGATGGCATCAGGGGATGCCATGATCCTGTGGGCCTTTTGGGGCAGGAGTCCCCAGGGGCAGACACATGGCTCCTGGAACTCCTGTGCATGCTGAGGGCTGGTGTCGGATCTCAGGGGCTTTGAGACTTTTGTTGCAAATCCACAATTGGGCCGATCTGTGTTGAATGCCCGTTGCTTCTTGGTGTCCTGCTCACCCAGCAATGGCTCCCCCAGGATGGGGGTTTGTGGAGCCCCCAGTTGGCTCTGCAGATGCTTCTGTCGGATGTTGAAGTCTGAGCCATGGGCTGACATCTGGTCCAGACCTATGTTCTGCTCTCGCCGGTCTCGTCTGCTGTGGGCAGGAGGACTGGGAAGAGGATGGGCTTGGATGGGATGAGTGGATCCTTCCCAGCTTGCAAAAGTCATGAGATGCCTTGTGTGGCAGAGGGTCTCTGACCAAGTCACGGAGGCTTCTCTCAGGGAAAAGGAGCTGGGACTCCAGAGGGAAGGGGTGGTGGATTCCATGGGGGAATAGGAGAACTGGCTCATGGCAGATGTCGACACACTCAGCCTGTGGAGAGAGCAGACAGGGACAGATGGGACATGGCCCTGATGAGCAAAGGCAGGGCTTGGACACAGCCTTCCAACAGTAGTGCAATGGGGCAGTGCCTAGGCATGCATTGCACACCACACCCTGACACAAGGACATCAACTGGGTAGCGAAGGACTGAGACGGGGAGCTGGCACTCATTTTATCTAGAACGATAACTCCTTCATCACACGCACATGTACGGCACCTAGCAAAATGGGGCCTTGAGCATGATCGGGGATCTACTGTTATTTTAATAGAAAGATTAGCTAAGAACAATTGGTTTGGGGAAGGAAGATGTGGGCATGTGTGTGTAACCGTTGCCAGAGGATGTTGTGAAAGCCAAGACTATAAACTATAAAAGGAACTAGATAATTTCCTCAGTGGCTATGAGCTAAGGTGGGCAGGGATGGTGTCCCTAGTCTCTGTTTGTCGGAAGCTGGGAATGGGCGACAGGGGATGGATCATTTGATGATTCCCTGTTCTGGTCATTCCCTCTGCTGCACTGGCATTGGCCAGTTTTGGAAGACAGGATACTGGGCTAGATGAACCTTTGGTCCGACCCAGTCTGGCTGTTCTTATGTTCTTACATTCTAACCCACTGGAAAACTGTCCTCTTCTAATGGCTGACATACTAGAGGCTAATAATCTACTATATCTCCCAATTAAGGGAGTTTCTCCAGTGGTGGAGGTCTGTGCTATGATCCTGAAAGTCCTGGGTTTGAACCCAGCTGATGACTCGTGTTTGGGGTGTATCATGTGGTGTCCCACTCACTGCGTGTCTGCTGCCTACTCTGGGGATTAGCTCTCAAGGTCAATGCCCCTTCCAATTGTCACATGTGGTCACTGTCACTCCCACAATGACCCAGACAGTTTTCCTGTTCATTGCCCTGCCAGTCAATGCCACGTCCTTGGTGGCTGGTAGGGAAACCCGGGCCCACACTTCACACTGGGCTCCAGGCCAGGAACCCTCAACCCAGCAGTTCTGAGCTTTCCTCTCCAGCCTGGACTGCTTCCTACTACTCCTGGTTCCCCTCCTTGTTCTGAGTGCACCAGCTCCAAACACTCTCCTCTCTTCCCAGGGAGGGGCTGCCCTTTCCCAGCAACAGCCCCTGTCTGTTGCCAGCTTCCTGGCTTTATAGGCCCTGCCTATTCCTGCCCAGCTGAGCCTGCTTGGTATCAATTCCCTGCTCCCTGGCTCTTCCTCCAGTGCACCCTGTGGAGTTAATGGGCCTGCCTGGCCACCTGAGCCCCTTCCAGTGCTATGTGGGATGGACACCCCCTCACAGAGTGTCATTTGATTGCTTTTTCTTTCAAACATAGCACGGGCAGGTGCTAGATAGTCGCCTGCTGGCAGATATTGCCGTACAGAAGGATTTGATCCTACTCACAACGCCAACTTGTAATCTCTGCATTTAATTTCTGATAATCCCTCACCTCACTTTCACTGGTCTCTCATCTTGGTAGCTAAAGCCTCTTAGTGGCTTTTTCCCCATTATTTTAGGATCCTGGAGTGTCTGGTTGTCTCTGCTCCCTCTTCTCTACATTCACTATCCCTTCCCACCCAGCCCCCAGTCTGGTGCCCCCCAGTCAGTTGCCTTACGGTATCAGAACTTCATCCAGGTGTCTGGCCACGTACTGTAGCCTCCTCTCAAAGAGCCTGAGGCTGTGAGCCAAGGGGAGCTTCTCCAGGGGCACAGGGCAGCTGTGGATCAGAGAGAGCAGATAGCTGAGTGCAGGCCCTGCCCTCAGGCCCTCTTTTACCCAGACATGCAGCACCGAAAGGCTCCCTGTCCCATTCTCCTCTGAGGCAGCCTCCTCCCCTGCAATACCCGGGCCTTGGATGGTCTGATTTGGAGTTAACTGAATTGTTAGGTGAGCCTGTCTAATGCTGAGCAAGTGAGAGTGTATCCTGCTGGCAGCGTGTGTGTCATGTCCCACCCACAGAAGCGAATCAACATATAGGATAACAGCCTACTATAGCTGCCAACTAATACAGCTACCTCTTTAGCTCTAAGGGGTGCTTTATGCTGCAGAGCTGAAGGTCCAGGGTTCAAATGCTACTGGGAACCTATCCTGGGAGAATGGAGGAGGGGCCATTACCCAAATGCTGGTGGATCCCTTTCACCCTACTCATGGTAACAGAAAGGCCAGCCTTCCTCCTGACCTCTCCACCTCACCTCCTTTGGGGTGCACGGGGTTGCTCCCAGAAAACATTTTATCCCCCTTTTGGGAGGGGAGGATGGTCCAGTCCAGTAGACACAATCTACCCCCCCCACACACACTGCTCCAGGTTAAACGAACCGTATGATGCTCGAGGAAGGGAATGACGCACTGTACGAGGTGTGGGGGTGGATTAGAGATGGCAAATTCCGCTGGGTGGGAATGAATTGCATGAGTCTAAAGGAGAAGAGTTGCTTGCCTGGTACATAGGTCGGGGCAGGGGAGGGATTACTCGGGCTACTGCCACTCGGTGGGGATGAATTACATGATGCTATAGGATAGGACTGACCCACTGCAGATTTATGGAGGGGGGCATTGCTTACCATGTCTCTAGGGATGCACAAGCCTCCTCCAACTCTTCCTCACAGCACCCAAAAGCTGCCAGAAGTGAGACATAAAGGAGGCATTAAGCTGCTTGGGCACCCTCTGCTTCCTAGCACTCTAGAGCCCCAGATTTCAGAGGCAGCCTGTGAACGGAGCCCCAGCCAGTGCCTCTGCATGACTCTGGGCATGACTGTACCTTTGCAGGAAGAGGGGAGGCAGGTGGGGGAATAGACCCTATTTCTCTGCTTTGCATGGGGCCTGAGTCTACCACCGCAGCTGTGGGTCAGGTGCTGCTTACCTTTCGATTTCTTCTTTTTCTTTCTGTGCCTCCTCTTCATCGGAGAAGCCTGCCACACACAGAGAAAGCAGCAAGGTTAGAGGAGAACTCCTCAATTAAACTGGGAGAACAATGAGCCAGAGGTGACTGCCATGTGGGGCCAGAGGGAAGTTTTTCCTTGTGGGAGAGTATTGCACTATAAGGCTTCATGGGTAGGCATTGTGCTTTCCTGTGATGCAGACAATATAGGGCACACATCACAACCCATAACAGAGGTCACTGGAACAATCCAGGGGTTGGACAAACAGGGACTGCTGGTACCAGGAGCCTGCAGAGTTTATAAGTATTGAAGGAGAGAGCCTGCAAAGTTCTCTCTCCTACAGAGATGATAAAACTCTGCAGGTTTTAGGATTGCAGGGTATGCAACTAAGCCCAGATTCCATGCATGGAATTCAGACCTTGGGGGAGAAATCTGACCTCTGGACAACAGTGTTTCCTAGATACATATTTAGGGAATGCATGCTATTGGGGTTTTATCTGCATGCATTTGGCATGGCCATGCTGCTCCTGAGTGGTGAAACCATGAATGGGTTATGCAAATCCTCCCAAACAAGTGCTGATATAACCCCAATATCATCCTTAAACTGCAGCTCTTTTACATCAAAAAACAGCAACAACAGTTTGGCATGAGTTCACCCCACTTGCCTGGGAGTTGCAAAGTTTCTTGAAGGTAAACTGCACTGCTTGCAGCTTAAATCTCCAGGTATTCCTTTCACAGGCTAGATCTTTCTCGCCTGGGCTCAGCCCCTGCCCTCCTCCCCCACAGTTTAGTTCCTTTATTTCTCCAGGTGTTTTCAGCAGTCTTCCTTTTTTGGGCAGGGAGGTGGTGGAGAAGAACCTAGATGAACTCCCTTTGAATTCTTAAATAGGATTTGGCTATGACAGGAATCCTTTGTCTCCCAGTATGACCCTCCCACTCCCTCCTTTTGGAAGAATACCACCAGTCCAAAATGATGTCCATCTGAGGGAACTAGGATTGTTTAGTCTGCAGAAGAGAAGAATGACGAGGGATTTGCTAGCCGCTTTCAACTACCTGAAAGGGGGTTCCAAAGAGGATGGATCTAGACTGTTCTTGGTGGTAGCAGATGACAGAACAAGGAGCAATGGTCTCAAGTTGCAGTGGGGAAAGTTTCGGTTGGATATTAGGAAAAACATTTTTCACTAGGAGGGTGGTGAAGCTCTGGAATGGGTTACCTAGGGTGGTGGTGGAATCTCCTTCCTTAGAGGTTTTTAAGGGCAGGCTTGACAAAGCCCTGGCTGGGATGATTTAGTTGGGAATTGGTCCTGCTTTGAGCAGAGGCTTGGACTAGATGACCTCCTGAGGTCCCTTCTAACCCTGAGATTCTATGGATTCTATGATTCTGTGAGGTGACATGATCACATGACCCTGCAGTGTCAAAGCAGCATCCCAGGAAACTTCTCAGGAAGGAGGAAGATTAGTAACTTCAAAGTTCTATTGTCCTCCCTAATAGTCCGTGCAGTCTGATTGCATAATGTTTGGGGGCATTGCTCTGGTGCAAGTACTTTTGTAATTGATACAGAGCCCATATTCCTAACTTCAGATACAGAAATGATACATCCATACAAATAGGATAATCCCATTCAGTAAATCATAACCTTTCCAATGATATGTCACATGACTCATCTTGCTTAAAACATACCTTAGTTATGCCACATTCATAGAACAATATTTCTATGAAGAATATGGGGCGTAATGTCACAGGTGTGAAGAAGCATGTGGACAAGGGCGATCCAGTGGATATAGTGCACCTGAACTTTCAGAAAGCCTTTAACAAGATCCCTCATCAAAGATTCTTAGGCAAAGTAAGTTGTCATGGGATAAGAGGGAAGGTCCTCTCATGGACCAGTAACTATTTTAAAGATAGGAAACAAAAGGTAGGAATAAATGGTGGGTTTATGAAGAGAGATAAATAGCAAGGTCCCGCAGGGATCTGTACTGGGACCAGAGTTGTTCAACATATTCATAAATGATCTAGAAAAGGGGGGAAACAGAGTAGTGGCCAGATTTGCAGATGATACAAAGATGGTTAAATCCAAAGCTGAATATGCCCTCCTTGTTCCCAGATGTATAGTTCTGTGCTGGGCTCTGTGAAAATGCATTTTGTTTGAATGGGCCCCTTTTGCCAAACAAACTCTCCAGAACTCTCTGTCTGACTACCCTGTCCTCATTGTTATTTACCATTCTGCCAACCTTCGTGTCATCAGCACATTTTTATCAGCAGCAATTTTGTATTTACTTCCAAGTCATTGAAAAGATATTGACTAGCATCAGACATAGTCCTGGTCCCGGCAGAGCCCAATTAGAAACACCCACATTCGATGAGCCCTTTGACAATTACTTTTTGAGATCTGTCAATTTGCCATTAGCCTGTTCTCAATCCGTTTAACCTGTGCTCCATTGATATTGTACAGTGCTAATTTTTAATCCAAATGTCCTGCGGTACTTGGATGCATAAACAGGGGAATCTCAAGTTGGAGGAGAGAGGTTATTTTACCTCTGTATTTGGCACTGGTGCGACCATTGCTGGAATCCTGTGTCCAGTTCTGGTGTCTAACATTCAGGAAGGATGTTGATAAATTGCAGAGGGTTTCGAGAAGGGCCATAAGAATGATTAAAGGCTTAGAAAACATGTCTTGTAGCGATAGACTTAAGGAGCTCAGTCAATATCGCTAAAAGAGATTAAGGGTGGTTTGAGGAAAAGTCTATAAATACCTATATGGGGAAGAAATAATTACAAATGGGCTTTTCAATCTAGCAGAGAAAGGTCTAACATGGTCCAATGGCTGGAAGCTGAAACTAGACACATTCAGACAGGAAATAAGGCGTCCATTTTTAACAGTGAGAAGAACTAACCATTGGAACAATTTACCAAGGTCATGGTGGATTGATTCTCCATCATGGCAATTTTTAAAATCAAGATTGGACATTTTAATAAAAGGTATGCACTAGGCATTATTGTGTGGAAGGTCTTTGGCCTGTGTTAGACAGAAGGGTCAGACTAGAAGATCACAATGGGCCCATCTTGCCTTGGAATCTATGGAAAACAAACACCTTACAAAAGTCTAAGTTTGTCACATCTCTGTTTGACATGGCCCATTTTCCATAAAACATTGTTAATCTGCTTTAAATATATTCCTGTCTTTTAATTCTTTATTGATTGATTCCGATATCAGTTTGTCCATTATTACAGGCTAACTGCCCTGTAAGACGCCGGGTCAACCTCCCGTACCTTTTTGAATATTGACAAAACATTAGCACACTTCCAGCCTTCTGGAATTCCCTCAGAAATCCTAAATTGGTTAAAAAATTAATGTCAGTGGGCCAATAACCTCCTGAGCCAGCTCTTTGAGGACTCTTGGGTGGAGATGATCCAAGCCTGCTGATTTAAAGGTACTTATATTTGGTTCCTGCATTCAGCTGGCATCAATCCAGCCTTTCCATCTCTCTAGGAGCCTCACTTACCTCAGATCTGAGGAGCCTTATCACAGCATAATAGACAAGAAAGAGCAGCATGAATTTCAGGATCATTAGGCAAGAGTCAGAGTTGAGATAGACGAGGAGTGAACTCATTTCCCTGGGCTCAAGCACTAAGACACTCTCAACACAGACACTCTCAAACCAGCAACAAGTACCCAGGCTACACCTGAGGGCAGGTTGCTGCTCTGGCATCAGGCAGGCGCTGATGTGGTGTCTAGGTCACAATGAGGCTGCCCTCCTGCAATCTCCCTCTAACCTGTGAGGTGTCAATGCTGTACTTAGATCAGGAGATGGGATGGGCAACCGCCCAAGTGGGCTGAGCTGCTACGCTCAGAATAAGGCAGGAGAGAGGGCATCAGCTTTCCCAGGAAAACCCTGGGTCTTTTCCGAGCTCTGACTATCAAGCCCTCAGGCAAGGGACATTTTTTCCCTACTTGTGGGAACTCCTAAAACCCCTGTGACTGAGGCAGAATCTCCCAGCCTGAAGTAAGAAGCAGCCCTGACGTGATTATCCAGTGCTACCAGTGCAGAAAAACTTTCACGGTATCACCAGCCCAAGCATTCCAACACCATGAGCTGGGCCTCACCAAAATCATGAGATTGGCTTCAAAATAATGAGATCTTCAAAAAGCATTCATCTGGAGAACTTTTCATTTGCCTTCTGGTGTCTGAGCCGCTAAGTTGCACTCAATTCACATTCTCCAGTTTCTCTTTGCAACTACGAGGGCTTCAAATTGGCTAACAAATAAAATAAAATAAACAGCAGAGATTCTCAAATGAATCACTTGACTCCAGCAGTGGGCGCTTTAAGAAAAGCACCCTATAGCATAAGATAATAAAGAGCCCTACCTCTTATCTAACATGTTCAATCAGTAGACCTCAAAGCACTTTACAAAGGAGGTCTGTAGCATTAGCTCCCTTTTCCAGATGGGAAACTGAGGCACAGAGAAGAGCAGTGACTTTGCCCAAGGTCACCCAGCATGACAGTAGCAGAGTCAGGACTAGCACTTAAGTCATCTGAATTCCATATAGTGCTCTATCCACTAGGCCACAGTGCATTTGAAGTAAGGGGTCAGAGTCAATACATTCCTGTAGTGGTTCTTTTGGGCTCTTCCAATACCAATGTTATTGAAGTTACATATTTTGACCTGTGGTCTGTGCTGGCACAGGGGCATCCTTGTTAAAATGAGTTTCTCATAGCAGGTTGCATCTGAGTTCTTGTTAGGCCTGAACAGAAGTTCACTGGCCCATGTCTCCGATGTCCCTACGGGAAAGTTTAAAAGCCATTGAAGGCCTTGCAGTGCACTGACATACTGGGATTTTCAGAAAGCCTTTGAGAAGGTCCCTCAGCAAAGGCTCTTAAGCAAAGTAAGCTGTCATGGGATAAGAGCAAGGGTCCTCTCATGGATCAGTAACTGGCTGAATCATAGGAAACAAAGCGTAGGAATACTGCATGGAGATGTGGTCTCCCCATCTCAAAAAAGATATCTTGGAATTGGAAAAGGTTCAGAAAAGGGCAACAAAAATGATTAGGGGTGTGGAACAGCTTGCATAGGGGGAGAGATTAATAAGACTGGGACTTTTCATCTTGGAAAAGACAACTACAGGGCATATGATAGAGGTCTATAAAATATTAGCCAAGATGGGCAGGGCTGCCACACCATGTTCTGAGTGTCCCTAGGTTCTGTTTACCAGAAACTGGAAATGGATGACAGGGGGTGGATCATTTGATGATTCCCTGTTCTGGTCATTCCCTCTGAAACACCTGGCATTGGCCACTGTCGGAAGACCGGATACTGGGTAGATGGACCTTTGGTCTGACCCAGTGTGGCCATTCTTATGTTACAGCTGTTCAGCCTCCTTGATACCTGTGATGTCATAATCCTGTTCAGTTCTCCAGTCCTCCTTGGAGTCTGGATGGAAAGACAGAGTAGATGTCACCTAGTGAGCTGGGCCTGTAAAAGCAACCCATGTTCAGGCAGAGGGGGGCTTCTGGGAGAGCAGAGTCAGTGCTCCGTTAAAGAGCTGGAGACAAGGGCCTGGCCTGAGTGTAACCCACCAAACTTCAGTTACACCCGTACCCCTTATAATTCCATTTTATTGCAGGGATAGTGAGAAGGTTCAGTCTGTTCTCACAGCAGAACTCCCCTCTGTGGAGAACAACACAAATATGCAAACTGGGACAGTTGGAGATGCCAGTACCCTGAGTTGCTCCGATTTACTACATCACAGTGTAGTAAAGCTGCTCAGACTAAACAAAAAAATCCTTCCATTGATAAGACAACAACCTGTAGGTGAACTAAGACACCTCATAAATCGAAACATGTTCTTATTACAGCAATACAGCACATACGGTCAAAGAAAAATAACAGTATCCAACATATAGATTTCTTCAGTACAGTCTTTGTTTAATCCTGAGCTGATGGTGTCAAATTTGCAAATGAAGTGAAGCTCAGCAGTTTCTCTTTGGAGTCTGGTCCTGAAGTTTTTTTGTTGCAGGATGGCTACCTTTAAATCTGCTATTGTGTGGCCAGGGAGGTTGAAGTGTTCTCCTACAGGTTTTTGTATATTGCCATTCCTAATATCTCACTTGTGTCCATTTATCCTTTTACATAAGGATTGTCCAGTCTGACCGATTGTGACAGTGCTGCCCGTGGAAACCAGCTGAGGTCACTCAATCAGGGTGAACTGCAAACAAAACAGGGCAGACAAATCCCAAATGCTGGTGATTATTCCACTTCTTAGATTTACCAAGCCAGCACAAAACAGCTTCTGTAGTACCTCACTAGTTGGAAAGGGTCGTGCTTAGTGATGGAGTGATAAGATAGTGTGTGGGAGGAACTTCTCAGACTGTGAACTTTCACAATGCTGAGCTCAACCAAACTGGGACAGGGCACCTTTGATTAATGAGGAGATATGCTTTCCTCCTCTTGTAATAGAGGTTTCAAATCAGTGGCCCCAAGCGATCACCTTCTGCAGCAGGTGTATTTGTCTACTTTGTCACGAAGCTCTTTGGTTCTGACCCCATAAATGATCGGGTTGAGCACGGGAGGGATGAGGAGAGAGAGGTCAGCCAAGATGATGTGAACATGGGGAGCGATGCCTTGACCAAGCCGGTAGATGAGATTGGAGAAGAGGCCAGGGGTATAATATGTCAGCATCACACAGATGTGGGCTGTGCAAGTGTTGAGGGCTTTCTGGTGGGCGTTCTTAGAGGAGATTCTGAGGACGTCCCTGATGATCAGACCGTAGGACAGGGCAATGAGCGTCAGGTCAAACCCACTGATTACAAATATTAGCACCAAGCCATATATCCTGGTGAATGTGATGTCCCCACATGCTATCTTCGCCACAGCTATGTGCTCACATTGCGTGTGGGGGATTATGCGGTTGGCACAGAATGGCTGCTGACTCAGGATCAGGGGCAGAGGCAGAATGAAGAGAACAGCTCTTATCAGACCTACAAGCCCGAGCTTAGCTATTCGTGCGTTGGTGAGGATGGTGGCGTATCTCAGAGGGTTACATATGGCAACGTAACGATCGAAGGCCATTGTCACAAGGGTGCCTGAGTGCATAACAGAAACCGTGTGGAGGAAGAACATCTGGGTGAGGCAGCCAGCCATAGTAATGCCTTTCAAATTGAACCAAAATATACACAGTGCCTTTGGCACGACGAAGGTAGGTGTGGCGATGTCTGTGAGCGCCAGCATGCAGAGCAGCAGGTACATCGGCTTGTGTAGGGTCTGCTCCTTACATACAACACACAGAAGTGTGAAGTTTCCCAACAGGCTGATAATGTAGAATGTAGAGAAAGGGATGGAAATCCAGATGTGGGCAGCCTCCAGGCCAGGGATGCCTGTCAGGAAGAATGTTGAAGGCTCAGAGGGGGTGAGGTTGAAAGCTGCCATGAGGTGGCTGATGCGTCGATTCGACTCAGAAATGTTCAAGGTGCCTGTGAAGGGAAAGAAGCACAGCAAGGGGGTTTATAACAAATAGTACGGTAAATATTTTGTCGTTATTAACAAACTAGGAGTCGCCTTGAGTGGGGAGTGAAGAACCACCGATGATGTCACTTCCTGCTTTATATAACTTTAGCATATGCCAGGAACCCTTTGTTTCAAAACTTGGTTCCCAGACCAGTTTGTGGGAAAATTACAGATGGAGTCCAGGGTTATGGGGCCTGGTCGCATGCCCTTGTAGAGTCATAGCATCCATTACTTATAGGCTGCCTGATGCATTCTCAAGTGGGAGACAAGTTTCTCTTCAGGCCTATTGTTTCCCCCAATGGCTCATTGCCCTGAATAGGCCCTTCCCAACCAGCTATCTAGACTGAAAGCATCTTGCCTCGTGGGCATTACTCAGCGGTAACTACATTTGAAATACAGATAAGTAGTCAATAATCATAACTTCAGACAAAAATGATACAGGCATACAAATAAAATAATCATACTCAAAGTCATAACTTTTCCAATGACATCTTACATGACCCATCTTGCATAAAATGTATCAGAATTATGCTATAACCTATAATCATATCATCATAATATCCCTATGAACAATATGGGGTACAGTGCCACACAAATATTGGTGGTTATTTCTGCCAGTGAAATGCCTGAAGTTACAGAACAAGAACAATTGGAAGCAAAACTGAATAAAGGTTGTGACACCCAGGCTGCAGTTCTGTGGCTTATCAGGGCAAAGAGACCCCGAAACTCCCCAAACACACTCTGTACCAGGAAAGGTCCCAAAACTGGCCTTGGACCAACAATCACAGAGAAAAATATTATTTCAGCAGCACTGTCCGCTTGCATGCCCTACACGCAGCTCTGTGACCCTGTGACCTTCCTCTCTGCTGTTATCCTGACCAGTGATCTGCTAGGTCACTCCAAGCCTTGACTCTGGGAGCCAGACTGATCCTGCTCTGCTGTGAGAATCCCCACTCCTGGGCTGTTCACGCACAGCCTCGAACATGTAAGCTACTCCCAGCTACTAGCAACCAAATGACACTCGCCAATATCTCCAGTTCCAGACACAACCCTAGAAACCTTTGTCTTGCAGTGTGCAGTTACGCCTGCTGGACACTGCAAGCTTATATGAGTTTGTCAATTGATATGCACCAGGCTTGTTATCCCACAAGGAGTTTCTTACACGCTTCAAACCAAACACACTGCTTCAGGTAGAATAAACAAACAAATTTATTAACTACAAAGATAGATATTAAGTAATGGACAAAAAGTCAGAGTGGTTACCAAAAATAAAATAAAATATAAGGATGCAGACTAAACTCTCAACCCTATTAGATTGAATAACATCTAGATGAAACAGCTTTTCTCACCCCACTGGATACTGCAGTCCTTAATATACAGGTTTGTTCCTTAAATCAGGGCCAGTCTCCCCTGTTGGAGTCTTGTCTTCTTCTCAGTATCTTGGTTGCTTGCAGCAAGGTGGGGGCAGGAGAAGGGCCCAGTATGTGTCCACTCTGTGTACACCCCCTCCCTGCCCCCACAGCATCCAGCACTGCCAGCCTGCCTTTGTACACCCCTCTTCCTTCCCCACAACTTTGGTGCTGGTCACCTGTCCATGTAGGTCCCCCACCCTCAGAGCTTCCATCCCTGCCACACAGGGATACCCCTCACCCAGGACCAAAACCAGGTGCCACACACCACAGTGACAGCTCACAGACATACCTCCTCAGACTCGGTTCAACTCAGTGTCTGCCTGCCCCGGGGAAAAGGGGGAGATGAGATTGAACTGCCTTTCTGGGGCAAAGGGAACCCCAGCTGCAGCTCAGCCTGTGCAGGGAAGGAGAGAGGGACAGGCCTGGCAGGAGGAGGAGAGGACGTGGGACTAAAAGGAACCTCTGTGAGTAACTCTTCTTCAAAAAGACACAAAGCTTTGATGTATTGCACCCAGTAAGAAACCTGGACACCCCTTCCTGAGGCTGCTTTTCCATGTTGGTAATTGCTGACGTTGCCACAAAACGGTAGTGGGCTTTCTCTCAGGAGGAAGAAAGGTCCGGATGGGGGTTGGTGTCAGAGACAATCTGCTACAGTGTGGTCCACTTTCCATTGCAGTCTGAGACACCACCCGGACCCAGGAGGCCTCATGACACCTCTGTGGTCTGTGCATCAGGGAGGACGTCCATTCCCCATTTCGCATCATTTCAGGACTCCAAGTCACTGTGATCCGACTACTGCGTGTCCCGCTGTCCCATCCCCAACCCCTCCACACTGTTTGTTTCTGCACCTCCCCTGGTGACATTTGCAACACCACCTCTAAGCCAGAAACATGCTCTTAATTTTACTGCCTTTTGTGCTTCTCATCCTCTCCAGAAACAGAGATGCAGGGGCTCAGAGAGCGCAGACCCCTATCTCCCCTTGAAAAAAAATTGTTATTCTAATTGTTTTGAAGGATTTAAGCCTGTGAGTTTGAGATTTCATCAACTCTCCGGTCAGTTCTTCTTGGGTCTGAAGAATCTCACCCATCCTTAGAGGCCACAGGATGACTCCAGCTGAAGTCACTAGAGACTCATGGCCGATGTAAATCAGAGCATTTATTTAAGTCTCAACATGTGGACTCAGGGGGAATTCCTGGCTCTGTTGAGAATTTTGCCTTTGATCTCAAGGGGACCAGATTCACCTTCAGTGTTTAACTTTCAGCTCCTGGCTGTGAAAATCACAGCTGTGGGTCCTGCTGCAGAGAACACTATTCTGTTACAGTGCTGAGAGAATCTGAATTCTGAGACCAGGAATGAAAGTTGGGAATTTCAAAACACAGGGGCCCTGATTTTGCTCTCAGAGAGGCCAGTGTCAATCTGAAGTGACCCAGCGAAGGCAGAATGTGAGAGCAGAATCTGGCCAGTTTGCCACCCATTCTTGTTGTGAACCCTCTGGTAACACAGATACACACTGCAGAGGCTTTGGCTGCACTTCCTAACAGGGCAGTAAAGTTGCTGAACTGGAAAACCTGAGTAAACCCCAGGAAAAACCACACCGCACAAAAAAGGAAGCTACTGAGACAGACAGAAGGACACAGTAAGAGAAAGGGAACTGAACTTAAAAAGAAATATTTGTCTGAAGTATTTCCAATACATTTGTAGTTCCAACTTTACCAAGTAAATCCCTTGATGTTTCTGACAGTCCTAAACAATTCAAGTCACCGTAGTGGTGAATTCCTGACCAGATGGTTCTTGACTTGAACCCTGGAAACCTTCCTGAGCCCTCAGCACTAACTTTACTGCAAAAAAAATCAACTCACCGAAATCCTGCTCAGCAGAAAAAGGAAATGACCTTACTGAGACAGCAAGGCAGAGTCTTGAGAAGCAGTGTATGAATGTCACATGTCTGACACTCGGCATGCTGCACAACTACCTTTATGATTCCCCTGAACAGTCCCTGTGGACTCTCAGGTCGGCCAGGACTCCCGTAAAATTCCCTGGACTCCGTGAGCAGCGAGAAGAACAGAAAATAGACCCGAGAGAACCTTAGCCTGAGAATCACCCCCGGGAGTGAAGAAATGATTCGCCATTAATAGTGGCTTAGATTTTCAGGGCAAACTGCATCTTGCAAACTGTTCAGACTAGCAATTGATGATAGCTTTCTTTTCTGTGTGTAATGTATTGCCATCTGCACCCTGAGTGGGACTGCTGCCACAAGATATGGGACCAAAAATAATTTTCAATTGATTGTAGCAGTGGACCGCTGCATACCACCCATGCAGTTGTAATATCCAGTCCATTAGCCTCTGAAAAATCAGTGCCGCCCCATAGAGGCCAAATTACGTGATCCTGAATTGATGCAAGCCGAAGGGCGTGTAAAAGGCTTTCTTCTCCTAGGATTCTGGCATCAATGGTATTTGCCAGTGTGCCTTTGTGAGGCCTAAAGTCCAATATATATCTAACAGCTACCAACTGTTTTCATAGTTAATCAACTCTCTGTATCAGGGAGGCACCAAATTTCAATACTGCATTGATCTTTCACAAATTGATGCAGAAACGGGTTAGGATATCCTTGGTCAGAACTAGTACAATGGGACGTCTCCACTCACTGCATGATTCCTTCAGCTCTCCCCATGGTAAAATGACCTGGAATTCATCTCACAGGGTATCCCACATTGTTCAAGGGAACAGCCATGGAATTTTCCTGATCTATTGCCCTGGGGTTATTTCAGCGTGCTGGTATTTTAGGTAGGTGTGCCCTGCTCAGGAGGAATCAAACAACTGCTACATCTGGATCTCCTGTTCAGGCTACCATCCCTACCCCCATGCTTGCATCATAGGTGCCTTGTGGCCAAATTTGGGCTCCAGAGGGTATGAGTCTGATGGGTTATCACTCCAGGGGTGCAGTCTGGGAGCCATGAGAACTGCTACACCCATCTAACCACCCAACTGGGCTGACCCTGTTTCACACTGCTTTGCTGGTGATTCTGCCTCTCCAGGCCCTGTGAGCACCAACACTACAGCAGATGGTGCCACACACCCAAACTGAGTTACCTGAGAGTTCACCGAAGCCTTCCAAGTATAAGCAGCAGACGCCAGCCAATTTCTCAGCTCCCAAGGCTCATACCTCTCCCCCACAGAGTATAAACTCAAAATTATACTGTTTTACACTGCACAGGGATCTGTACAATGCAAGTTCATGAATACAGTTCATCCTCCAGTTCATGTGGGAAGGAAATGCCATAAGCCTGTGTTAACCAAGCTGAGATTTTCCCCACACACTTCACTCAAAGGCACACTGGTTTAGATAAAGCAAAAAAACCCCAAGTTTAACTAGAAAAAGATACATTTGAAGTGATTATGATAGCAAACAGATCAAAGCAGATTAGCTAGCAGATAAACAAAACTGCAAACTAAGCCTAAAATGCTAGTTAGACAGCATATGAATGAGCAATTTCTCACCCTGGCTGGTGATACAAACAGTCCACCAGGTTTCCATACAGAGGCTAAAAATCCTTTTAACCTGAGTCCAGCACTTACCCCAGTTCACTCTTTGTTCCTCTTGTGCTTCCAGGAGTTCTGTTGCATGGGGTGTGAAGCCGCTATATGATGTCACATTCCTCCTTATATAGCTTTAACCGATGGCAGGAATGCTTTGCTCCAAAAAGAGTTCCCAGTCCAGTCTGTGGAAAAGTACAGGTACTCAAAATGGAGTTCAGTGTCATATGGTCTGGTCACATGCCCTGCTGCTGAGTCATAGCAGCCATTGTCCATAGGCTGCCTAGAACATTCTCAGAAACACTCACCAGGGATAAGCTGCTCCTCCTATTGTTTCCCCTAATGGCCCATTACCCTTTACAGACCCTTCACAACCTGCTATCTAGCCTGGAAGCATTTTGCCTAGTGGGTGTCACCCGGTTGTAACTACCTTTGAAATACAGCTACATCGTCAATATTCATAACCTCAGATGCGAAAATGATACATGCACACTGAAAAGGATTATCCCATGACATCTTGCAAGACATATCTTGTACAAAATGTATCATAATTACTTCATAATCAAACTCTGAAGAATATGTGGTACAGTGTGACAATGAGATTATGTGGAGGATCCCCTCTTAGGCTTTTAAAAGATTCGAATGATAGAAGTAAAGCACATTAGAAAACATGATTCCAACTATACATACAAAATGATGGGCTCTAAAATAGCTTGTACCACTCAAGAAAGAGATCTTGGAGTTATCGCACATAATTCTCAGAAAATATCAGCTCAGCGTGCCACAGTGGTAAAAAAAAAAAAGCTACCAGAATGTTAGGAACCATTAGGAAAGGTATAGCTAGGAAGATATGAAGTATAATAATGCCACTATTTAATTCCCAGGTATGAGTTCTGCATTCATTTCCGGTCGTCTCATCTCAAAACCGATATATAAGAAATGAAAAAGGTACATAGAAGGGCAACAAAATTATTAGGATTGTGGAACAGTTTCCATCTGAGGAGAGATTAAAAAAACTGGGACTTTTGAGGTTGGAAAATAGATGACAAAGAGGGGATATGGTAGAAATCTATAAAATCATGAATGGTGTGGAGAAAGTAAATATGGAAGTCTTGTATACTATTTCACATAACACAAGGACCAGGCGTTACCAAAGGAAATTAACAGGCAGCAGGTTTAAAACAAAGAAAAGGAATGATTATACGTAACACACGGTCAACCTGTGGAACTCATTGCCAGGGGATGTTGTGAAGGACAAAAGTATAATGGGGTTCAAAAGGAACTAGATAAATTCATGGAGGATGGAATCATAGAATATTAGGGTTGGAAGAGACCTCAGGAGGTCATCTAGTCCAATTCCCTGCTCAAAGCAGGACCCACACCAACTAAATCTTCCCAGCCAGGGCTTTGTCAAGCCAGGCCTTAAAAGCTTCTAAGGAAGGAGATTCCACCACCTCCCTAGGTAACCCATTCCAGTGCTTAACCCCCTCCCAGTGAAACAGTGTTTCCTAATATCCAGCCTAGACCTCCCGCACTGCAACTTGAGACCATTGCTCCTTGTTGTGTCATCTGCCTCCACTGAGAACAGCTGAGTGTTCCATCATCTTTGGAACACTCCTTCAGGTAGTTGAAAACAGCTATCAAATTGCCCCTCACTCTCCTCTTCTTCAGACTAAACAATCCCAATTCCCTCAGCCTCTCCTCGTAAGTCATGTGCTCCAGCCCCCTAAACATTTTCGTTGCCCTCCACTGGACTCTCTCCAATTTGTCCACATCCCTTCTGTAGTGAAAGGACCAAAACTGGACACAGTACCCTAGTTATGGCCTCACCAGTGCCTAATAGAGGGCACTTCCCTCGATCTGCTGGTAATGTTCCTGCTTATTCAGCCCAATATACCATTGGCCTTCTTGGCAACAAGGGCACACTGCGGACTCATATCCAGTTTCTTGTCCACTGTAATCCCCAGGTCATTTTCTTCAGAACTGCTGCTTAGCTAGTCAGACCCTGGTCTATAGCAGTACACAGGATTCTTCCGTCCTAAGTGCAGGACTCTGCACTTGTCCTTGTTGAACCTCAACAGATATCTTTTGGCCCAATCCTCTAATTTGTCTAGGTCCCTCTGTGTCCTATCCCTACCCTTCAGCATATCTACCACTCCTCCCAGTTTAGTGTCATCGGCAAATTTGCTGAGGGTACACTCCACGCCATCCTCCAGATCATTAATGAAGATACTGAACAAAACCAGCCCCAGGACCAAACCTTGGGTCGCTTCGCTTGATACCGGCTGCCAAATAGACATGGAGCCGTTGATCACTACCCGTTGAGCCCAACGATCTAGCCAACTTTCTATCCACCTTATAATCCACTATTTCTTTTACTTGCTGTCAGGAATACTGTGGGAGATTTCGGCAGTAGCACTTCTTGACATTGCCACTTCTCGGCAGCATTTTGGCAGCTGCTTGTCCAGCAGCCAGTAGGTGGGCACACATGGATGCCCCGGCAGGCACCATGGCCCCCGCAGGCACCGTGTTGGGGACCCCTGGAACAGAGGTACTAAGTTTGTTGCCCAAGGTCACAGAAGAAGTCTGTGGAAGAGCCAGGAACTGCAGCCAGTTCTTCTGAGTCCCAGGCCAGCACTTTAACCCCTAAACCATCCTTTCTCTCTGGGGCAAGTGGCTGGGGAAGGGGCAGCTGGCAGCAATTACCAGAAACTCAGGGAATTAAACTCCTGTGACATCACTACACAGGAACCCAAGAGCAATTCCTTTTCCAGGTGATAACACTGAGTCATGCCTTCTCCTGAATCTATTGAGGGACTAATCCATTGGGCTGAGCATGGTGCAGGGTCACAATGGGCAAGAAACTCCACATGAGCTCCCAATGTGATGCAAAATGCGCTAATGTGACCCATAGGGATATACGCCTGGAAGTGACCTGCTGGGTGAATGAGACCAGTTCCCTGCTATGGCAGGCAATCCCGGCATATCATTTAGTGCATGAACTTCTCAAGCTCCATCTCAAAACCAACTGGGTTGTCATTACCCACCCCACCCACCGCTCCTGTTGGGCGACTGCTCCAGAACCTCCTTCTCCTTTCCTGCCTCAGTTTACTCCTGCCAATTTGTCCCCATTTGTTCTTCTCCTCTGTCTTTTCCAACTTTTCGTTGGCTGGAAAGAGGAGCATAGTGAGGAGCACTAATGACAAGGGAAGACTGCGAGCTGGCTTCATGACAGAGGACAAGCACTTTCACAGGAACAAAATACCAGCTTCTAAAGGTCTCTTTAATCTAGCAGGGAAATGTATAACAGGAACCAGTGGCTGGAAACTGATGCCAGTCAAATTAAATTTGGAAATGAGGCACACCTTTTTAATAGTGAGGATGCTTAACCGGTGGAACAAACTCCCAAGGAGGGTGATGGATTAATAATAACAGATTATTAGGGTTGGAAGGGACCTCAAGAGAACATCTAGTCCAACCTCCTGCTCAAAGCAGGACCAATCCCCAAATGGCCCTCTCAAGGATTGAATTCACAATCCTTGGTTTAGCAGGCCAATGCTCAAACCACTGATTATGCTGCTATCTCCAAACTAAGACTGGAGGCCTTCCTGGAAGGGACACTTTAGAGGAACACAAGTTATGCGTTAGTCACACACAAGTCATTGGGCTCAATACGGGGGTAAATGGGTGAAATTCTGCAGCCTATATAGGATGTCAGACTGGATCAGTGGGTCTTCAACATTTTTGATCAGGCAACCCCCCTTTATTATGTCTGTAAAAGTTTATTACCAGCCCCCCCCCCCCCCCCCCGCCATCGCCACAAACACATATACTGATATATGTGGGGGCAGGGATTCAACTGAAACAGTTTTGGCTTTTTTGTTTTTCACCAGAGTTTTTTATGTGTTCCACGAAGGAGCCAACAGTGCACTGACCTAAGAGCAAAAGCAAAACTGCAGTTGTGGTGCCTGCTTACAGCGAAATGTGCACACCTCGCTGTAGCAAATGGATCCATGCACAGATGGCACTGACTTTGTATCGTGTTGTGTGAGCTTAACAGAAACACACCAAAATGCACAGCGACTTCTAGAGTCACATGCACAGCGTCATCAGAGGACTGGATCTGTCTGGAGAAATCCATGTTTCTAATTATTCATTGCGCTGGGTAAAATGTGCACAGGAAGGTTTTTTCCCCTAAGCGCCTCATGCCCCCCCCCCAAATACATTCCAAACCCCCAAGGCAGCCCAGCCCCCAGAGAACCTCTGGACTAGATGATCTAATGGCTCCTTCTGGCCTTAAATTCGATGACTCTATGAATCATTGTCTTGAGTGAGTCATTATCTTACATGCAACTTGAACAAGTTGCTACGTTTAATGCTGACAGGATAGACACTAGCCCAGAAGAATTGGGACTGTCACAGTAAAACGGAGATATATGTTCTTCTTTCCCCTCTAAACCAGGTCCTTTCCTGTCTTGGGGGAGGGGGTCTCAAAATTGTCCCACTGTTCGAGCTGGGAATAACACCACATCTGTGCTAAAAGCACATTGTCAAGCAGCTCTGACAGGAACCTCAATCTCTTCCCTTCGGGGGCTTGTGACCAGGGCTAAACAGTCATCCCCAGCCTCCTTAAAAAAAGTCTCTTTAAAACTAGTAGGTTTATTAGCAAATAGCACAAAGCATTGGAGAAAATGTTTATAAAATACCAGCTGCCACACATCTACACTCATCTAACTCACATATCAGTACAAGCTAAGCTAGACAGGCTTCGCTCTGGAGATAGAGGAAGAGAACTGGCCCAACGTACATTCTTTTGGGAAGCCAAGGAACTCCTGGGTCCCAGCCTAGTTTCCCTGTGTCTCTGAGAGCATCTTCCCATCTGTTTGCCCCTTTCATGTGGAAGCAGCCTGTGCTGAGTGAAAGCAGTGTGAGCTTGGCCCCAGTCACCATAATGCTCCCCCCGTGCTTCAGAAAGGGGGGATGGCAAGGAGCCAGTTACAGGGGTTTGAGTCTCTGGCCTGCTCTCCCCCTGCATTGGTGGAATTTAGAGCAGCCTGGGGACTGGGCTGACCACTGCCTGATGGTAATGACTTCCAAGAGCACAGGCCACTCTGGCACACCCCTGAGGGTCATGGCCACCCCAGAGTGCCCCCTTGGTGGACTGAGGTAGCCCTACACACGCCCTGCCCTTCCATCACAGTAAGGACTTACGCTCGTCCTGGAATACTTAAGAACCCCCTTTGTGGAGTCACATTAATTCTGTGTTCTCCAGAACACAGGTTCTCTTTCCCTCAAGCCCCATCCTCCTCCTTTATCAGGAACCCCCCAACATCCTCCATGTTAAGATTTACTGCATCCCCGGCTCTTATGTTTCCCCTGAGGTCCAGCCCTCTGCTCCTCCACTTCCCCCCAGGCTCCACCCTCCAGCCAGGCCAGGGTCAAGCCACGGTAGAAGTGGCCATGGGACCCCAGGCTGCTGTGGGGATTCTCAGACTCTCCATCTTCCCTGGGTTCTACATCCGGGGGGTGGGGGAAGTGGAGGGTTTGGGCTCCTCAGAGTGACTCTGACTCACTAGGCAGCTGTTATCATAGCCTGGCCCTGGATTGCAGCCGGGACAGGGGGTGATGCCTCAGGTAAAGAGGAGGAGCAGGGGGTGGGGTTTGGAGAGAAGAGATGGAGCAGGGGGAGGGACCTCTGAGGAAGAGGATCCAGGATGGAAAAGGTGGCTGTGTCCATGACCCATGTTTTTCATCTCTGGTTTCACCAGCGCTGGAGCTGGGTGAGGAACTGACCCTTCACTTCACGAACACCCTGATTATCCTCGCACGAAGGTGTTTGCTTTTCACGCTGTAAACGACTGGGTTCATCGGGAGTGGAACCAGCAGGGAGATGTATCCCAGGAGAACCTGAAGCCAGGGAGACGAGTTCTTCCCGCATCTGTGTATCACAGTCAGGCCAATTTATGGCGTGTAAAAGAGCAGGACAGCGCAGAGGTGGGAGATGCAGGTGTTCAGGGCCCTGAGGCACTCCGCGTGGGATGCGATGCTCAGCACCATTTTGACGATCATCACATAAGAGAGGAAAATGAACAGCAAGTCCAACCCCACCGTTAAGAGTGTAGCACACAAGCCATAGATGTTGTTGACTGTGATATCCGCACAAGCCAGCCTCATGACCTCCTGGTGTAGGCAGTAGGAATGGGAGAGGACATTGCCTCGACAGTATCGGAACCGTTTCAGGAGAAAGGGGACTGGGAATGATACGGCCATTCCCCTTATAACAAACACCTGTCCCATCATGGCTGTTCTTGGCAGGGTTAAAATGGAAGTATATCTCAGTGGGTCCCGGATTACGACAAAGCAGTCACAGGTCTTCAGCAAGAGCATGGTGGATTCAGCAAATTGAAATGCGTGGATGAAGAACAGCTGGGCAAAACGTGCATCAAGGCTGATCTCCCTGTATTTAAACAAGTAGACGCCCAGTATCATTGGTATGGTGGATAATGATAAGCCAAGGTCTGTGATGGCCAACATGGAAAGGAAAATGTACATAGGCTCATGGAGGCTTGGATCTGTTTTTATAATGAACAGAATGACTGAATTTCCTACTATCGAAATAACATACACTAAGCAGAAGGGGACAGAGATCCAGAGATGGACGTCTTCCTGCCCAGGTATCCCGGTGAGAAGGAACACTGCAGAGCTGAATTCGGTGTCATTGACAGCTGACATAATGTACTGGGGAGGTCCCAAGAGTTTTGAGTTTTCCTTTCTGAAAGGAAAAAGAACAGGAGACTAGGTTATATATAGCTAGATATCTTTCTGCTCTCAGTACAAGTCTAGAGACTCCCATGAGCTCAAAGAAAATCAGCAAAAACATAGTCTTGGATTTACACTATTGATAGGAAGATAGGCACTGCCGGACTGGATCACACCTGTAGTCCATTTAGCTTAGTATCCAATGGCCAGTTCCTGATGCATCAAAGAAAGGTGGAAGAAGCCATGCAATAGGCTGCTATGAATAACCTGCTCCCAGGAAAAGTTTGCTCCTGACACCCACTAGTTGGACATATTTTGTTCTGTAAATCAGGAAGGTATAGAGCCCTTCCAAGAGTTGGTTTTTTTTTAGTACTGTAATTGGATTTTCTGGTTACCCATACAAACATCCAGTCCCCCTTCGAATCCTGCTAAGATTTTGTCCCATTGATAGCTTTTGGCTGGGAGTTCTGCAGCCCACTTGAACACTGTGTGATTTTACAAATAGGATGCTCACACAGACACCCCTTCTGGGCTTCCACTTCTGAGAGTGGCCCATTGTACCATGATGTGTGTGTAAACACATTGCAAGTGCATGGTGAAAATGGTCATTGTATTTATCTGCCCTGCACTGAAGTGATTTACAAACAAATTTCATTGCCTCATATACACCTCTACCCCGATACAACGCTGTCCTCGGGAGCCACAAAATCTTACCGCGTTATAGGTGAAACCGCGTTATATCAAACTTGCTTTGATCCGCCGGAGTGCGCAGCCCCGCCCCCCCCCCCGAGTGCTGCTTTACCGCATTATATCCAAATTCATGTTATATCAGGTCACATTATATCGGAGTAGAGGTATATATACTTTTTTTTTCTCCTCCTCTAAGAGCTCAAATTACACTACTGTCTCTTTCCAGCACGTGGCATAAATTCTAGGCCAGGTTCTGAATTCAATAACATTGACTTCAACAGCATCACTCCAGATTTACATGTGTAAATTCAATCAGAACTGGGATCTACTAAGTTTCTCTTACCAAATGCTCCCGGAGATACACTCTGGCCCCCAAGAATCCCTCCAACGGAATCTGAAGTGCTTTGCCTGCCCAGTGTTGACTGAATCCAGAGAGTTTGCTCATCCTACAGGTTTCTCTTCATCCTCACAGGGCCTGCATCCTCTCCCCATGCAAGGGTCTGAAAATATCTAACAATTTACAAGCTAACACAGACAGTGACTTCAGCTGGGCGGGAGAGGGGTTGGCATCACAAATGGGTGAATAGTGCAAATATTAGGTTTCCACTAATATCCAAATTACTTCAGCCATGCTCATGTAAAAGTTGATGGGCATAAATAACATACGACCACTAAACCACTCCCCTTTCCAGCACCTCAGCTCTACTCTTTCCTGAAACACAGACCAGTGGTTCTATTCCCTCTGGACATTCGGAAAAAGTCTTGCACGGGTACTGCAAAATGGTTGAATGCAGCACCCTGAATGTAACTCTGAGCAACAGCTTCTGGTCAGTTACCAGCAGATAGTATCATACAACAGTTCACTGAACGAAGAGTTAATAATACAGACCCATTGCAATCAGTATTTTGAGTACTTCTCTAATACTTTGTAAAGCAAAAGACTTTAATCTCCCCTGTCCCTGGGTTAATAGCTGACTAGTTCTCCTCAGGTTCGGTTCTGTCAGGCTGTAGCCTGTATCCGGAGTGACAACACACCTTGGGGTCAGTATAGAAAATATTCATTCCCTGGGCTCTCACTCTCTGGTACTTAGTAACCCCAGCACCTGTTATTTAACCACAAAGAGGATTTGCAGCAAGTGTATTTTAAAGTCAAGTGCATGAGTATTCATGGAAATGGAATTTCATTTCACACACAAAAGTCATCTATTGCTCTCGCTCTCTCTCACTGACTATCTCTGTCCTGTATTCATAAAATCTGTTGTACCCGGGAGTGGCACTGGGACAGACATGGAGCTGAGCATACCACTTGGGCCTTGACCCGCAGTGTGCTGAAGTCCAGGGCACAGTCTGAGGGTGGGAAGATCGTGATTTTCCAGCCTATGAGTGGGCAAGGTACGGGGCCTGACATCTGGCACTCAGAACTGAGAGGGGACAGAGATGCAGGTAGCCAGAGGGGTGTCTACAGAGCAGAATAGCTGGAGCCCTCAGCCACTCAGGAAACAGAAATATTGAGCCTGTTAGCAAATAAACCTGAGGTAACTGGGGAACTAATCACTGACAGTCCGTGGTGTCTCCTCACACTCAGCCACTGACAAAATCGGGCCCAGAGCACTCTGAATGTCAGGTTTTTTGTGCAACTTGAATAACCTACTGTGGACCATGGGCAGATGCAGGAGAAGGGTTCTCAAGCTACCTAGCGCTGCCTCCAACCCCATCACTGGGTCACTCAGGGAGCCCAGCTGAGTCCTCTACGCTGCACAGAACATCTGCAAATGGAAACAGCTTGCAGCCTTTCCCCTTCACTTTGCATTTTAAAGAGAGTGAAACCTGCCAACGGACCCAATTCCTGCTAGAAGGGGAGCCGCTGACGCCAGAGCTCTTCACAGTAAAGGACAAGGAGTCTTTGGGGAGGTTGCACAGGCAGCAGGCAGTATCTGTTCAGACAGGGAGGCACCTGCCTTTATGAAGCATGTCTGCACATTCCCGTGGGGGCCACTTGCCCTCAGGGAACAGCAACTGACTGGTTTCAAGTGCACCAGTTTTAACCCCCCACATAGCCATTGGCAAACTGCAGGAGGCCAAATCACAGGGGACATGTAGTGATGCTACGTAACTGGATGCAGTGCCAGCCCTGCTGCAGGCTCTATCCCTGGAATCTGGGCTTGTCACTGACATTCCTATGGTTCCGATTAGTCACAGGGCTACCTCAGGGGCAGCCGAGTGGTAATGATGAGGCTGTCACAGCTGTGATCCAGCTGCAATAAAATAATAATAACTATTATTATAACAATATAGGACCAGATTTCTCCCTGGCAGCCCCCTTTCCTGCATTACAAACCCAGGGTGCAGGCCAGGGAAGGGAGATTCCACAAGGCTCCCTACATGGGATTATCCCTCAAATCTTTCTGGGAGGGGAGGTTCTTCCCTTCTCCCTGAGGAATGAAAAGGAAGCCAGGATCTCTGGATCCCCAAAGTTATACACAGACCTCAGTGATCCACTGATATATAGGCCCACGCACCCACAATTTCTATGGCTCCGCAACTGCTCTAGGACCCCCTCCAGCTCCCTGCTAGCACAGGCTAATCAGAGATGTGCTACCAGCACCTATCACAGTAGCCACTCCCTGCAGGATCTGCTGAAGGGGCCTTGAACAGGGCAGAGGGGGCTGCACAGAGATGGGAAGGTGGATTAGAGTAGCTGATGGGCACAATACCCCAGCCATAGACTGGTCAGGGAGTTTCGACCTTTCCATACTCAGAGTGCAGCCAGAGACTCCATCACTGCAACCTTCATTTATGCTGCGAGGGAGAAGCAGATGAAAATCCTCCAATTTCTCTTGGGGATCCAGGCAGCTGCAGCTGGGCAGCATCATGGCATCTGAGCTTAGAGAGGAAAATGATCCATTTTCTATGAAAACTCACCCCAAAAAATGGATGGAAAAGAAACATTTTAATTTGGGTCAACATTGTTTGTAGGGAGGAAAGACTCTCTCGTTTCCAGCTCAGCTCTCACTCAAACCACGAGCCTCTGTCCCTCGTGCTACAGGACCACATACCTAGATGGCAGCACTCACCCCCCATCGGCCTCCCATATTGAGCCTCCTCTTAGGGTGACCATATTTCCAAAAGAGAAAACAGGAGACCCCAGCTGAGTCCACCACCATCCCTATGCGAGGCTGTCGCACATCATTGGAATCCTATGGGGCCCCCTCAGGTCTCAGGAGGCTGTCACCTGTGGCTGGAATGCTGCCCTCCTCTATCCCTCAACTCTGCCTCACCCCAAACAGGGAGGCTGGTGTCTCCACTCACCTCCCTAAACCATTCCTCTGTTCACCACTTCCCAGCTTTTGTGGCAGAAATGGGCATTAATCTTGCTTGCTGTTGCCAGCTGATCAAGTCAGCAAGCACAAATGGGACCAATGCCTCCTTTTGACCAAAAAAAAGTCAGGGCAGATGAGCGAGGGCTAAAAAAAGGACTGTCCTGGCCAAAAGTAGACATATGGTCACCCTACCATGGCCATCTGCTAGAGTGGCTACAGCAGCCCTATAACAGAGGGTGCCCCTGGAAATGGCTTGTCTGCAGCAGCCCATCCATCAGAGGAACAATTTAAGAACTTAAGAATGTCCATATGGATTCAGCTCAATGGTCTATTTAGCCCAGAGTCTCTTCTTCTGACCTTGGGCAGTGCAGATCCTTCAGAAGGAATGAAGATAGCTACGGAATTATCAAGTGATCTGTCCTCCCTCATCTGCTTCCATCTTCTGGCAGTCGGATGCTTACAGACACCCAGAGCATGGGCTGCATCCCTGCCCATCTTGGTTTATAGCCATTGATGGACCTGTCCTCCAGGAACTTAACTAGTTCTTCTTTGGACCCAGTTATACTTTTGACCTTCACAACATCTTCTGACAATGAGTTCCACAGGCTGACTGTGTGTTGTGTGAATTCTCATTAACTTCATGGGTGACTCCTGGTTGCTGTGTTATCTGGAGGGGTAAATAACACTTCCCTATTTACTTTCTCCACATCAGTCATAATTTTATAGACTTTTATCATATTTCCCCTTAGTTGTCTCTTTTCCAAGCAGAAAATTCCCAGTCTTTTTAAATTTCTCCTCAGATGGAAGCTGTTCCATACCCCTAAACATTTTTGTCACCCTTCTCTGTACTTTTTCCAGTTCTATTATATCTTTTTTTGAGATGGGGCAACCAAAACTGCACGAAGTATTAGAGGTGTGGATGTACCATGAATTTATATGTCTTATTATTGTGATACACCAGGGCCACAGAGCAGTAGAAGAGTCATCGAGGGGAGATATATGTAAGCAGAGTCAGGATAAGCTCTACACTGACATCTGGTGGAAAGAAGTTCAGAGAGTGTATTTGCATAGGTACGCCCACCCTATCCCAGACTCCCAAGCTGTGGGATTGCTTGGTGACAAATTGCTTACCCTCAGTTGGGTGGTACTGGCTAGACATGGGACATGGGTTCCAAAACCCAGAGAATTGAGAGTGGTTGGGGACAGGTATTTGTGCCTGGTGGTGCAGTCTCCTTGTGGAGCTAGAAGCACCAGTTGCACCCCCCTCCTCTCTCCACTGTGGAATGTCAGAGTTGTTTTTTTTATTCTCTCAAGACTCTAAACACAGGTTACTGAGCTGAATGCCCTTTGGGCTAATGGTGCACTAGCACTGGGGCTCCCCCACTAAGAGCTGAGATCACTAAGGGCTTGTCTACATCAGAAAGTTGCAGCGCTGGTGAGGGAGTTACAGTGCTGCAACTTTGAAGGTGTACACATCTGCAGGGCACCACCAGCGCTGCAACTCCCTGTTTGCAGCGCTGGCCGTACTCCCGTTTTGTCTCGGGTGTAGAGGATCCAGCGCTGGTGATCCAGCGCTGGTAATCCAATGTAGACAGTTACCAGCGCTTTTCTTGACCTCCGTGGAAGGAGGAAGCCTCTGGTAATCAAGCTGGTTTCCTTTCCCGGTTTGCTCTCTCGGTCCCGGAGCCACCCAGGAAACCGCAGGGAAGGAGACCTGCTTGCTCGGGGTTCCGGGACCGAGAGAGCAAACCGGGAAAGGAGACCAGCTTTGCCGCGGTTTGCTCTCGCGTTCCCGGAGCCACCCAGCAAACCGCAGGGAAGGAGACCTGCTTGCTCGGGGTTCCGGGACCAAGAGAGCAAACCGGGAACGCCGCGGTTTGCTCTCTCGGTCCCGGAGCCAGCCAGCAAACCGCAGGGAAGGAGACCTGCTTGCTCGGGGTTCCGGGACCGAGAGAGCAAACCGGGAAAGGAGACCAGCTTCGCCGCGGTTTGCTCTCTCGGTCCCGGTTTGCTCTCTCGGTCCCGGAACCCCGAGCAAGCAGGTCTCCTTCCCTGCGGTTTGCTGGGTGGCTCCGGGACCGAGAGAGCAAACCGCGGCGTTCCCGGTTTGCTCTCTCGGTCCCGGAACCCCGAGCAAGCAGGTCTCCTTCCCTGCGGTTTGCTGGGTGGCTCCGGGACCGAGAGAGCAAACCGCGGGGAAGCTGGTTTCCTTTCCCGGTTTGCTCTCTCGTCCCGGAACCCCCCTTGAAGCCGCCCAACAGCGCTGCAGTGTGGCCACATCTAACACCACTTGCAGCGCTGGTTGCTGTAAGTGTGGCCACTCTGCAGCGCTGGCCCTATACAGCTGTACTAATACAGCTGTAACAACCAGCGCTGCAAAATTTTAGATGTAGACATGGCCTAAGAGTTGAAATCACAAAAAAGCTGAAATGACTGAGCTGAGAGCATTGTGCTAACTAGTGGGGGAGCCTGAAGATATGCTGTGGAACAGAGCAGCTGGTGGAGTGGAGCAGTTGCGGGGATGGCTGGTGCGGATCATGGGACAGCTGGTGGCAGCAGAGCGGAGTAGCTGTGGGACGGGTGGCGCGGCCCACAGAGTGAGCAGAGCCGAGCAGTTTTGCAGAGCAGCTCATGGAGCAGAGCAGCTGGTGGAGCGGAGCAGTTCCTGAGGATGGCTGGAGGAGCAGAGTGGAGCAGCTGGTAAAGCGGAGCAGTTTGTGGAGAAGGCGGAAGCAGAGCCCACGGAGAGGCAGGGCAGTTGGCCCCGGACCACGTAAGGTGCCCCTTTCTACCCAGGCTGGGGGGGGGACCTCTACAGATAGACTCTCGAACTCTGGGGTGGCATTGACCAGAGACTTTTGGGTTGTTGGACTCTGGGGTGATTGGACTTAAAACCCTAAGCGGAAAAAGGACAGTGGCAAACGTACTTGGAGGTGGGTTTTTGTTTATGGTTTTTGTTATAACCCTGTTTGTGGTGTTTCTCCAATGGGATGCCACATTGATTCCTTCCTTTATTAAAAAAGATTTTGCTACACTCAGACTCCGTGCTTGCGAGAGGGGAAGTATTGCCTCCTAGAGGTGCCCAGGGGGGTGTGGTATGTGAGTGTCCCAGGTCACTAGGTGGGGGCTCGAGCCGGTTATGCATTGTGTTACTGAAACGGAACCCCTGGATACTGAACCCGGCCCTTGTTGCTGCCAACTAGAGGGGCAGAAGGGTTACATATATAAGCCCTAGGCTAGTTAAAATGTGGTTCCCTGTAAACTAAGGAAGGCTACTACAGGCTAATTGAAGCATCTGTAGTCAATTAAGGCCCTGTCAGGAACCTAATAAAAATCCCCTGCTTCAGGCAGAGAGGGTGGAGTGAGGCAGGAGAGAGGACTGGAGTTTGGAGGTGTGTGCGCACTGGGATTTGAAAGGCCAGAGAACTGGAGGAAGGGAGACCCTGCCCCAGTGTCAAGAGATGAGGTTAACCCTCCATAAAGTGGGGAAGAGGGTAAGAAACCTGCAGAAGTTGAGAAGGGTGGGGGCTCAGACCCAGATCCCTTCTCCACTCCTGCTCTCTCTCACCGAGGCACAAGCAGAGCACACAACACTCAAGAATAGGGGCAAAGAGCAGCACCCTGACCCATCTCACCAAGGAGAAGCCGGGGACCCACCACAGTAACACTGGCCATTTGCCACATTATCTGTCCATTTCCTAACAGTTCCTAACATTCTGTTTTCTTTTTACTTACTGCTTCCGTACACTGAGTGGGTGTTTTCAGACAATTATCCACAGTGACTCCAAGAGCTCTCCCTTGAGTGGTAACGGCCAGTTTAGATCCCATCATTTTGAATGTATAGCTGGGATTATGTTTTCCAACCTGCATTACTTGGCATTCATCAACATTAAATTTCATCTACCATTTTGTTGCCCAGTCATCCAGTTTTGTGAGATCCTTTTGTGGCTCTTCATAATCTGCTTTGGATAGAAATATATTGAATAATTGTGTCTCGTCTGCAAATTTTGCCTCCTCACTGCTTATCCCTTGCGTCAGGTAATGTATGACTATGTGAACAGCACTGGTCCCAGTGTAGACCTGAGGACACTATTTTTTAGCTCTTTTCTGAAAACTCGCCTTTTCTTGCTATCTCTGTTTTCTGTCTTTTAACCAGTTACTGATCCAAGAAAGGACTTTCTTCTTCTCCCATGACTGCTTAGTTTTCTTAAGAGAGTTGGGTGAGGGACCTTGTCAAAGCCTTTCTGAAAGTCCAAGTACACTATATGCCCTGGATCACCCTTACCCACACGTTTAACCGGCTCAAAGAATTTCAATAGATTGGTGAGGCATGATTTCCCTTTGAAAAGCTGTATTGCCTCTTCCCCAAAAAAGTGTATTCATCTATGTGTCTGTTCTTTACTATGGTGTCAATGAATTTGCCTACTATTGCAGATAGACTTACTGGTCTGAATTGCTTGCCGCTGGAGCCTTGTTTAAAAATCAGCATGACATTATCTATCAGCCAATCATCTTGTTTAAGTGATCAGTTACATACCACAGTTAGTAATTCTGCAATTTGGTATTTGAGTCCCTTTAGAACTCTTGGGTGAATCCCATCCGGTCCTGGTGACTTATTACTGTTTAATGGATCAGTTTGTTCCAAAACCTCCGCTACTGATACCTCAATGTTGGACAATTCTCAGATTTATCACCTAAATAGAATGGCTCGGGTGTGGGAATCTTTCTCTTCCTCTACAGCGAAGACCAAATGCAAAGAATTCATAGATCCTTTCTGCAACAGCCTCATCTTCCTTGAGTGCTCCTTTAGCACCTCAGTCATCCAGTGATACCACTCTTGTTTGGCAGCCTTCCTGCTTCTGATGCACTTTTTAAAAAATTGCTCTTAATTTTTGTGTCTTTTGCTACTTGCTCTTCAGATCTCTTGAAGTGAGTAGCCCATACTGACAAACCCCATTCAAAATTTATGATTCACCCCCCCCAGCAAAAGTCATGAGTTACTTTAAAAATAATGAGATTTTGAAATATACCAATGTGGAGGTTGATTTCATTTGCCTTTGGCATCTGAGCCGTTGGGTGCACCTGCTTCTGGTTTTCTAGCTTTTCTGCAATACACTTTTATAAAATAATCTTTCTTGGGAAAACTGAAAGCTGAGATTCCAGCGCAGTGTCTTGATCCCAGAAGTTGGGGCTTTAAGAAAGACACGAAATAATGTGAGAAGCCCAATAAAATCCCAAGAGGGGGTGCTGCTGGACGTATCTCAAGGGAAGCACCCACAAAAAAAAGTTAGTGAGGGTGGGTTAGTGGACATTTCTGGTCACACAGTCCATCAGTGGCAGAGACCATTTTCCCTCTGCATGGTGCTACATAGCCCCCAGTTGTAAGGAACATGGTTATGCTACAGACATCCGGGCATAGCAGTGATGGGATTGCAGAAACATGGGTACCTCAGTCATAGGTCAGAGGGTCTCTTTCCCTTACTCAGGCATGAGACTTGCACATGCCGCGTACGCAAGGCCTTAAACTTTCTTAATAGAAAGGGGTGCGACCCAAGCCCAGCTCCAAATGCCTGCTGCTAGCTCTCTATTGGATCTAAACAACCCTCTCTGCCAGATCCAGCTACCCCCAAACTTGGTGATGTTGAAACTTTGGGTGCAGGGTGTGAGGTCTATCTCCAGTGCTAGAGCAGCTCTCCGTGCTCATGCAGAGGGTGGGGTCAGGATCAGACCGAGGGACAGCCCAGCAGGGCTCTGTTTCACCAGACAATGCTCTCCAGATCCTTTACTCTCTGAAAGCATGTCCTGATTCCCCCTCTTACTGCCGAGCTGCAGGAGGGGCCCAGAACTCCCTCATCACCAAGAACAGTTCACATTTTCCACCCAGTGCCCCAAATTGCCGTGATGAGGCACCCAGAGCTGAAATCTCCCTAATGTATTTAGCTCTGGTTCCAGTTACTGTAGCATCCAAACACCTCTCAATCTGTAACATACTGATCAGTACAACACGCTGTGCGGCAGGGCCATGCTACTGACCCCACTGGGCAGATCCCTAGGCCAGAAGGCACCACTGCGATCACCTAGTCTGACCCCCTGCGCAGAACAGACCAGAGACCTACCCCACAATAATTCCTAGGGCAGAGCTGTTAGAACAACCTCCTGCCTTGATTTAACAACTGTCAGTGATGGAGACTCTACCACAGCCTTTGGTAAATTCATCCAATGATTAATTACCCTCATTGTTGAAAAAAATTGCACCTTAGTTCCAGTCTGAATATGTCTAGGTTCAGTTTCCAGCCACTGGATCAGGTTATAACTTTCTCCCTTAGATTGAAGGACCCATTGTTAAACATTTGTTCCTCATGCAGGTACTTACAGACTGTGATCAAGTCACCCCTTCACCTTCTCTTGTGTTAATCTAAATAGATTGAGATCCGTGATTCTATCACCGTGAGGCAGGTTTTCTAATCGTTTCATCATTCTTGTGGCTCTTCTCTGAGTCCTCTCAAATTTATCAACATCCTTCTGGAACTGTAGACACCAGAACTGGACCCAGGATTCCTGCAGTGCTCGCACCAGTGTCAAGCACAGAGGTAAAATAAATTTTCTGGTTCCATTTGAGATTTTCCTGGTTATACGAGCTGTATTGCACTAGCTTTATCAGCCACAGTGTTGCACTGGGAGTTCACGTTCAGCTGATTATCTAGTATCACCCCCAATTCTCCTTCTGTCACTGCTTCCCAGGATTGGGTCCCCCACCCAGTAAGGATGGCTTACGTCACTTCTTCCTAGATGTACTTGTTCACATTGAGCTGCATTAAGCCACACATAGCTAAGGCACAGAGGGACTAAGTGACTTGACCAAGGTCACAGAAGAAGTCTGGAAGCACCTGGAAGTGAAGCTAGTTCTTCTGAGTCCCAGGACAGCACTTTAACCCCTAAACTATCCTTCTTCTTGGAGGCTAGTGGCTGGGGAGGGGGCAGCTGGCAGCTCAGCATGCTGAGATTACCAGGAACTCAGGGGATTAAACTCCTGTGACATTACTAAACAGGAGCCCAAGAATAATTCCTTTCTCAGATAACTCTGAGTCGTGCTTTCTCCTGAATCTTTTGAGGGACAAATCCATTGGCCAAGGCCCAGAGAAGGGTCATCGTGGACAAGCAACTCCACATGAGCTCCCAGCGAGACACAAAATGGGAAATGTGACCCATAGGCATGTAACCCTTCTGCCCGTCAGAACTGGCAGCAAAAAGGGCCAGGTTCTGTATCTAGGGGTTCCTTTACAATGAAAAACCAACTCGAGCCCCCACCCAGTGACCGGGGACAATTACACACCACTCCCGGATGCCTCTAAGAGGCAATACTTCCCCTCTAGCAAGCACAGATTCTGAACATAGCAAAAAAACCTTTTAATGAAGGAAGGAAACAATGTGGCATTACTTTGGGGAAACCCCACATATTTAGAAAGCTTATTCCTACATTCTCACACTTCCCTGGTCCTTCTCACATGAGCAGAGAGCAACAATACCCGAAGTCCGAAGGCGCAAACAATTCGACGTTTATTGGGGTGAACTCCCAGCAAGCTTAAATCCAAGTTCCTTTTCCTTATTTTCAAATCCCAACTTACTTCCTGTTTGCCCCTAATTTATATAGTAATATTCACAGCTGTACTTTAACCAATCATTCTACTAAAATTTACCTAACCAATCCTAACGTATTGTAACTTGATTAGCTAACCAATTATATCCCACCAGTTTACACCCAGCAAAATTAATTATACAACAGACAGAAACAATCACAGAACCAGACAGAGACCATGCAATTAAACATACAAAACAATACAGAAGTGAGGATTTCACAACTACATCTATACAGACATAAGGATTCTCCAGCTGTGTCTATTGATAAGTGAGTTCTTACCAGACAGAAAACTATCAAACTAAATTTCTAGGCTCTTCCCTTTCTCTGGAGGTGATAGATCCAATCACCTTCCTAACAGCCCCAGATTGCCTGATTTTAATATGATTAGTTTGGAATGTGAGGACGTGACCATACATTTCCCAGCTTATGGCTGCTAAAGAACCAGGCCTCGGACTATCACAATAAGAGAAGGCCACTACACAGACAGTGATTTTTAATTCCTTCTTTTATACCTCCATAACTAGCTAAGTGATAAGAATACACCTATATTCTTAAAGTATAGGCCTTTGCAGACAGGCCTGAATATCTATCACCACAAACAGGATGCATAAATTTAAATCATGAGCAAAGAAGTCCAGCAACCCAAAAGTCCCATTAACGTGCCAATCCTTTCCCTGCACCTCATTCACAACTGCTGTTGTTGGAACATGCATACCTAGAGTTCAGAGGTGCATCCTCAGAGTTCACCTCCTAGCCTGGATGGAAGAATGGGGAAATAAGGAGACACCTTACACACACTGCTGCACAGGCCCTCGGTTGCTGCACTAGTGCCTGATTGCCATGTCTTTCCACCTGCTGGCTATGCCTCTCAGCCAGCCATCCTGGGGGCCACACCAAGATGTGTTTAGGGCTCTCACTTATCACAGCTCCCAGTGATTTCAAGTGTTAGTGGGGAAATCACTTGCATCAGAGTTACTGTCCCAAAGCAGATTTAGTACTTAGAGCTATGTGGTGGTGATTACTACTCTGCAGCATATAATAAGACTTTCAATTGATTCTAAATAAGCTCTTTTATTATACAGTGAAGTGTAACTCCCTGGTCTTTCGAATCCATGTCCCCTGTCTAGTGAGTGCTGTTCAGTTGAGGGAGAGTCCCTCAGTTAGAAAATGCCAAGTACAGTTCTGTTGTCCTTCATTCACACAACCAGTATGATGATGCTTTATTATCCCTGCCCCAATAACAAAAGAGACTGGGGATCTCGCAGCAGCCAAAGTGACCATTTAGGCCAACAATCCCATCATGCTGAGCACCTAGGCAGGGTGAGTATGCCCATGCAAATGAGATCAGCGCCTGAAGTCCTTTTCCACAGCTCACCACCAGATGTCAGGGGAGAGCTCATTCAGACTGCTTCCAGGCACATAGGCCTGGAAGGAACATCCTTGATCAGTGAGCCCAGTCCCTTGCTATGGCAGGTGACTGTGACCACGGGATATCATCCGGTATGTAAGCCTGTGTATGCTCCAATTTTAAATGAGCTGGATTTTTTGCCCGACCCCACACTGCTCCTGTTGGGAGGCTGTTCAAGAACCTCCCTTCTTGGATGGTCAGAAACCTCCTTCTCCTTTCCAGTCTTAGTTTACTAAATGGACAGTTTCTCCCTGTTTATTCTTTTGCCAACACTGTCCTTCAGCTTAGGGACCTCACCTCCTTCCCTGGTGTTTACCCTCCCCATGATGTATTCAGACAGCAATCTGACCCGACTCAGACTCCCTTGTATTAGGATAAACTAGTTAAGCTCTTTCAGCCTCCCTGTCAGCCAGGTCCTCCATTGCCCTGAACATCCTAGCAGCCCTACTCTGAAATCTGTTCCAGCCTGAATTCTTCTTTCTGGAATACGTGTAACCAGGATTTTACACAGTTTGCCAGAGGAGGTCTCACCAGTGCCTGTTATAAGGATATTAACAACGTCCCTATCTCTCCTGAGATGTTTTAGGATCTCATCTGCCTTGTTCACAGCAGCATCACATCAGTGGCTCACAGCCATGATGGGACTGACTAATACACAGAGGTCTTTCTCCTCCTCTGTCATTTACAGCTTACCCTTAGCTCTACAAACAGAGGTGTAATGGGTAGAAGTGGGGAAGATTGAGAGCTGACTAGATGACAGTGGACAAGCACGTTCATAGGAACAAAATACCAGCTACTGATGGGCTCTTTAATCTATCTGGGAAAGGTATGACAAGAACCTTTGACTGGAAACTGAAGCCAGACAAATTAAATTTGGAAATGAGGCACACATTTTTAATAGCAAGGGTGCTTAACCAGTGGAAAAATTGCAATATGGGGGTAAATGGATGTATTTCTGCAGCCTGTGATATACAGGAGATCAGACTAGATCAATGATTCTCAAACTTATTTGATCACACCCTGTCCTCTTTGTGTCTATGAGAGTTCATGTCCCCATTCCCCGCCCCGCCATACAAATGCATATACTGGTCTATGCTGTGGTGATGCTTCACTTCATTCAGTGGAGTTGGATTTTTTTCTGTTGCATGAATGAGCCAACGATCCATTGGAATAAGAACAAAAGCAGAAATGCATTTGTGAGCCGCGCTTACAATGAAATGTGCACGCTGCGCCGTAGCAAACGGAGCCACGTACCAATGGCAAAAACTTTGTATAATGCTGCTTAAGCTTAACAGAAATCCATGAAAATGCACAGTGCCACTTAAAGTCAAATCCACAGCACTATCTTATGACTGGATCTGTCTGGAACAACCAGATTTGCTAATTATTCGTTGCTGTGGGGAAAATATGCACAGGAAAAAAAAAATTTTTCCCTAAAGCTTCTCACATACCTAAATGAATACATTTCTCGCCCCCAGCGAGAACCTGCCCAGAATGAGAACCTCTGGAATAGATTATGTAACGGCTTTTTCTGGCCTTAAATCATTATCTTGGCTGCAACTTCAACAAGTTGCTCCTCTGAATGTTGATAGACAGTCCCTCACTCTCACAGATCTTGGGAGACAGGCCAGTCCTTGCTTACAGACAGCCTCCCAACCTGAAGCAAATACTCACCAGCAACCGCACACCATACAACATATACACTAACCCAGGAACCTATCCTTGCAACAAAGCCCGATACCAGCTCTGTCCACATATCTATTCAAGTGACACCATCATAGGACCTAATCACATCAGTCACACCACCAGGGGCTCGTTCACCTGCACATCTACCAACGTGATATATGCCATCATGTGCCAGCAATGCCCCTCTGCCATGTACATTGGCCAAACTGGACAGTCTCTACACAAAAGACTAAATGGACACAAATCTGACATCAGGAATCATAACATTCAAAAACCAGTGGGAGAACACTTCAACCTCTCTAACCACTCGTGACAGACTTGAAGGTGGCGATTTTGCAACAAAAAACTTCAAAAACAGACTCTAAAGAGGATAAATATCTCCTGTCTGTGTGTTCCATTCTATGCATCCTAAGAAGTGAGCTGTAGACCACGAAAGCTTATGCTGACATAAATTTGTTAGTCTCTAAGGTGCCACAAGTTCTCCTGTTCTTTTTGCAGATTCAGACTAACACAGCTGCTACTCTGAAATCTGTCAACAAGGATACACACTGGACAAGAAAAATTGGGATTGTCACAATAAAACTGGGATATATGGTCTCTCTAATCTCTAAACAATGTCCTTTCTTATCTTGGGGGAAATCTCATAATTGTCCCATGCTTTGAGCCGGGAACAACATCCCATCTATTCTAAATGCTTATCACAAAGCAGGTCTGACAGTACACCTCAGTCTCTCCCATTTGGGTGCTTGTGACCAGACCTCCTTAAAATGAAGTTCATTAGCAAACAGCACAAAGCATTAGAGAAAATATTTTTTAAATACCTAGCAGCTATTACACGTCTACACTCATCTATCTCACGTCTCATTACAAGCTAAGTTAGACAGGATTTGCTCTGGAGATACAGGAACAGAACTAGCCCAATTTACATTCTTTTGGGAAGCCAAGGAGCTCTTTGAATCCAGCCTAGTTTTCCTATGTTTCTCAGAGCATCTTTCCATCTGTTTGCCCCTTTCTTGTGGAAATAGCCTGTGCTGAAACCTGTGTGAGCCTGGGCCCAGTCACCGTAGTGCTCAGCCGTGTCCATGTTACTGGGCCAAGGTGTGAAGCTGACCTTTGCCCTCACACTGCATTCTTCCAGCCAGACCATCTAAAATGAAGCCCCCCATGGCTGTTGATCCATAGTTTGGAAGTTAGACTCATTCAGCCTCAACGTCTTGCAAACACTGGTCCAGTGACTGAACTGAAACTTCCAGTGATCTCATGATGCTCCAACACTCCCTCAGAAATCCACAGCCTATCCTGCACTGTCACCCCTGAGCACTCCCACATTAGCCACAGACTCCAAGGGGCCAGAGTCACAGGGCTTTCCAGAAGCAGCTGTCACAGGAGCCTGTGATAAGAAGCCTTTTATAGGTTAAGATCAAAGGCGTTGTTCTGTGGAACCGTGACATAGCCCTGATCTTAGAGTCTAAGAGTATTTGAGCACCTTGAATGTATTTATCCTCCCACCATAACTGTGAGGCAGGGTAGGGCAATTATTGACCTGTGCAGAGGCTCAGAGAGACCCTGGCCTTCCCTGTAAGGTCCTTGCAAAGACTTACTCTTAGCCTTCAATACTTAAAACAAAATCTATCTTTGTGTGGCCACATTTATTCAGTCTTCTCCAAATTACAGGCTTTCTTACTCTCTGGCCCCATCCTCATCCCTTAATCAGGAACCCCCCACTGCCCTGCTTCTTGGGGTCAGGGTTGGGTTTCCCACCTGGAGAGGGGGTGGAGCCTTGGGTAAAGGGGAGTAGTAGAGGTAGGAATTTGGGGAGGAGATGGGGAAGAGGGAGAGGCCTCAGAGGAATAAGTTCCAGGAAGGAATAAGGGGCTGTTGACATTCCTTGTGTTTTCCCATATCTCCCATGGAGCCAGGTGATGAACTGACCCATCACTTGATGAATGCCTTGATTATCCTTGCACGAAGGTGTTTGCTTTTCACGCTGTACACAATTGGATTAATCAGGGGTGGTACCAGCATGTAGACATAGCCCAGGAGAATCTGAAGCAAAGGAGAAGAGCTCTTCCTAAATCTGTGTAACACTGAAAGGCCGATCATTGGTGTGTAGAAGAGCAGGACAGCGCAAATGTGGGACACACAGGTGTTCAGTGCTCTGACACGCTCCACATGAGATGCAATGCTCAGCACTGTTTTGAGGATCATCACATAAGATAGGAGGATGAGCAGTGAGTCCAACCCCACTGTGGAGACTATTATGAACAAGCCATAGATGCTGTTGACTGTGATGTCCGAACAAGCCATCTTCATGACCTCCTGGTGCAGGCAGTAGGAATGGGAGAGGACATTGGCTCGACAGTATTGGAACCGTTTCAGGAGAAAAGGGAGTGGGAATATTAGGACCACCGATCTTAGCATAAACATCAGTCCCATTTTAGCTATTCTAGATGGATTTAAGATGGAAGCATATCTCAGCGGGTCACGGATTGCGACAAAGCGGTCAAAGGCCATCAACAACAGCACGGAGGATTCAATGAATGAAAGCGAATGGATGAAGAACAGTTGGGCAAAACAGGCACTGAGGCTGATCTCCCTAGAGTTAAACAAAAATATGCCCAGTATCGTTGGTATGGTGGATATTGATAAGCCAAGGTCTGTCGTTGCCAACATGGAAAGGAAAATGTACATGGGCTCATGGAGGCTTGGATCTGTTTTTACAATGAACAGAACGACTGAATTTCCTGCTATTGAAATAACAAACACTAAGCAAAAGAGAACAGAGATCCAGAGATGAACGTCTTCCTGCCCAGGTATCCCGGTGAGAAGGAACACTGCAGAGTTGAAGCTGGTGTCATTGACAGCTGACATCATGTATAAACAGGTCCAAGGAGTTTGGAACTTTCCTCCCTGAAAGTAAAAAGAACAGGAGACTAGATGATAATTAATGAGACATCATTCTGCTCTCAGTGCAAGTCTAGAAACTCCCAGGAGCTCAAGGAAAATGAACAAAAACAATCTTGGATTTACATAACCGATAGGATGATAGACACTGCCAGACTGGATCAGAGCTACAGTCCATATAGCCCAGTAACCAGCTGCCAGTTCCAGATGCTTCAGAGGAAAGTGGAAGAAGCCCTGCAATGGGCATCTATGAGACAACCTGCTTCCAAGGAAAGTTTCCCCTGACACCCACTAGTTAGACATATTTTGTGCTGTAAATCAGGAATGTTTACAACCCTTCCAAGACTTTTTTAAAAATATCCTCACTACTGTACTTAGAATTTCTGGTTACCCATATAAACATCCAATCCCTCTTTGAATCCTGGTAAGCTCTTACCCCCTGCATACCTCATGGTTGGGAGTTCCAGAGACTACTTGAGCACTGGGTGATTTTACAGTTGTGACATTCCCACACCTTTCTGGCCCTCTGCTTCTGAGTTTGGCCCAGTGTACCATGACCTGTGAGTAATCCCATTACAAATGGATGGTGAAAATGGTCATTGCATTTATCGTTCCTCCATTGAAGCTATTTATAAACTTGTTTCATTGCCTCATTAGATAGATAGATAGATAGATAGACAGATTATTTTTCTCTACTAGTGAGAGTTATAAAATTGACTTAAACGGTGTCACTCCAGATTTACATGTGTAAATTTGATCTGAACCAGGCTCTATTCAGTTTCCCTTACCAAATGCTCTCAGTGATACTCTGACCCCCAAGAATCCCTTCAAGACAAGCTGAAGTGCTTTGCCTGCCCAGCATTGACTAAATCCAGAGAGTTCAGTTATTCTACAAACTTCTCTTCATCCTCACAGGACCCATATCCTCTCCCCATGCAAGTGTCTGTAGATATTTGGCAATTTACAAGCTAATAGAGACAGTTATTACAGCTGGGCAGAGCAGGGGTCAGTGTCAGAAATGGGTGAATAGGGCAAACACTATATTTGAACTAATATCCAGTTGTGTGCAAGTTACTTCAACCATGCTCACGTAACAGGAGATGGGCATAAAATATGTACATCTACTGTACTACTGCCCTTTGCTGCACCTCAGATCTTCTCTTTGCTGAAACAGAGACCAGTGCTTCTGTTCTCTCAAGACTTTTTGTTAAATCTGGCACATGTATTGAATTTTTATTGAATATATGACCCTGAATGTAAATTTTTGAAACAGCTTTTAGTCAGTTACCAGGAGACAGTATCATACTATTCACCGAACAAAGAGTTAATAGCATCATACCCATTGCAAACAGTATTTTGAGTACTTCTGAAATACTTTCTAAAACAAAAGCCATTAAGAAGTAAAATTACTACTGCTCCCTCCTGAAGAGATTCCAGTAACTCTGCTGATGGCTTTTGATATCCAAGCAATTCATGAAAGTTTGGTTTGTAATATTTGTATTACAATGAAAAGTTCTGATACAACATTTACACATCTGCACTTCAGTACACACATGTCAACCCATCCTTTTGCCTCATCTTTCAGAGATGATTTCTCAGGTTACAGTGAGACTTAAAATGTAGGGTCTGTCATGAGGATTTCTTCAGAACCTGAAAAGATCCCAGCGTCTCCACCCTCAGTCAGTCACTTGTTAGAAAACAATAGTCTACTAGCGCCTCTGCCCCTGGCTTAATAACTGACTGGTTCTCCTTAGGTTCTGTTCTGTCAGTCTGCAGCCTGTACCCGGAGTGGTAACAGGCACTGGGGTCAGTATAGAAAATATTCATCCCTGAGCTCTCACTCTGTAATACATAGTAACTCCAGCACATGTTATTCAGCTACAATGAGGGTTTGCAGGAAGTGGATTTCAAAGTCAAATGCAGGAGTATTCATGGAAATGGAGCTTCATTTCACACAGGAAAGTCCTCTGTTGCTCTCTCTCTCTCTCTCTCTCTCTCTCTGACAGTCTAGCTACAGTATTTATATACTACTTAGCCCCCAGGAACGGCACTGGGACAGACATGGAGTTGAGCTGCCATAATGAATGTATGTGTTAAACCCAGTTCTTGAGTTAACTGTTGGGACATTTATGCTATGGCTATAGTGTGTGAAACCAGTATGGCTCATCTTAGTTTAACAGCAGGATGCTGGGGGAAAAAGCAAGAAGAAGCAACAGCTCAAGAAAAGCCATCATTCAGTCAGTACTTCAGGGAAGCTCAGAAACAACACCAGAGCTACAAGCTGGGAAGAGCCTATTTCTGGGCTCTAGCCACGTTACACAGCTTTTCTCGCCAGCGCTGGGAGTCTGTGCAGAGCTGGGGCAGCTGTTGCTGAGGCGCTCTTCAGACAAGCACAGACACCACTGGGGAAGTCTGAAGGCCCTCAGCCTGCCTAGGTCCCTGTCAGAGTGGGAGGGCTTGGGGTCAGAGACGTGTATAGACTGTTGTTTGAAAACCCTCTTATTCAGAAAATCATAGGCCTGGAAGGGACCTCGAGAAGTCATCAAGTCCAGTGCCCTGCACTCATGACAGGATGAGCAACATCTAGAACATCCCTGACAGGTGTCTGTCCAACCTGCTCTTAAAAATCTCCAATGATGGAGATTCCACAACCTCCCTAGGCAATTTATTCCAGTGCCTAACCACCCTGATAGTTAGGAAGTTTTTCTTAATGTCCAACCTAAACGTCCCTTGCTGCAATTTATGCCCATTGCTTCTTGTCCTATTCTCAGAGGTTAAGGAGAATATTTTTTCTCCCTCCTCCTTATAATATCCTTTTAGGTACTTGAAAACTTTTATCATGTCCAGTCTGTCTTCTGCAGAGTAGAGCCCAAAAATTACTTCTCGTGTCTTGCTTACCACACCCCTGCTAATACATCCCAGAATGATGTTTGTTTTTTTGCAGCAACGTTACACTGTTAACTCATATTTAGCTTGTGGTCCACTATGACCCCCAGATCCCTTTCCGCAGTTCTCCTTCCTAGGCAGTCATTTCCCATTTTGTATGTGTGCAACTGATTGTTCCTTCCTAAGTGGAGCACTTTGCATTTGTCAGTATTGAATTTCATCCTGTTTACCTCAGACCATTTCTCCAGTTTGTCTGGATTATTCTGAATTATAATCCTATCCTCCAAAGCATTTGCAACCCCTCCCATCTTCATATAATCTGCAAACTTTATAAGTGTACTTTGTATGCCATTCTCTAAATCATGATGAAGATATTGAAAAGAATCAGACCCAGAACTGACCTCTGTGGAACCCCACTCAATATGCCCTTCCATCCTGACTGTGAACCACTGATAACTACTCTCTGGGAACAGTTATCCAGCCAATTATGCTCACTCCTTATAGTAGCTCCATCTAGGTGGTAGTTCCCCAGTTTGTAAATGATTATTATCCCATGTTACACTTTATTCCGACTGTTCAGATTAAACAGTATTTTGGTTCCAGAAGGCTGGCTGGCACTCATCTCACCGCTATTCACAGACTCCCAAAGAGAAGAACCACAGGTGCCGAACCCACTCAGACCTGCTCGGTAAGCACATTCAACTGGTAGTGTGCTGTAGCCCAGAGCCCAGTCGAGGCTGGGAGGATCGTGGGATTTAACCCCATGAGAGGGAAGGGTCTGTGAAAGTAGAATGAATTATATTGTAAGAATAGAAAGGATTAAAGAAATGTTGTCTGTACCTTTAAGCAAAATTGTTGGAATGTTGCAATCCAGGTGTCAGGAATACAGACATTAACACAGAACAATTGCATCATTTAAGGGCAGTTGGTGAAGTATTAGCCTTAGATCGATAACAGTTAGTAAGGAAGTAGGATATGCATGCTGTGCCCCAGGTGAATTTTACTGTTTTTGCTTTCTTTGTCCCTTTGTCTAATTCCCGCTCTTTTATCTGTATCAATAAGATTGTTTGGGCCTTGCATGGCCACTCACATATTCTGAATGTTATTGGCAGAGCGCTGCGCTAATAAACAGAGTGATCCGACAAATTGTGAGTCCTGATTCTAACTTTGACAATTTGGAGGTTCCACCGAGATGGCAACCGTCTTCACTGGGGCTGTGTGATTCCTGACCGTTTTTGTAGGACAATTGTGGCAGCCGGCACCTGGGCACTTGGCCAAGCGGTCCTCCACTAGAATGGAAAGGCGCATGACTACAGTGAAGTCTACGTCATCGAACCTGTTGGTTCCCACTCTGTTCTGGAAGGGATCCCGGGATCTGACATCAGGAATCTGGTCAGGTAATTATTTCTGTGTTTTGTCCAGACTGAGGACTGTCCTGTCTCTGTGTCTATCCGTCCTCCCTGTGGAGTGTTTGAGTCTAGGAGCAGTCTCCGTCTGGGGATTGGCCGACTAAGGGGTTCCTGTCCCCGCGGTCTGAGTGAGTGAAATCTGCACAATCGCAGCCACACCACACCTTGGGTAAAACCCTTAGTGTGAAAGCAAGGGCAACTGAGGCAGTAGCCTGTGGGCTCCTTTTGCGTGTTGCACTGGGCTTCGCTCTGATGAACCTGAATTTCCTTCTTGTGTGATTGGTGTGTGAAGTCCTCCTGTATGGGTAACCAGACGTCTAAGCCGGGGCAGTTCCCTAAAGGAACCCCGGCTCATTTTATGTATTTTAGGATGAGTCTGGACTCCAGTAAGTTTCTGGAAAAATGATCTAAGCTAACTCAGGGAGATCCCAAAACTCAGTGGCCACTGTTAGGATCTTGGGACAAGGATCGAGTAGATGTCTTAAAAAACAAACTTGGCCAATCTAAAACTAAATTGGCAAAAGGGAGAGGTCGATTGTTTCATGCAATGGGGGGAAGAGGCAAATCGTAGATGGACAGAATCGAAACTCGCCTCTCTCAAAGATTCAAATGATAAGTTAAAAGCTTTATTGGAAACCTCCTCTCCCACTACTAAACTGACCACTCCCCTTTACCCTGTTCTCCAAGCAGACCCCCCTTAATACTCCTGTCTCGTGGTGGGGAAAGATGAAGAAAACCCCTTGCTAGATTCCGGGGACGAGATTGAAGAAGACACATTAATTGGCCTGGCAGCCTTGCGTCGAATCAATAGACGGCCACCCATGCCCCCAGCTCAAGAACAACAGTCACCAGATTTCCCAGCTCAGGAACAATTCCCAGAAGTCTCCAGTTCAGACCTGTCCGGATCATCCGGTACTGCCGAGGCCCATTCCTCTGGACACACTCTGCCTCATAAAAGCTCATGCTTGGGCCTTAAAAACATTCAGGCTCCCCTCTGAATCCTGCATACTGGGAGCCAGGACGGGAGTCCCACTTGGAGCTATAAACCCTGGACTCACACTGAGCTGCTTTCAATTGTAAAAGGCTTTCCAAAACCCCGAGAAAATCCTACTAAACTTGCAGAGGAATTTTTGTTAGTGTGTGATACCTATGAACCCTCTGAGGCTGACCTCCTGCAGCAGTGCAAGCTACTTGTACCAGCCCCTAGTGAGCATGAAAAATGGCTCACAGCAGCAGATTGGCTCGCTGCTGACGGCCACTCTGCTTTACCAGACACTGGTCCTAATGCTGAATACCGAAAAAAGTGTAAGGAATGAGCTAAAAATCTATTTGAAGCCATCCCTCGGGTATGGACTCCTAAAACCAACTGGACGGCCATAAAGGGCTGTAAGCAACGACAGGGAGAAAACCCGGGCGACTATCACACCCGGCTAACTGACATTTTTCTGCAACATTCTGGTATACAGCAACCAGATACAAATGGACAGGGCACCCTGGCTAGTGCATTTGTTAATGGCCTCCTGCCTGCTATTGGCAATCTGCTAAAATGAATAAGTGTTGGATGGGAGACCGAAACCATGGACAAATTGCAAACAGTGGCAGAGCACTGCTAACGTACTTTAAAAGGAAAGGAAGAACAATCAGTTCAGCAGTTAATGGCCTTGCAAATAAGGCATTATTCAGGGCAGGGCAAACAGTATCGGGGACAGGGAAAATACCAGGAACTGGGACGTGGTCATGAGAGGGGACAGGGAAATGGATTTTCGGGTTATGGGGATGTTTGTAATTAGTGTAAACAGCCGGGACATTGGAAGAATGAGTGTCCAAGCCGGCCTGGTAACTCTGTGAACAACCAGTTAACCCCCCTGCCAGCACAGCCAGTCAGCCCCCAGCCTTACTTTGCCCCACAACAATGACGGGACACCAGGGAAGCTCAGGAAATTTTAGCCCCTTTACTACCTCTCATTCCCACGGGTGAGTGTGTGTTAACTATCAATGATCTTTCTCTCCCTTTCCTTCTTGATACGGGAGCTTCACTCTCTGCAGTTCGTACTACCAACCTGCCTGAGGTTCCCTGCTCCGGAAAAACTATGTCCGCTGTGGGCATTACGGGAGTCCCAACCCCTTATCCCCTTTCAAAACCTCTACCGGTCCAGGTTGGTCCCCTTTCTGTTGATCATGCCTTCCTTCTCTCTGATTCCACTCCGGTAAACCTTTTGGGTCGGGATCTGTTATGTAAGTTTAGCTGCACCATATACTGTTCCCCAGATGGGGTCTATTTACAAATTCCCCAGTCTTCCCTGAGTGATTCTGTAGCCTCCCTGCTGTCTGAAAGGTCCTTTTCTACTCCAGTCCCTTGTTGCCCACTGGTCCCGTCCCTTGAGCACCTAATTTCGCAGGTCCCATCCTCTCTGTGGCCAACCCATCCCTCTGAGGTGGGCCACTTAAATACTGATCCTGTTTGCATTACTGTTGACTCTTCCAAACCCCTCCCTCGCCTATCCCAGTACCCTTTAAACCCTGAGGCAGAGGCTGGCATTGCTCCGGTCATAACTGCCCTGTGGGAGCAAGGCATTATTGTTCCCTGTTCCAGTCCCTGTAACACTCTTATCCTCCCCATTCGAAAAGCTGATGGCAAATCATGGCGATTTGTTCAGGACCTTTGAGCCATTAATCGTATTGTCACACCCGCTTTTCCTGTTGTCCCAAACCCAGCAACGATCCTGGCTTCTATCCCACCAGCTGCAACTCATTTTACTGTTGTTGATTTGTGTTCTGCTTTCTTTTCTGTTCCGGTTCACCCTGACTCCCAGTACCTCTTTGCCTTTTCCTACAGGGGACAGCAATATACATGGACCACACTCCCTCAGGGGTATACGGAAAGTCCATCTTACTTCTCCCAGGCATTAGCCTGAGACCTAGCTGACCTTGTTTTCCCATCAGGGTCCACTCTAGTCCAATATGTAGATGATCTGCTCCTCTGTTCCCCCTCGTTATCTGCCTCAGAAACTGATTCTTTAGTGCTCCTTACTGCCCTAGCAAACAAAGGTCACAAGGCTTCTCGCTCTTAACTACAGCTCTGTCAAACCTGTGTCACATACCTTGGTTTTCTCCTCTCCCAGGGTTCCCGTACGCTTTCTCCCACCCGCATCCAGGCTATCCTTAGCTTTCCCCAACCCTGCACTCCACGCCAGGTCCGAAAATTTTTGGGCATGGCTGGATTTTGCAGGCAATGGATTCCCCAATATGCCTCCCTTGCAAAACCTCTACAGGAACTCACTCTACTCTGTGTGCCTAATCTCATGCCATGGGCACCTGAAGCAGACTCTGCCTTTGTTTCCCTCAAACAAGGTTTGGCTTCTGCCCCCACTTTAGGGCTGCCAGACTATTCTAAGCCTTTTACCCTTTTCTGCCATGAACAATCTGGATGTGCACTTGGAGTTCTCACTCAGGTGCATGGAGGCAAGAACTGCGCAATAGCTTATTTCTCTGCCACTTTGGACCCTGTGGCCCAAGGCCTGCCCCCCTGCCTGCGTGCTGCGGCTGCTGCAGCACGCTTAGTCGAAATGTCTGAATCCCTTGTCCTTCGCTCCCCCCTTACTCTCATGGTCCCTACTCTGTAGAAACGCTGCTGTTACAATGCAATACAAGCCACCTCTCCTCCGCTCACCTTACCAGGTATGAACTTCTACTGCTGTCGGCCTCATATATCACTATAAAGCGCTGTTCTCAGTTAAATCCTGCCACTCTCCTTCCTTTGGCTAATGACGGTGATCCTCACGACTGCCTTGCCACTGTCTCTGCTATCACCGTCCCGCGCTCTGACCTTTCTGATGTCCCTCTCCCTAACTCTGACCTTGTTTTGTTTACTGATGGTTCCTGTTTTCCAGACAACCAAGGTCGTCTCCTTGCAGGATACGCTGTAGTGTCACTCTCTGAAACCCTAGAAGCTGCACCTTTACCTTCTGTAACCTCAGCACAAGTTGCTGAATTAGTTGCCCTCACCCGTGCCTGCCTTTTGGCAGAGGGACACTCCATCACCATTTACACTGACTCCCGCTATGCTTTTGGGGTTGTACATGACTTTGGTACCCTCTGGCAAGCTCGGGGTTTCCTTACACCTGCAGGTACCCCTATTAAGAACAGCCCCTATATTGCTGCTCTCCTGTATGCAGTTTTACTTCCCTCTGCCCTGGCTATTGTTAAGTGCCCTGGCCACTCGATTGCAGACACTGATGTTGCTAAGGGTAACTCATTTGCTGATGCCTCTGCTAAACATGCTGCTGCCATAGAACCTTCCCCAGATGCATTTCTAGGTTCCCTCTCTTTCTTTCCCTCTCTTGCTCTCACTGGGAAAGAATGTTGTGTGTTTATACCTGACAATACCAATGAGGTAATAGATTGTGCTAGCCACTTAGAACAAACTGCATATCTTCCTCATGAAGAGCCGAGTTCTTTATGGAAGTGGCTAAGTAACCTGTTCAATTTCTCTGGCATAGGAAACTGGTTATTTCAGGGAGCCCTAACTATCCTGTTTGGAATCTTAGTGATTTTTGTATGTTTTCAGTTAATCTCCTGTTGTATCCAGAATTGTGTCACCCAGATGACTGCCCCAAAACAGAGTGCTAACATGATGATTTTGAATATCACTGATGAACAGAGAGATAAGGAACGGTAAATTTGTGGAACCCAGTAATGGTTGGTCATGGCGTACGCCTGACCAAAAGGAGGGATTTTGAAAGTAGAATGAATTATATTGTAAGAATAGAAAGGATTAAAGAAATGTTGTCTGTACCTTTAAGCAAAATTGTTGGAATGTTGCAATCTGGTGTCAGGAATACAGACATTAACATAGAACAATTGCATCGTTTAAGGGCAATTGGTGAAGTATTAGTCTTAGATTGATAACAGTTAGTAAGGAAGTAGGATATGCATGCTGTGCCCCAGGTGAATTTTACTGTTTTGCTTTCTTTGTCCCTTTGTCTAATTCCCGCTCTTTTATCTGCATAAATAAGACTGTTTGGGCCTTGCATGGCCACTCACATATTCTGAATGTTATTGGCGGAGCGCTGCGCTAATAAATAGAGTGGTCTGACAAATTGTGAGTCCTGATTCTAACTTTGACAGGTCCGAGGCCTGACATCTGGCTCTCGGAGACCAGAGACAGGGCAGAGATGCCAGTAGCCCTGGAACTCTCAGGGATCTCTACAGGACAAAATTGCTGGTGCCCTCAGCCAGTCAGGAAACAGAAATATGCCCAGTTGGACCTGTTACCTGAATTCCTGCCTTCACAGTCGAGCCAGAGAATAAACTCTTTGAAAATGCATTTAAATTTCCAGGAGCAAATAAACCCAAGACCATTTGGGAACTAGTCACTAATATTCTGTGAGGTGTCCTCTCACTCAGTCCCTGGCAGGATCGGGCCCAGATCACACGGCACCTCTAGATATGGAAGCCCTTGAGAAATCCTGACTCTGAGCTTGTTTTGAATGTGAGGTTTCTGTGTAGTTTGAATAACCCACCATGAAGCATAGACAGATGTAAGGGAGGGGTTCCTAAGCTACCTAGTGCTGCCTGCCCTCCAGCCCTGCCACTGAGTTACCCCGACAACTCAGCTGAGTCCTCTGCTGCTGCTCAGAACATATGCAAAAAACCCACCTTCCAGCCTTTACCCTTCCTTTTGCATTTTAAAGACAGCGAAACTTGCCAACGTACCCAATTCCTGCTAGAAGGGGAGCCGCTGACACCAGAGGTCTTCACCATAAAGGACAAGGAGTCATCGAAGAGGCTGCACAGGCAGCAGGCAGCATCTGTTCAGATATGGAAGGAATTGCCTTTATGAAGCATGTCTGCACATTCCCTTGGGGGCCACTTGGCCATTAGGGAACCTCAGCTGCTTGGCTCCGTGTGCACCAGCTTTAATCACATCAGAGCCAATAGCAAACGGCAGGAGACCAAACCACAGGGGATGGGTGGTGATGCTGCCAAGTGGACTGTAGCACCAGCCCTGCTGCAGGCTCTATTTTTCGATTCCAGGCTTCTCATCACTGTTTCTATTGTTCTAGCTGTGGTCTTGCTGAAATAAAACTAAATATAATATAATAATAATATAGAATCAGAATTCTTCCCGGCAGCCCCCTGTCCTGCATTACAAACCCAGGGTGCAGGCCAAGGAAGAGAGATTCTACAAGACTCCATACATGGAAACTTCCCTCAGATTGTTCCAGGAAGTGAGGTCCCTTCTCTTCTCCCTGAGGAAGGAAAAGGCGGGGAACTCCAAAGTTATGCACATATTTCAGTGATCCAGTGGTAGCTAGACCCACCCACCCCAATCTCTGGGCCTCCACAACAGCTCTAGGACCCCTCCAGCTCCCGGCTAGCACAGGTTCATCAGAGATGTGCTACCAGGGCCTGTCACAGTAGCCACTGCAGCCAGGATCTGCTAAAGGAGTGTTGTATAGAGGGGAGGGGGCTGCACGGAGATGGTAAGGCTTGTTAGAGTAGCAGATGGGCACAATATCCCAGCCATAGGCTGGTTGGGAAGTTTCGAGCTTTCCATACCCAGAGTGCAGCCATAGATTCCATCAGTGCAACCTTCATTTATGTTATGAGGGACACATAGATGAAAAGTCTCCAGTTTCTCTTGGGGATCCGGGCACCTACAGCTAGGCAGCATCATGGCAGCTGAGCTTTCAGAGAAAAATGATCAATTTTCTATGAAAACTCATGACAAAACATGGATGAAAAGGAAACATTTCAGTCTGGGTCATAATTTTTCATTCTACTTCAAACCATAAGCCTCTGTGCCTCGTGCTAGAGGACCACACTCCTACATGGCATCACTAGCCCCCCATCGGTCTCCCACACTGAGCAGCCCCAGACATCTGCTAGAGTGGCTACATCAGCTCTATAACACAGGGTGGCCCTGGAAACAGCTTGTCTGCGGCAGCTCACGCATCAGTGACACAAATGAAGAACATAACAAAGTCATACTGGGTCAGACCAATGGTCCATGTAGCCCAGTGTCCTGTCTTCTGACAGTGTCTGGTGCAGACACTTCAGAGGAAACGAACAGAACTGGGTAATTATCGAGTGATTCATCTGCTCTTGTCTGCTCCCAGCTTCTCACAATCAAAGGTTCAGAGAAACCCAGAGCATGGAGCTACGTCCCTGCCCATTTTGGCTGATCGCCACTGCTGGACCTGATCTCCAGGAACTTATCTAATTATTTTTCTTGAACCAGTTATACTTTTGGCCTTCACAATATCCCTTGGCAATGAGTTCCACAGGCTGATTGTTCATTGTGTGAAAAAAGTACTTTCTTTTGTTGGTTTCAAACCTGCTACCTATTAACTTCATTTGGTGACCTCTACCCTTTCTTCTCATGGGATGGAATCCCACAATCCTCCCACCCTCATACTGGGCCCTGGGCTCCAGCACACTGCCAGTTGACTGGGCTTGCCCAGCAGGTCCGAGTGGGTTCGGCACCTGTGGTTCTTCCCTCTGGGAGGCTGTGATTAGTGGTGAGATGAGTGACCAGCCAGCCTTCTGGAACCAAAATACTGTTTAATCTGAACAGTGGGAATAAAGTGTAATATGGGAGAATAAGAAGGGTTTAAATAGGTCTGTGAAGCAATTAAAAAATTAATTGAGATTAATCGCACTGTTAAACAATAGAATACCATATATTTAAATATTTTTGGATTTTTCTACATTTTCAAATATAATGAGGAGTCCTGTGGCGCCTTAGAGACTAACAAATGTGTTTGGGCATAAGTTTTTGTGGGCTGGAACCCATTTCCTGAGTTTTTTCATGAAGCTGATGGATTTCCACTTCATATGGCTAAATTCAGTGCCTTGCATGGTGACAAGTTTCAGGCAGGTAGCCATGTTAGTTTGTTTCAACAATCACAGAACAGGTTCCAGCCCACAAAGACTTATGCCCAAATAAATGTGTTAGTCTTTAAGGTGCCACAGGACTCCTCATTGTTTTTGCTGAAACAGATTAACACGGCTACTCCTCTAAAAATTTTCAAACATATTGATTTCAATTACAGCACAGAATACAAAGTTTACACTGCTCATTTTATATTTATTTTTATTATAAATATGGGCACTGTCAAAAAGAAACAAAGGAAATAGTATCTGAGTTCACTTAATTTTACAATTCACCTAATATAGAATTATATAGAAAAAATAACTGTACTCAAAAATAAAACAATGTAAAACTTTAGAGTTTTACAAGTCTACTCAGTCCTACTTGTTGTTCGGCCAATCACTCAAACAGACAAGTTTATTTACATTTATGGGAAATAATGTTGCTCGTTTCTTGTTTACAATGTTACCTGAAAGTGAGAACAGGTGTTTGCATGGCAATTTTGTAGCCAAGGTGTCACAGGATATTTTTATGCCAGCTGTATTAAAGATTCAAATATTCTTTCATGCTTCTCCCACCATGCCTTTGAGCAAAGGGTTGGACTAGATGACCTCCTGAGATCTCTTCCAACTCTAATCTTTTATGATTCTAACAATTCAAAGCAGAGCAGACTGACGCATGTTCATTTTCATCTTCTCAGTCAGATGCTACCAGCGGAAGGTTGATTTCCTTTTTGATGGTTCGGGTTATCTAGTTTCCACGTCAGAGGGTTGCTCTTTTAAGACTTTTGAAAACATGCTCCACACCTCGTTCATCTCAGATTTTGGAAGGCATTTCAGATTCTTAAACCTGGGGTCGAGTGCTGTAGCTATCTTTAGAAATCTCACATCGGTACCTTCTTTGCATTTTGTCAAATCTGCAGTGAAAGTGTTCTTAAATTGAAAAACATGCTGGGTCATCACCCAAGACTGCTATAACATGAAATATATGCAAAATGTGGATAAAACAGAGCAGGAGACATGCAATTCTCCCCTAAGGAGTTCAGTCACAAACGGAATTCAGCATGGAAGCATGTCCTCTGGAATGGGGATTGAAGCATGAAGGGGCATAGGAATATTTAGCATATCCGATACGTAACTATTTTGCAATGCCAGCGAACACTTGCTCTCACTTTCAGGTGACATTCTAAATAAGAAGTGTGGGCAGCATCATTTCCCGTAAATGTAAACCCATTTGTTTGTCTGAGCAGTTGGCTGAGTAAACTTGTGGGGTCTAAAAGTTTTGCATTGTTTTGTTTTTGAGTGCAGTTCTGTAACAAAAATAATCTACATTTGTAAACTGCACTTTTAGGATAAAGAAATTGCACTACAGTACTTGTATGAGATTAACTGAAAAATATTACAGTAATTCTTTTGTTCGTCTTTTTTACAGTGCGAATACTTGTAATAAAAAATAATAATATAAAGTGAGCACTGTACACATTGTATTCTGGGTTGTAACTGAAATCAATATATTTGAAAATGTAGAAAAATATCCAAAATATTTAATACGTTCCAGTTGATATTCTATTATTGTTTAACAATGTGGTGAAAACTGTGATTAATCAAAAAAAAATTGTAGTTAATTGCATGAGTTAACTGCAATGTTCAACTATGTGTCGGATCATTCTGGTCTTCACAATAGTTTTAACCAATTTGCTTGGTACTGAAGTTCAGCTTAATGGCCTATATTGCCAGGATCACCTCTGAAACATTTTTTGAAAATCAGCATCACATAAGCTATCTGCCAGTCATCTGGTATAGAAACTGATTTAAGCCATAGGTTAAATACCATAGTTAGTAGTTCTGCAATTTGATATTTGATTTCCTTTAGAACTTCTGGGTGAATTCCATCTGTTTCTGGTGACTTATTCCTGTTTAATTTTTCAGTTTGTTCCAAAACCTCCTCTATTGACACCTCAGTGTGAGACAGTTCCTCAGATTTGTCACTTAAAAAGAATGGCTCCAGTGTTGGAATCTAGACCAATGCAAAGAATTCATTTAGCCTCAATGCAACAACCTCATCTTCCTTGAGTGCTCCTTTAGCACCCCAACTGTCCAGTGGCTCCACTGATTGTTTGGCACGCTGACCGCTTCTGATGTACTTTTAAAAAATTGTCCCCATTTGTTCTTGTGCCAGCACTGTCCTTTAGCTTCAGGAGCTCATCTCCCCCCTTGGTTTTTACTCCCCTGATATATTTATAGAGCAATCCGATCCATGCTCAACCTGCCTTGTCTTAGGCTAAACCAGCCAAGCTCCTTCAGTCTTCTGGTAAGCCAGGCCTTCCATTGCCCTGGCCATCCTAGCAGCTCTTCTCTGTAGCCTGAATTCTTCTTTCTAGCATAGAAGTGACCAGAATTTTACACATTTTGCCAGAGGAGGTCTCACCAGTGCCTGGTGTAGTGATATTAATAATTCCCTACCTTGTCTAACAAATTCTAGGACCTCATGTGCCTTGTTCATAGCCACATCACATCAGTGACTCACAGTCATCCTGGGACTGACTAATACACCCAGGTCTTTCTTCTCCTCTCTTGTTTCCAACATACCCTGGGCTGTATAAACAGGGGCATAACGACTAGAACTAGGAAGGTGATCTCAAGTCTGTGCATGGCACTGTTGAGACCAATGCTGGAATACTGCATCCAGGTCTGGTGCCTAGATTGAAAAATTGGAGTGGGTGCAGAAAAGAGCCACAAAAATGAGTGAAGGGCTGGAGAAAATGCCAGACAGTGACAGACTTCAAGGGCTGAGTCCGCTTAACTTACTAAAAGGAAGGCTTAGAGCTGACTTAATAACAGTGTACAAGCACCTTCACAGGGACAAAATACCAGCTACTAACATGATCTTTTCTGAAACATGGAAGAGCCAATGGATTGAAACTGAAACCAGACAAAGTAAATGTGGACCTGAGGCACACATTTTTAACAGCGAGGATGACTAACCACTGGAACAAACTCCCAAGGGAGGTGGTGGAGTCTCCTGCTATCTCCAAACCAAGACTGGATGCCTTCCTGGAAGATATGCTTTAGATGAACACAAGTTATGAGTTAGTCAAACAAGGTCATTGGGTTCAGTACAGGGGTAAATGGATGAAATTCTGCAGCCTGTAATAATAGAATAAGTCAGACTAGATTCTCAAACTTTTTGATTGTGCCCCCACTTCTTTGTGTCTATAAGAGTGCACGCACTCCCCCACACACACCACACTAATGAATATACTGATACATGCAGGGGCGGGGCTTCACTTGAATCAGTTGTGCTTTTTTTCTGTGGCATGAATGATCCAACTATCCACTGTAATAAGAGCAAAACAAAACTGAGATTGTGGTCCCTGCTTACAATGAAATGTGCACACCCTGCCGTAGCCAATGGATTCACATACAAATGGCACTGACTTTGTATCATGCTGTGCAAACTTAACAGAAATCTGTCAACAGGCACAGTGCCACCTAGAGTCAAATGCACAGCACCGTCTGAGGACTGGATGTATCTGGAGGAATCAGTTTTGCTAGTTATTCACTTTTGTGGGTAAAATGTTCACAGTCTGGTTTTTATCCTAAACCTTCTCATGCCCCCCGCCCACCGGAATACATTCCACACACCCTGGGGGTGGGGGGTGAGAACTTCTGGACTAAATGATCTAATGGCTCTTTCTGGCCTTAATTCTATGATGCTATGAATCATTGTCTTGAGTGAATCATTATGTTGGATCCAACTTGAAGAAGTTGCTTCTCTGAACTCTGATAGGCACTCAAGGGTAGATGCTGGCCAACAAGAATCTGGATTGTCACAGAAAAACTAGGATATATGGTCTCTTTACCCTCTAAACCAGGTCCTTTCTTGTCTTGGGGGGAATCTCACAATTGTCCCAGTCTTTGAGCTGGGAACAACCCCCTATCTCTATAAAACGCTTATTAGCAAACAGGTCCAACTGGACACCTCAATCCATTCCCTTCGGTGTTTGTGACCAGAGCTATACAGTCACCCCCAGCCTCCGTAAAACTAGGAGGTTTATTAGCAAACAGCACAAAGCATTGGAGAAAATCATTATAAAATGCCAGGCAGCTGTCACGCATCTACACTCATCTATCTCATGGATCACTACAGGCTAAGTTAGACAGGGTTTGCTCTGAAAATAGAGAACCAGAACTGGCCCAACTTACATTCTTTTGGGGTGCCAAAGAGCTCTTGGGACCCAGCCCAGTTTTCCTATGTTCTGAGATCATTGTATCATCTCTTTGCCCCTTTCTTATGGAAGCAGCCTTTGCTGAAACCCGTGTGAGCCTGGGCCCAGTCACCATAGTGCTCAGCCATGTCCATGTTACAGGGTCTAGGTGTGAAACTGATCTTTGCCCTCAGATTGCTGCCACAGACACCACAGTGCTGGAGTCATGGGGCTTCCCAGAAACCAGCTATCACAGGAAGCTTTGATAAGAAGCCTTTTATAGACAAATGTAAGAGATGTTGCTCTGTGGAACCCTGACACAGCCCTGATCTTTGGGTCCCAGAGGATCTGAGCACCTGGAATGTATTTATCCTCCCTACACCGCTGTGAGGCAGGGCAGGGCTATTATCCACCTGTGCAGAGGCTCAGAGACAGCCAATGGCTCCCCTACAGTCACACATGGCAAAGGAATCAAACCCAGCTGTCTTGAGTCTCAAGCAGTGCCCAGACCACAGGACCAGACTTCCAGCCATCTGAGTGGTGACAGGCCCAGCTGGATTCTCTGCTGTGCCAGCAGAGCTCCCCCCGTGCTGCAGAGAGTGTGGATGGCAAGGAGCCAGTTACAGGGATTTGATTCGCTGGCCTGTTCTCCCTCTACCTGAGCAGAGTTTAGAGCAGCCTGCGGGCTGGGCTTCCCTCTCAGCTCCTTGCAATGACTGACTCTCAGCCTGGGATACTTAAAAAAGGAGCCCCCTCTTTGGGGTCACATTACTTCAGTCTTCTCCAAAACACGAGGGCTCCTAACCCCCAGCCCTATCCTCCTCCTTAACTCAGGAGTTCCCCACCACCCTGCTAGCTGGGTCCAGCATTGGTTCAAACTCCTCACATCACTATTCCTCTTTTTCCCCTGAAGCCCCGCCCCATCCCATCTCTTCCCTCTAAGCCCTGCCCCCTGCTCCTCCACTTCCTCTGATGCTCCACCTCCCAGCCAAGCCAGACTCGGGCCATAGTAAGAGCTGCCTCAGCAGCACAGGTTGCTGTGGGGAACCCTGGACTCTCCACTTTCCCTGAGTTGTACATCCTGGGTGGGGGCGTAAAATGTAGAGGGTCTGGGGCGCCTCACAGTGGCTCTGGCTCTCTGGGCAGCTCGTACTGCAGCCTGACTCTGGCTTCTGGCCTGGAGATATGACAGAGGGAGGAACCTCAGGGGAAGAGGATCCAGCATGGAATAGGTGGCTGTGTTTTTTGTTTCCTGTGTGTCCAGCCCTGGAGACGAGTGATGAACTGACCCTCCACTTCACAAATGCCCTGATTATCCTCTCACGAAGGTGTTTGCTTTTCACGCTGTACACAATTGGATTGATCAGGGGTGGGACAAGCAGGTAGAAGTAGCCCAGGACCATTTGAAGCAAATGAGAAGAGCTGTTCCCGAATCTGTGTGTCACAGCCAGGCCAATTTCTGGCATGTAGAAGAGCAGGACGGAACAGAGGTGGGAGATGCAGGTGTTCAGGGTCCTGAGGCACTCCACTTTGGACACGATGTTCAGCACTGTTTTGAGGATCATCACATATGAGAGGAAGATGAGCAGCGAGTCCAACCCCACTGTTAAGAGTGTAGTACACAATCCATACATACTGTTGACTGTGATGTCCGAACAGGCCATCTTCATGACCTCCTGGTGCACACAGTAGGAATGGGAGAGGACATTGTCTCGACAGTATCGGAACCGTTTCAGGAGAAAAGGGAGTGGGAATATAACGACCACCCCTCTTAGCATAAATGCCAGTCCCATCTTGGCTATTATCTGTGGAGTTAAGATGGTAGCATATCTCAGTGGGTTACAGATTGCGATGAAGCGGTCAAAGGCCATCAGCAACAACACAGAGGATTCAAATTTTGCAAGCAAGTGGATGAAGAACAGCTGGGTAAAACAGGCATGGAGGCTGATCTCCCTAGAGTTGAACAAATATATGCCCAGTATCGTCGGTATGGTGACTATTGATAAGCCAAGGTCTGTAACAGCCAACATGGAAAGGAAAATGTACATGGGCTCATGGAGGCTTGCATCTATTTTTATAATGAACAGAATGATTGAATTTCCTACTATTGAAATAACATACATTAAACAGAAGGGGATAGAGATCCAGAGATAGACATCCTCCTGTCCAGGTATCCCGCTGAGAAGGAACACTGCAGAGTTGAAGTTGGTGTCATTCTCAGCTGACATAATGTACTGGGCAGGTTTGAGGAGTTCTGAACTTTCCTTCCTGAAAGGAGAAAGAACAGGAGACTAGATGTTATTTACCGAGACATCATTCTACTCTCAGCACAAGTCTAGAGACTCCCAGAAGCTCAGTGAAGATCAGCAAAAACATATCCTTGGATCCAAGGATAGGAAGATAGGCACTGCCAGACTGGATCAGACCTGCAATCCATCTAGCCCAATATCCAGTGGCCAATTCCAGATGCTGCAGAGGAAGGTAGAAGAAGCCCTGCAATAGGCAGCTATGAATAACCTGCTCCCAAGAAAAGTTTCCCCCTGACGACCTACTAGTTAGACATATTTTGTGTGAATCAAGAAAGTGTATAGCCCTTACAAGACTCTTTTTTAAAAAATCCTCATGACTGTAATTTTCTGGTTACCCATATAAACATCCTATCTCTCTTTGAATCCTGCTAAGCTCTTGGCCCCTTTGATATCTTGTTGCTGGGAGTTCTGCAAGCTAGGCAAGCACTGTGCGATTTTACAATTGTGACCTTCACACAGACAGCCTTTCTGACTCTTAACTTCTGAGTGTGGCCCATTGTACCATGACAGGTGTATAAACACATGGCAAGTGTATGGTGAAAATGGTCATTATATTTTTCTGTCCTGCACTGAAGCTATTTATAAATGTGCTTCATTGCCTCATTATATATATTCTTTATTTGCTCCACTCCTGCGAGTTCAAATTATGCCACTGCCTGTTTGCAGTACATGGGATAAATTCTTAGGTCCAGGTTCTTAATTCAATAAAATCACTTCCACTGCATTATTCCAGATTTACATGTGGAATTTTGATCAGAACCGGCAGGTGCTTGGGGCAGCCAATACAAAGGGGCAGCTCTACGTCCGCTATTGGGGCGGCCTGTCCGGATCTTTGGCAGGAATTTGGCAGCGGGTCCCTCAGTTCCCCTCTTCCTCTTTGAGCTACCGCCGAAGTGTCGCCGAAGTGGAAGAGAGGGAGCAAAGGACCCGCAGCCAAACTGCTGCCGAAGAATGGAGCGGCACTATTGAGCTGCTGCCAAAGTGCTGCCGGTCAGCTTTTTTTTTTTTCCCATCACTTCGTGTGGCAGAAAATCAGGAGCCAGTCCTGAGAACCAGGCTTTATTAATTTTCCCTTAACTAAGGTTCCCGGTGATACACTCTGACCCTAAGAATCCCTTCATGAGAAGCTGAAGTGCTTGGCCTGGCCAGTGTAGCCTGACTCCAGAGAATTTGATCATCCTACAAGCTTCCCGTCATCCTCACAGGACCTGCATCCTGTCTCCATGCAAATCTCTGTAGATATTTTTTGGTAAGTTACCAGTTAAAACAGACAGTTACTTCAGCTGGGCAGAGGAGGGGATGGTGTCACAAGTGGGTGAATATGCAAACGCTAGATTTACACTAATATCCAGTTGAGTGTGCTAGTTACTTCAGCCCTGCTCCTGTAAGAGAAGATGGCATAAATTACATACAACCACTATTACACTCGCCTTTCAGCTGCAGTCTTTGCTTAAACACAGACCAGCAGTTCTGTTCTCTCGGGACTTTTTGGAAAGTCTTGTACAAGTCTTGCAGAGTGATTGAATGCACGACCCTGAATATAAGTGTTAGAAACAAATTCTGGTCGCTTACCAGGAGACAGTATCACACAACTGTTCACTGAACAAAGAGTTAATAGCACAAACCCATTGCACACAATATGTGGAATATTTTTGACATACTTTCTAACATAAAAAACATTAAGCAGTAAAGAGGGCAGAAATGTTGAAGCCCTCAGCCAGTCAGGAAACAGAAATAAGCCCTACCAGATCTTTTCCCCAGAGCAAGGCGGCTCTGAATTCCTGTGTTCACAATTGATCCAGAGAATAATAACTTTGAAAATGCATTTGTTGATAAAATGTCCAGCAGCAAATAAACCTGAGGCAATTTGGGAACTAGTCACTGATATTCTGTGGGGTCTCATCTCACTCAGGCCCTGGCAGGATTGTGTCCAGATCACACGGCACCTCTAGAAATGAGACTCCTTGAGAAACCCTGACTTGGGGCATCAGGATTTTAACACTTTGAGGTCACTTTCAATGTAAGACTTCTCTCTTGCTTGAATAGCCCATCGTGGAGCATGGGCAAATGTAAGGGAGGGGTTCCTAAGCTACCTAATGCTGCCTGCCCTCCAGCCCTGTCACTGAGTCACCCCGACAGCCCAGCTGAGTCCTCTGCTGCTGCACAGAACATCTGCAAAAAACCCAGCCTCCAGCCTTTACCCTTCTCTTTGCATTTTAAAGATAATGAAACCTGCTAACATACCCAATTCCTGCTAGAAGAGGAGCCGCTGACACCAGAGATCTTCACGGTAAAGGACAAGGAGTCATCAGAGATATTGTGCAGGCAGCAGGCAGTATCTGTTCAGATAGGGAGGCAGCTGCCTTTATGAAGCATGTTTGCACATTCCCTTGGGGCCACTTGGCCATCAGGGAACCTCAGCTGCTTGGCTTAGTGTGCACCAGCTTTAACCCCGTCACAGTCAATGGCAAAGTGCAAGAGGCTAAATCTCAGGGGATGTGGGGTGATGCTACCCAACTGTACTGCAGCGCCAGCCCTGCTGCAGGCTCTGTTCCTGGAATCCGGGCATCTCATCATTGTTTCTATGGTTCTGATTAGTCACAGGGCTACCTCGGGGGTGGCTGAGTTGTAATGATGATGCTGTTACAGCTGTGAGTTTTCCATAATAAAATTAATAAATAAGTAAATTAATAATAAATATAATAATAATAATAAATATCATAGAACCAGATTTCTCACTGGCAGCCCCCTGTCCTGCATTACAAACCCATAATGCGGCCCAGGGAAGGGCGATCCCACGAGGCTCCCTACAGGGAAATTTCCCTTGGATCATTCCAGTAAGGGAGGTCCCTTCCCTTCTCCCTGAGGAATAAACAGTGGTCCACAGGATCCAGGGAACCCCAAAGTTATGCACAGATCTCAGTGATCCCTGGTAGCTCGGCCCACCCACCCACAATCTTTGCGCTTCCACAACTGGTCTAGTACCATCTCCAGATCCCTGCTAGCACAGGCTCATCAGAGATGTGCTACCAGGGCCTGTCACTGTAGCCACTGCCCACAGGATCTGCTGAAGGGTCCTTGTACAGGGTGGAGGGGGCTGCACAGAGATGGGAAGGTTGGTTAGAGTAGCTGATGGGCACAATACCCCAGCCATAGACTAGTTGGGAGGTTTCAACCTTTCCATACCCAGAGTGCAGCCAGAGACTCCATCAGTGCAACCTTCATTTATGTTACGAGGCAGATGAAAAGCCTCTAATTTCTCTTGGGGATCCACACAGCTGCAGCTGGGCAGCATAATGGCAGCTGAGTTTGCAGAGAAAAATTATCTATTTTCTATGAAAATTCACCCCCAAAAAATGGATGAAAAGGAAACATTTTCGTTTGTGTCAAAATTTTTCAGGGAGTGCGGGAAGCTCTCTCTTCCAGCATAGCTCTAGCTCAAATCATGAGCCCGTCTCCCTTGTGATACAGGACCACACCTCTAGGTGGCAGCACTAGCCCTCCCTCAGCCTCTATACTGAGCAGACCTTGGATGTCTGCTAGGGTGGCTAGGCCAGCTCTATAATGAGAGGGAGGCTGTGGAAATGGCCTCTCTGCAGTAGCCCATCCATCAGTGGAACAATTCATGAACATAAGAATGGCCAAATTTGGTCATTCTAGACTAGTGTCCTATCTTCTGACAATGGCCCATGCAGATACTTCAGAGGGAATGAACAAAGCAGGGCAATTATTGAGTTATCCATCCCCTGTTTGCTTCCAGCTGTCTGAGGTTTAGTGACACCCAGAGCATGGGGCTGCACCCCTGACCACTAGCCAATGATGGAGCTATCCTTCAGGAATTAATTCAGTTCTTTTTTTGGACCAGTTATACTTTTGGCCTTCACAACACCCTTTGGCAATGAGTTATATATAGGGAGATACACCTATCTCATAGAACTGGAAGGGACCTCATTGAGTCCACTCCCCTGCCTTCACTAGGGGGGACCAAGTACTGATTTTGCCCCAGATTCCTAAATGGCCCTCTCAAGGATTGAGCTCACAATGCTGGATTTATCAGGCCAATGCTCAAACCACTGAGCTATCCTTCCCCCTCACAGGCTGACCGTACGTTGTGTGAAAAAATACTTTCTTTTTTGTTTTGAACCTGCTGCCTCTTAATTTCATGGGTGACCCCTGGCTCTTCTGAAGGGGTAAATAACACTTCTTTATAGACTTTCTCCACATTACTCATGATTTTATACACCTCTATCATATCCCCTGTGAGTCGTCTCTTTTCCAAACTGAATAATCCCAAAATGTAAATCTCTCTTCATATGGAAGTGGTTCCATACCCCTAAACATTTTTGTCGCCCTTCTCTGTAGTTCTTCAAATTCAAACACAGACAGACGGACATAACAGTGCTCAGAGGGTCTCCTCCTCTTGCTCAGACATGAGACATGCACACAGTGGCTAGGCAAGGCCTTGCACATTCTTAATAGAAAGCGGTGTGACCCAAGCCCAGCTCCAAATGCCTGCTGCTAGTTCAAAAACCCCCTCCCCTAGATCCAGCTACCCCCAAACTCGGTGATGATGGAAATCTGGATGCAGTGTGAGGTCTATCTCCAGTGCTAGAGCAGCTCTCACTGCTCATGGAGGGGGTGAGAATCAGGATTGGAGCGAGGGGCAGCCCAGCAGGGTTCTGTTCAGCCAGGCAACACTCTCCAGATCCTTCTCTCTGAAAGCACGTCCTGATTCCCCCTCTTACTGCTGAGCTGCAGGAGGGGCCCAGAACTGCCTCGCCAAAGGGGGCTGTGCTGATGACAGGCCTCATTACCAAGGGCTGTTGGGAAGAGTTCAGGTTCTCCACCCAGTGCCTCAAATTGTCCCTAAAGGGCACACAGAGCCGAAATCTCTCTACAGCACTTAGCTCTGGGTACAATTACTGTAGTGTCCGAGCACCTTTCAATCTGCAACTTGTTATTAGTACCACATCCCGTGCGGCAGGGCCGTGCTACTAACACCACTGGGCAGATCCCCAGGCCAGAAGCCACCGTTGTGATCCTTTAGTCCAACCTCCTGTATAACACAGGCCAAAGACCTGCCCCCACAGTAACTCCTAGAGCAGAGCTGCTAGAACAACCTTCTGCCTTGATTTAACAATTGTCAGCGATGGAGAATCTACCATGGCCCTTGGTAAATTGTTCCAATGGTTAATTACCCTCATTGTTAACAAAAATTACACCTTAGTTGCAGTTTGAATTTGTCTAGCTTCAACTTCCAGCCATTGGATTCTGTTATAACTTTCTCTGATACACTGAAGAACCCGTTGTTAAATGATTGTTTCTCATGCAGGTACTTGCAGACTGTGATCAAGTCACCCCTTCCCCTTCTCTTTGTTAAGCTAAACAGACTGAGCACCATGAGTCTCTCACTAGGAGGCAGGTTTTCTAATCCTTTCATCATTCTCTGGGCTCTCTGGACCCTTCTCTAATATATCATCATCCTTCTTGAACTGTAGACACCAGACCTGGACAGAGATCCCAGCAGTGCTCACACCAGGGCCAAATACAAAGGTACAATAACCTCTCTGCCCCTACTCAAGATTCCCCTCTTTGTTCATCCTGTTCATCACTTTTTCATCTATAGCACTACACTGGGAGCTCGTGTTGAGCTGATTATGACTCCCAAGTCTTTTTCAGAGTCACTGTCTCTCAGTTCCACATTCGGTAAGGATGGCCTGCATATCTTGCTCCTAGATGTACACCACTACATGGAGCCGTATTAAAACACATGTTGCTTATGGCATGGAGGGACTAAGTGAGTTGCCCAAGGTCACAGCAGAAATCAGTGGAAGAGTCTAGAACTGAAGCCAGTTCTTCAGAGTCCCAGGCCAGCACCTTAACCCCTGAACGATCCTTTCTCTCTGGGGGTAATGGTTGGGGAGGGAGCAGCTGGCAGCTCAGCATGCTGAGATTACCAGGAGCTCAGGGAATTAAATTCCTGTGACAACACTAAACAGGAGCCCAAGAACAATTCCTTTTCCCAGACGATAACGCTGAGTCGTGCTTTCTCCTGCATCTATTCAGGGACAAATCCACCAGCCAGGGCACAGAGCAGGGCCAAAGTGAACAAGCAACCCCACATGAGCTCCCAGTGTTACCCAAAAAGGGCTAATGTGACCCATAAGGACATAGACCTGGAAGGGACCTCCTGGGTCCATGAGTCTAGTTCCCTGCTGTCATAGGAGACCCCGGCATATCGACGGGTGCATCAGCTTGTGTCAGCAGGATCTGGGTGAGTTCTCCCCTGACAGCAGGCTGGATGGGGAGAGACTTCAAGAGCAAATTGTATTTACATAAACACACCTACTCTGCCTAGGTATCCAGCCCATAGCATGGGGTTGCTCAAAGTGATCAGCTTTGGCTGGTGCTGGGTTACAAATCACTGCAGTACTGAATGCAGGGGTAGTGAGTCCCTCTGAGATAAAAGAAACTCACTAAGCTAGAAGCTAGAATGACAGAGCCCTGTGAAAGGGAGAAGGGTGGGGACAGGTTTAACCTAAGGGACCCCAGTTCCTGTCCAGTGTTCAAAGATAGAGCTAAATAGGCTCCATTAGGAGCCTTTTGTTATTTTAATTTCTCTCCTGAGAGCTGAAATCACTTGGGGTGGGACAGCATTTCTGCTTGGCCTCCTACAAGCTGAAAATTTCTATGAGGCAGCAGTCACTGAGAGACTGACCTGCCGAGGTCACAGCAGAGAGGCAGATGGCAGCAGAAGGGGACTGACAGTCAGCTGGCAGGAGCAAGCAGTGAGTGGCCAGAGCAGAATAAGCCGCTGGCAGGGTAACTAGCAGAGAGGAACCGCGGTTGGCGGGATGACTAGTGCAGAGGAACCATGGCTGGCAGGGGTGGGGCTAGCGGAGAGGACCTGTGGCTGGCGGCATGGCCTGCAGAGGGAATCTGTGACTGGCACGTGCTCAGATATTGGAGCAAGCCAGGTGCCTCCTTCCGGAGGTGGGAGTTGAACTCACACAGAGGCACCTCGGAACCCTGGGTCCTCATTGACCAGGGACAACCACAGTGAGTGGGGTGGGCTGAGGGAGCAGAGAGGGGCACAGTAAAGGAACTTTTGGCTGTAGAATTCAAGACTATGAGGCAGAAGGCACTGCCCCACACACTCTGGAACGGGTGTGCTGCTCACGGTTTTAGGATTATGAATCCTGCTTTAGGCACTCCCCTAATTATTGTCTTGTAACTTCTCTCCTTTCCCTAAAGGTTTCTTTTCTACACTCAGTCTCTGTGTTTGCAAGTGGGAAGCCACCCATGGTTACTGAGTGGGGCTTACTGATATATACGTGGATGGTGCTTCACTTGAATCAGTTTCAGCTTCTTTGTTTTTCTCTAGAGTTTTTTATTTGTTGTTGCACGAATGAGCCAAAGATCCATTGTAATAAGAGCAAAGCCTACTTGCAATGAAATGTGCACACCGTGCCGTAGCAAACGGGCTCATGTACAGATGTCAGTTACTACAACCAAAATCCCTCAAAATGTACAGCACCACCTAGAGTCAAATGCACAGTGCCGTCTGAGGACCTGATCTGTCTGGAATGATCAGTGCAGTAATTCTTCATTGCTGTGCTTCAAATATGCACAGGAAGGTTTTTTCCCCTAAAGAATCTCATGCCTCCCCATGCCCCACCCAAATACATTCTGCACCCCCCAGGTGGGCTTGACCCCATTTTGAGAACCTCTGGACTAGATGATCTAATGGCTCCTTCTCACCTTAAATTCTATGACTCTATGAATCATTGTCTTGAGTGGAGCATTATCTTGGCTGCAACTTGAACAAGTTACTCCTCTGAATGCTGATAGACACTCAACAAGGATAGATGCTGGCCAAGAAAAATCTGGACTGCCACAATAAAACAGGGATATATCATCTCTTTACCCTCTAAAACAGGTCCTTTCCTATCTTGGGGGTGTGGGGGGAAGGTCTTACAATTGTCCCAATCTTTGAGCTGGGAACAACACCCCGTCTATGATAAACATTTATCACCAAACAGGTCTGACTGGACACCTCAGTCTCTTCTGTTCAGAGTGTATGGGGCTTCTGACCAGAGCTATAGAGTCACCTCCAGCCTCCTTAGAACTAGGAGGTTTATTAGTGTAACCCTTCTGCCCCTCTGAGCTGGCAGCAACAAGGGCCGGGTTTAGGATCCAGGGGTTCCGTTTCAATAATACCATGCATAACCGGCTCGAGCCCCCACCCAGTAACCTGGGACACTTACATACCATACCCCCCTGGGCGCCTCTAGGAGGCAATGCTTCCCCTCTCGCAAGCACGGAGTCTGAGTGTAGCAAAATCTTTTTAATAAGGGAAGGAATCAATGCGGCATCCCATTGGAGAAACACCACAAACAGGGTTATAACAAAAACCATAAACAAAAACCCACCTCCAAGTACGTTTGGCAATGTCCTTTCCCCCTTCGGGTCTTAAGTCTAATCACCCCAAAGTCCAACAACCCAAAAGTCTCTGGTCAATGCCACCCCAGAGTTCAAGAGTTTATCTGTAGAGTGTTACCCCCCAGCCTGGGTGGAAATGGGGGGGAAGTCCACACAGGGTGTTAAGGGGCACCTTACATGGGCCAGGGCCAACTGCTCTGCCTCTCCGTGAAGTTCTGCTGCAGCCTTCACCACGACCAGCTCCACTACACCAGCTGTGCTGCTCCTCCAGCCATCCTGCAAACTGCTTCACGGGCTGCTCCAACACACTGCAAACTGCTCTGCTCTGTCAGCCACTTAACAATAGATCTTCAGGCTCTCCTACTAGTTAACACAGCACTCAGTGATCTCAGCTCTTAGTAGTGGAGCCCTGGTGCTGGTGCACTATTGGCCCAACATAAATTCAGCTCACAAGTGTCTAGACAGACTCCTAATGGAATCAAAACTAGCTCTACTCTTTAACAGTGGAGAGAGAAGAACATGCAATTAGCAGTCCAAGCTCTGAAAAGGGACCCATACCATCAGGTACACACACCAGTCCCCAACCTCTCTTTATTCACTGGGTTTTGGAACCCATGTCCCTTGTCTAGCAAGTGTCATTTAATTTATATTGAGACATTTCTGTTATAAAGCAGTCTTGTAGTTCCTCATTCACATAATCAGCTGGCAACACTTTATTTATCCTGCCCCAATAATGAAGAAATTGGGGATCCCAGAGCTGTCAAAATAACCATCCCAGGCTCCTTGCTGGGTGTCCCTGTGCAAATATTTGAGACTTCACATTCCCGACATTCTTTCCGCACTTTCCATAATTCACCACCAGATGTCAGGGCACAGCTCATCCTGACTCTGCTTCCATCAGCAAACAGCACAAAGCATTGGAGAAAATGGTTATAAAATACCAGGCAGCTGTCACATGTCTACGCTCATCTGTCTCACATATCACTACAAGCTAAGTTAGACAGGCTTTGCTTTGTAGACAGAGAAACAGAACTGGCCCAATTTACATTTTCTTGGGAAATCAATGAGCTCTTGGGACCCAGCCCAGTTTTCCTGTGTCCCTGAGATCATCGTATCATCTGTTTGCCCCTTTCTTGTGGAAGCAGCCTGTGCTGAAACCTGTGTGAGCCTGGACCCAGTCACCATAGTGCTCAGCCATGTCCATGGTAAAGAGCCTATTTGTGGAGCTGACCTTTGCCCTCTAACTGCTTTCTCCCAGCCAGACATCTAAGATGAGACCCCCGTGGCCATTGCTACATTGCTTCTCAGTCAGACCCATTCAGCCTCAATGGCTGCAAACACTGTTTTGGTGCCTGTGCTGAAATGCTCGGCCTCTCTCTGATACTCCATCACTCTCCTCAAAAATCCATTACTTAACCCTTCACTGTCACCCTGAGCACCCACACATCGGCCACAGACACCACAGTCATGGGGCTTCCCAGAAGCAGCAGTCACAGGGACTGTGGTAAGAGGCCTTTTATAGAGAAATGTCAGAGGTGTTGCCCTGTGGAACCCTGACATAGCCCTGATCTTAGGGTCTCAGAGTCTCTGATCACCTTCAATGTCTTTATCCTCCCACCACCCCTGTGAGGCAGGGCAGGGCTTTTATCCACCTGTGCAGAGGCTCAGAGACAGCCCACAGTTTGCTCACAGTCACACAGGGCAAGGGAATCAAACCCAGCTGTCTTGAGTCACAGAGCAGTACCAGACCACGGGCCCAGCCTTCCAGCCATCTAAGCAGTGACAGGCCCGGCTGGATTCTCTGCTGTGCCAGCAGAGCTCCCCTCTACGGTACAGAGAGCAGGGATGGCAAGGACCCAGTTACAGGGGTTTGATTCTCTGGCTTGTTCTCCCTCTACCTGAGCAGTGTTTATAGCAGCCTGGGGGCTGGGCTGATCTTTGCCTCGTGGTAATGGCTTCCAAGGGATCAGCCCAATCCTGCCATATCCCTGAGGATCAGTGTGACCCAGAATGTCCCTTTGTGGACTGAGGTGGCCCTGCAGACTCCCAGCCCTTCCCTCTAAGTTCCTTGCAATGACTTACTCTCAGCCTGGGATACTTAAAACAAGAGCCCCCTTTTTGGGGTCACATTTATTCAGTCTTCTTCAAAACACAAGGTCTCCTACTCTCCAGCCCCAGCCTCCTCCTTTACTCAGGATCACCCCCACCGTGCTCCTTGCTGGGGTCAGCGTTGGTTCAGACTTGCCGCACCCACTACCCCATCTCTGCCCTGAGACCCCGCCCCCTGCTCCCCTACTTCCCCTGAGTCTCCGCCCCCCCAGTCTGGCCAGAGTCGGGCCATGGTAAGGGGTCTTTTTTAGAGGAATATGGAGAAATGTCCGAGGGGTTGCTCTGTGGAACCCTGGGAGCCCAGGCTGCGGTGGGTAGCCCCAGATTTTCCACCCCTAAGGGGGTACGTCCTGAGGGGCGGTGACACAGGCTGGGGGCTGCTCTCAGCCCCCCCACCCAGGGCAGGTGGAGGGCCTGGGGCTCCTGTGTCTCTGGGTCCCTGGACGGTTCCTACCAAGGCCCAGCTTCGGCGCCCAGCCTGGCCGGGGGTAGGGCCTATGGGGAAGAGGAGGGGAGGTTGCCAGTTTTTACTCCCAGAAAACCAAACACCCTTGCCCCGCCCTCTGCCCCGCCCCTCCTCTGAGGCCCCACCCATCTCACCCCTTCTCCGAGGCCCCGCCCCCTCTGACTCCATCCCCCCTCGCTCTGTCGCTCACTCTCCCCACCCTCACTCACTTGCTCATTTTCCCCAGGCTGGGGCAGGGGGTTGGGATGCGGGAGTGGGTGAGAGCTCCAGCTTCAGGTGGGGGCTCTAGGATGGGGCAAGAGATTGGGGTGTGGGAGGGAGTCAGGGATTCAGGATCCGGGCAGCGAGTACCTCAAGCAACTCTCGGAAGCAGCAGCATGTCCCCCCTCTGGCTCCTACGGGGAGGTGCAACCAGGTAACTCTTCATGTTGCTCGGTCTGCAGGCTCCTCCCCGCAACTCCCATTGGCCATGGTTCCTGGCAAATGGGAGCTGCAGAGCTGGTGCTTGGGGCGGGTGCAGCACACAGAGCCCCCTGGATGCCCCTGTGCCTAGGAGCTGGAGGAGGGACGTGCCACTGTTTCTGGGAGCCATATGACTGTTTTTTCTAAAAGCTTTGCTCTAGGAACTATTGTGGGGCTGGTCTCTGGCCTGTGCTGTACAGAGAGTCAAACTAGATGATCACGATGGACTTGGACTTGAAATCCATGAATCATTCTCCTTAGGTCCCCTTAAGTGGAGTCCATGGAAGCCCCAGTTCTCATTGGACAGTACTAGAAAACAGACCCCCGTGTGGCTGTATCTTCCCTGCCCTGTCTTGATATTCCAAGGAAGCTGGTGCATTTTTCTAGTCCAACCCCCATCCCCACGCCCTCACCCCTCACGCACACACTGGGCTCACTACAGCTAAGCAACTGAAGCTCTTTGAGTTCCACTGAAGTCAAAGCACTTTGCTGAAGTGGGAACCTCAGTAAATAACCTGCTGGCTGTAACCTTGGTCCTTCTTTGTCCATCTCCTATGTACCACTATTTGCCCCTGCCACCTGCCATGTGCCAGGCTGGAAATTACATTGCCAGCCCATTGGCACAAGGACCAGGGTCTAAATCTTATCACTGGGGGTTAGTTTCCTAGACACCTTTGAAGATATAGGCCCATGTCATTATATCTGAGCCTGGCACACTTCTCCTGAGGCCCTGCCCCCACGCCACCCCTTTTCCCTGAGGCCCTGCTCCCACCACTTCTCCCCAGGGCCCTGCTCCCACCCTGCCCCTTCGCCCTGAACCCCTGCACCCATCCCATCCCTTCTCCCTAATCTCCTGCCCCCACCCCACCACCTCTCCCCAAATCCCGGCCCCCACACGGCCCCTTCTCCCCAAGGCTGTGCCTCCATTCTGCCCCTTCTCTCCGAGTCCCCCACCCCACATTGCCCCTTCTCCCCAAGGCCCTGCCCCCATGGGGCCCTGCATGTACCTTGAAAAATAGCCTTGGTTTAATGATGCCCCCATATGCAGGTCTAGTACCCAGAAAAAGCGGACGATTGGGTCCTAAACTTGACAAGAAATGTTATGCTGAGTTTTATATTGCCTGCTCCAACCAGAGTACAGCATACTGCCAAAGACAACGGCAATGCCTGGCAGGTTGTGTCAGCCCATGAAGGGGTACCTACGTTCACTGTCTGCCTGTTGCTTTCTCACAGATGCATACACACACGCTACACAAGGTAGGCTGTGCATCAGCAGACGTGGCATCAAGCGACCTGGGTCTAGGCTCTGCTACTGACTTGCTGTGTTGTCTTGGCCCAGTCAGCAAATTCAGAAAAAGTATTTCTTTTGAAAATTTGGACCAGCTCTAATAATAATACAGGAATGGCTGTTGCTTTAATTCCCAGATTTATCAAAAATAAAACTCCACAACTCAGTTTACTTTTATTTATTTAAACTCTACATGAAAAATAAGAGGGTTATCAAGAGATCACAAATGTGTTGCAAACAGAACAGTTTGTACTCTATAATTTCAGTATTATGACCCTCCAGAGTGCAAAAATCTTGAGTCAGGTCCCATATAAATCGAGAGATTGGTTCCAAAACCATGATTTAAAAAAAAAAATAATAATAAATTTGGATTCTGTTTATTCAACTTCTGAGTTTTCAATCTTTAGGATGCACTTGAATCACATTTTTTCTTTTCTGAACAACCTTGAATGCCAGAAACTTACTTATTGTTGTCATGGAAGCTGAGACTCTCATATAATCACGTGACTCCAGCAGTTGAGGCCTTGCATCAAATGTAGTGAATCTCCTGATAAAATGCAAGCATGGGCAATGTTGTGTGAATGTGTACAGTAAATGGAGATATCCTTAATCATACTGAGCAGAGAACTGCTTAATCAGATTTTCTTCTGAAAATTCTCCTCTCCTTGTCTCTGAATTGAACAATGCCACGGTGGAAGATGGTGGCACATAAGAACATAAGAATGGCCATAATGGGTCAAAATGAGTCTAATCTAATATCTCATTGAAGAATAACAGGCCAGAAAGAGTTAATTAACTCACCCACTGACCTGACCCATGGGTGAACCTTAAGGACTGGTTAGGAAGATATGTAAATGAATAGAGCTTTGAAATGTAAGTCTGCATTGTTAGAGGTCTCAAGGGTAGATGTTTGCTCAGGTCTTGTGATATAAGCAAACGTCTTGTCTATTGCTATAAGTTTAATTCAAAGATCAAAAAAGGAATATCAACATTTGTGATGATACTTGAGTGAAATAGTATTATTGTCTATATGTCTCTTTGAAGGTTGTGGTAACCTGCTTCTGAACTGTTTAATGGATAAATTACCCTGTGCTAATTGCCAGGATGTTTGGGAGAAAGAATTAAGCTTATTGTTTTCTCAGGGCGAAAGGCTGCTGGAAATGTATAAAAACCCTGGGACACGATCCTACTTCATCTCAGATCTGCTTTGGATTTCTAGAGGGGGAAACCTTAAGCCATAAGGATTGAGATCCCCAGTCATTGAATGGAGTCACCCTGAATATGGACATCGACCTGTAACCTATGGACTATATCTAAAAGGACTTTTGGCAACTACAAGATCACCTCTGCCATATATCTGAACCTTAAGAATTGAATTCATGTCTGTATGTATATTAATCTTTTAACCAACACTCTATTTTCTTTTTTAATAAATTTTAGCTTAGTTAATAAAAATTGGCTAATAGTGTGTATTCTGGGTAAGATCTAAGTTATAATTGGACTTGGGTATGTGGCTGATCCTTAGGGATTGAAAGAACCTTTTCTTTTATGAGATAAAATTTTCAGGAATCATCATCATATTTGACAGGTGTGTCTGGATGGAGGCCTAGGGCTGGGCGCTTAAAGGGAACTGCATTGTTTGGACTTCTGAGAAACCAGTGAGGTACTATCGAAGCTGTTTTGGGCTGGCTTGGTAACTCTAAGTATTGGACTAACCACCAGCGTTTGGGGTTTGTCTGCCCCATTTGGTCTGCAGCTCACGCTGATTGAGTGACCTCAGCCGTCTCCCATGGGCAGCACTGTCACAAGGTTATCAATGAAAGACTGATTCAAAGGTTAGAAACCCTGCTGCCTAGTGAGAGACTCATGGAGCTCAATCTCTTTTGCTTACCGTAGAGAAGGTTACGGGGTGACTCGGTCACAGTCTCTAAGTACCTGCATGGGGTGCTGGGGAGGGGCTGCAGGGAGCCAGGGTCTTGCCCACCTCTGATGCCTGCAGTCCCTTTGTGATGTCAGGACCCGTCTGGTTCTGGCCCTTTATGATGCGTCACTGGAACAAACAGCCCCTCAGAGAGATCCAGCCACAGCAACAGCAGGGAGTGTAGCGTCTCCACCCCAGTGCTCGTCCAGACCGTCCTCCCCAGCATGTTTGACACGGGAGTGGGGACCATGCAGAGCTGGTTCTGTGCCTGCTGGGACAGCTCCTGGGTGTTGTACACCTGCGTCCTTCTGGTCCTGGTCATCTGGGTGGCCATGGTGACACAACACAGCTTCTCCTGGAGAAGCAGGATGGTAGGAGGACCCCCCCCCGACCCCCATTCAGCCGTCCTGTGCTTGCCTGGACTCAGCCCCATGGAAGGGAGGGTGAGTGGGTAGGAGCACCCGAGGTCCCCTGTTCTGACCAGGTCCCGTTGGGCTGGTGGGGCACATCTGCAGAGAGAGACAGGGCCACAGACAGAGATCATGGCTCCATTCATTAGTTGTTCCTTACTACCTCAACCACTAGCTAGTGCTTGAAATGCCAGGGCTCTCCCTCATTGTCCCAGGGTTCCCGGCACCCCTGGCACTAAGCCATCTCTGACCAGTTATTTCCCTATGCTGGGGGAAGCTGACCAACAAACCCTCCCAGATCCCTCCCAAAGCCACAAGCTTTCCTGGGTCTCTGGCCTCCCAGCCGGCCAGGGAGAGGGCAGGCAAGAGGTGGGGGGAGAAAGGGGGAATCCAGGATGGATCTTTGGACAGCCATTGGGTGTGGTCAGTTGGGGGGTCCTGCCTTGGGTCAGTTGGGGAGCTGGGTTTGCAGGTGGGAACCAGGAGAGATGGGGAGAGAAGAGGAAGCCAGAGCACATTGCGAAGCCCAATGGCCTGGTCCTCATTCGACTCATAACACCGGGGGCAGAAATCACCCCCGCAAGTGTCACACCCAGGGCCCATGGACAGCGAAGGAGGAACCCGCTGCCCCTCCCCCCAAGTTAGTCTGCGGCTGATGCCGTTTCGGCTCTGGCTAGGGTGCCCAGCCAGCTACAGTGTCTGTGTTTGTCACCCAGCTCCCCAAAACAACTGGGCCTTGAACGGCTCAGCCAGCCCCAGCTCCAGAACTAACGTTCCAGCACATGGCCCTGCTTGGGCTTCCTGGTGCCAGGCTCTCCAGAGCCCTGGGGGCGATGCGGCAGCTCCTACAGCCTCGGTTCTTGAGAAGTCTGTAATCCTAGAACAGGGGGCAGCCTGGAATTCAAGGGGCTGAGGGAGTGCCAGGGGCAGCCTGGTGCCCAGGCAATAGAAAGGGGAGCCCCGGGCAGTTTCTCCAGCCTGTGTTCCCTGGTGTAAGGCCATGGGCTGGGGGGGAAAGGTGGCTGGGGTGAGCCAGAGACCCCTTGGCATGTGGTTGGAGAGGGAAGCCCAGGTTACCTGGCTGGGAGGCTGCAGAAAGAGGCTACTCCGGCTCTGTGGCTGCCCCTACTCAGAGCTAGGGGGAGATTCCCGGCTGGCATGAGGTTCTCCCACTAGCTCTCACTGACTGGTGGCATGGGCAGCTGGAGAAGTGGCACAAGCTAGCTGCTCCCGTCCGTACCCACGGCAGCCAGATGGGTCTGTCGGTGCAGGCTGGGAATCACCCTGCCACCTCCAGGGGCAGATGGGGCCCATGCATGTGGGTCCGGGGGCAGCAGAACATCCCAGACACTTGGGGTGAGTTGGCTCTAGTGAGGTATGGCTGCAGAGGCTGTGGGCACAGCCTGATCTTTCTCCCAGGGCCCTGCTATGACTCTGGTGTGGCCATGTCTGATGTTGGGGTGTGGGGGACCCAGGATTGTTCCAATGACACTTGGGTGGGGAGCCCGGGGCATGGCCGAAGGAGCCTGGAGTTTTCCAGCTGCAGGAGGTGGAGGGAACGTGGGCACCCCTGGCACCGGGCTGGGCTGGGCGGGAGGCTGGCACTGCACGGCCTCAGTCTGGGTACCACGTAATTCTGTCACTTCCTTGGCTTCTGCAGGCTCTTCTGATCAGCAGGCTCCGGCAGAGGGGGACGGAGGACGAGGGAGAAGGTAAGGCCCTGCCTCACACTCTCTGATGGCTCCCGGGCTCAGAATCCCAGGGCTTCTCCCAAGCCCTCCACTCTGGCCCAGGGGTCCCACACGAGGCCCCCAGGCTTGACCTGCCCCTGGGGATGGGAGCAGAAGCCAAGGTGCTGACTGGAGCCGGGATAAGCTGACATGCTACTAACGAACCGTCGTCAGGGGGCTTTGCCGTGATGGAGGCAAACTCCCGATTGTCTTCTCTGGCAGGTTGTCCCCATGTCCTCCAGGGCTTTCTGCAGGCTAATGGTGAGCATCGGGAAGCAGGAGGGAGGGAGCTACCTGCCCTTCCCAGAACAGGGCAGCTTTGCCAGCAAGAGGCACTGCCCACTGCCCAGCAGATCTTGTCTTTATTTCACCCTGTCTGCTCTGTCTTGGATAGGGGTGTAGCCCCCTGGCACTCTGTTGCTGTGCATCGTACCAGGGATTGCAAGGCCAAGGCTGCTAGGTGCTGCCAGCCCGTGTAATTTGCCAGAGAGATTTTCTGGGATCCCGCACACTGGCGAGACCCATTTCTGCAGGATGGGGCACCAGCTGGGTTATTTGCACCAGGACCATGTGCCATCCGGGTTTCTGGTACTGGGACAGCGCACCAGCCAGATTCATGGCCCTGGCACAATGCTCTGGCTGGGTTCACGGCCCTGGGACTTCACCATGGCCAGGTTCATAGCACTGGCAGTGTTTGAGAGAGGGACCGACGTGGTGCTGGCAGAGTGTTTCCTTGGGCCTTGGGCTCTCACAAGCTCAGCACGCCTGGTTCTGGAGCAGCAGCGCAGAGTGGCCTGGGGCCAGGGCACTGGAATGAGGGGGCCGGGGGGCCATGCCCTCTGACTTTTGACTGGCTGTAAGGGTGAGCAACAGGAGGCAGGGCGTGCAGAGAAAAAAGAGCAAGCAGGGGGCAGGGTCTTGGAGGGAAGCAGTGGCAAAGGAGCAGGGCTTGGTGTGGGGGCGAGACCTCGGGGGGATTGGGTCACAGGAGGGCAGGATGCCAAGAGAAGGAGTGGCACGGGACAGGTCCTTGGGGTTAGGATTCAGGGTTGGGGCGGTATGGGTGGGTGGTGTCATGGTCCGGGTGCCCGTGGCCCCCGCTACGTTCAGGCCCCATCTCTCCTCAGAAGCCTTCTCTGCTGTTCTGTTCTAGGTGCAGAGAAGCAACGGGTGAAGCAGCCGTGTGACCGGCTGTGCCAAAACCCCTCATGCCGCGCTCACCGAGGCGCCAGGCGCAGCTCCATCCGCCAGCTGCTGTGTGACAACTCAGCCTGTGCCCTGTGCAACAAGGCAGCCTGGCAAGCCGAGCGGCTGGTATACCCCGATAGGGCCAGCGCGTGGGTCCCCGCCGGGCCAGGGTCACCCCCTGCTCCCACCTCCTGCTTCAAAGGGAGCAAACTGCTGGATAGATCCAAGTGGAGAGGCCTGGATGTGCTGCAGTGGTGCCGCTCTAGGACATGTATAGGTGACCAGGTCCTCCCATCCGCACAGGGCCCCTTCCCGTCCAGCAAGTCCCACTCCCCTCCCGAGCGCCAGGCAGGCAGCTGGAAAACGGAGCACCGCCTGCCGAGGGAAGATGAGGAGAGGCTGCCCTGCCCACAGCAGGCCAAAAGCTCCTCCACAGAGCAGGAGGAATGTCTCTGCTGCTCCTCTCTCTGGGATGACACTCTCCTTCACGGGCAAGAGCAGGCCCAGAGCTCCTCTTCTCTCCAGCACGAGCCACCCCTACTCGCTTGGGAGCTGAGAACGGGATCGAGGCAGCACGAGACATTTCTTCCCAGGCATGAGGAGTACTCTGACCCCTCTCCTGCCCAGCACGAGCCCTTCCCTCCAAGCCAAAGGGAACATGGCTGGGTCGGGAGTTTCCTGTGCAGAGACAGAGCAAGGAGCCCCCAGGCCGCTTCCCAGAGGCAGGTGCATCGTCCTGATTGGGTGCAGTTTCTGGCCAAGTCCCCAGGCGGGACCAGGATGTCAGAGCGGGAGGCCAAACGGCAGCGAGACCGAGAAAGCACGGCACCCAGGGCCACAGGGGAAGCTCCAATGTCTCTGGCTGGGAGATCCCCAGCGCAGGTCAGCCCTGGAGCCCTGCATGTGCCCGGCAGGCTCGAATTGGCTGAAGCGGAGACCCCCTTCCTCCAGAGTGATGTCAGGGCGAGTCTCGAGCGGCACGTCCAGGTGAAGAGGCTGCAGCACACCCTGGGGCTGCCCTGCACCCTGCAGAGTGCTTTGAAGATCTTCATGCCCCCAGCACCGAAACCCATCGCACGCAGACCCTCGGGGGCAGACAGGGTGGTGACGATGCCACAGGCCCTGCCCTTCCTGAGCGTCGGCTCCAGGACAGAGCTAGAGCGGCATCTGCAAAGGATGGTGCATCTGAAGAGATGGGGGCTGCCTAGGAGGATCCAGGAGTCCTTGAGGCTGCTGATGCCAGCCACACCTCCACACCCCCGGCTCGGCCCCCTGCCGTCTGGGAGATGGGCTCCAAGGGGGCCAGGCCCAGTGATGAGGGCAGCCCAGACTCCCAGCTTCAGAGCTAGAGCCCCAGCCCAGGCCTCCCAGGGCGCTGCCAGAGCGTCCAAATCCGCACCTGGCTCGCACTGCTGCAGAGACACCTGGGAGCTGCAGGGACACATTGCCAGAAAGGGCTTGGAAATCAGACTAGGCGCGCTGCCCGCCATGCTGAGGAGCTCTCAGAAAATGGCTGCCCTGGGGTGCAGAGACCTGCTCCTGCCTAAACTGATCCCCCCAGGCTGCAAGGCCCCCCTGGCCCACCACCGGCTCTGCCCCTTGCTCAGCCACAAGGCGGGCAGCGTGGAGCTCAACGTGAGGCACAAGCACATCCAGTACCTCTGGGCTCTCCCCACCCTGTACACGGAGTCCCTGGCCAAGATGGTGCCCTGCCCACCCGTGCCACCTGCCCCCCTGCTGCCCCTGGGTGTGGCCATCGAGTTCTGCCCCCTAGAAACCCCCTTCATGGCCTCTGAGGGCCGGGAGCTGCTGGAGAGGCATGTCCTGAGGAAGCGGCTGCAGCACGAATGGGGCCTGCCGGGCCTGGTGCAGCGATCGCTGAGCTGTTTCATGCCATCCCCACCCACGCGCCCCAGGCCCAAGGGGAGCGACCGGCCGGCGGCCATGGAGCTCCGTGTCAGCAGCGAATCCCCTCCCATCCCTCTGGCCACCAAGAGGGAGCTGGAAGCCCACATCCGGCAGAGGGTGGCCGAGAGGAGGTGGGGGCTGCCCAGGAGGGTGCAGGAGTCCCTGCGGGGCTTCATGCCCCCCACGACCGCAGCTCCAGGGACACATCCAGACACACAAGGCAGAAGGGCCAGTCAGCTGCTCAGTGGGCTGTCAGCGAGAAGGGCTCCAAGAGAATCACCCTCCAGGGCGGCACCCGTGGGCCCCACAGCGGTGGCTGTCTCCTTAGCTGGGCCCCTGGGAACTGCATGGCGCCAGCAGCTCAACGGGGACACGTGCCACCAGCTGCTGGAGAGACATGTAACCAGGAAAAACATAGAGATCCGTCTGGGCCTGATCCCCCGCAGGGCCCAACACTCACAGGAAGCCGCCCGCCTGGTGGGAAAGCTCCCCTTGCCCCGGCTGATTCGGCCGGGCCAGAGATCCCTGCAGCTGCGGCCCCGGGAGTTGCTCTTCCTGGAGCAGGGGGCCACGGATCACCTGGAGCTCAACCTTCTCCACAAGCAGCTGAGCTTCAGATGGGGGCTGCCCACGCTCTACCGACAGTCCCTGGCCAAGCTGTTCCACACAGGCCTCTTGCCCACCCCACGACCCTCCAGCTCCCGTGCAGCTGGGACTGAGTTCACGGAGCAGGAGCTGCCCTTCCTCCCACCGGGAGTCCGGGAGGAGCTGGAGCTGCACGTCAGGAAGAAAAGGCTGCAGCACGAGTGGGGGCTTCCTCTGATCGTTCAGAAATCCATGCGGGGCCTGATGGCAGCTCCCTCCTGCCCTGGCCAACCCAAGGCCCCTCTGTCGGCTGACAGGGACATGGCCATTCTCCAGCCCGAACTGTCCTTCCTCAGTGAGGGCAGCAGACGAGAGCTGGAGCTCAGCCTCCGAAAGAGACTCATGCACCGGCGCTGGGGGCTTCCCAGGAGGATCCAGGAGTCGTTGTGGCTGCTCCAGCCTGCCTCAGCCCCTGCGGAGTTCAGGCCTTGCAGCCGTACAGAAAAGGATGCAGAGAGGCCTTTCCTGCTGCCCTGGCACAAGAGCACCGTACACCTGGAGCAGGGCATGGGGAAAGCCAGGAGAGTGGTCGCTGCTCCCCACCCGCGGCTCAGCCTGGGACATGATGGTCAGGAGCGGCTGCAGATCCACGTGGCAAAGAAATGTGTGGAGACCCGGCTAGGGGCCATCCCCGCTGCAGTGAGACGCTCTTGGCAAAGGCTGCATCTCGTGTCCCGGCTGCCCCTCCCCAAGCTGATCCCTGCTGGGGACAGGGCCCCAAAAGCAAGGAGCCCCCTGCTGCCCTTCGTGCATCTGGAGGATGTCTGCCACCTAGAGCTGAATGTGCAGCACAAACATCTCATGGCCCTGTGGGGCCTGGGCACTCTCTACACCCAGTCCCTCAGCAGGATGGTTCCCAGGGCGCCCCTTGGGCTGGTTCCACCCCCTGAGGCTGAAGTCAAGTTCTGGGCGCAGGAGGCTCTGTTCCTGGGCCCGGAGGCCAGAGAGGCCCTGGAGCTGCACGTCAGGAAGAAGAGGCTGCAGCACGAGTGGGAGCTGCCTCTCATTGTCCAGAAATCCATGCGGGGCTTGATGGCGGCTGTTCCCCGCCCTGGCCAGCCCAAGGCCCCTCCATCAGCTGACAGGGACGTGGCCATTCTCCAGCCCGAGCTGTCCTTCCTCAGCGAGGGCAGCAGACGAGAGCTGGAGCTCAGCCTCCGAAAGAGACTCATGCACCGGCGCTGGGGGCTGCCCAGGAGGGTCCAGGAGTCGGTGCGGCTGCTTCAACCTACCTCAGCGCACGCGGAGCTTAGGCCCCACGGCTCCACGGAAAGGGATGCAGAGGGGCCTTTCCTGCTGCCCTGGCACAAGAGCACCATGCACCTGGAGCAGGGCGTGGGGAAAGCCAGGAGAGTGGTCGCTGCTCCCCACCCGCGTCTCAGCCTGGGACGTGATGCTCAGGAGCGGCTGCAGATCCACATGGCAAAGAAATGTGTGGAGACCCGGCTAGGGGCCGTCCCTGCTGCAGTGAGATGCTCTTGGCAAAGGCTGCATCTCGTGTCCCGGCTGCCCCTCCCCAAGCTGATCCCTGCTGGGGACAGGGCCCCGAAAGCCAGGAACCCTCTGCTGCCCTTCTTGCACCCAGAGGACGTCTGCCACCTAGAGCTGAATGTGCAGCACAAACATCTCATGGCCCTGTGGGGCCTGGGCACTCTCTACACCCAGTCCCTCAGCAGGATGGTTCCTAAGGCACCCCCTGGGCTGGTTCCACCCCGTGAGGCTGAAGTCGAGTTCTGGGCACGGGAGGCTCTGTTCCTGGGCCCGGAGGCCAGAGAGGCCCTGGAGCTCCACGTCAGGAAGAAGAGGCTGCAGCACGAATGGGGCTTCCCCGCACTCATCGAACGGTCGCTCAGAGCCTTTGTGCCGGAGCCCCCGGTGCCGGGGCCGACCGCAGCCCGCCAGCACACCGAGCTGCATGTCCTCGTCCTGGGGCAGGAGCCTTCGCTCATGGATGGGGACATGAGAGGCTGCCTGGAGCGCCACCTCCGGAAGATGACGCTGCAGCGGAGGTGGGGCCTTCCCCAGAGGATCCAGGAGTCCTTGCGGCTGTTTGCTTCTTTTGCCCCACCGGCTGGCCCACAGCTTCCTGAGGCCGGTGGAGAAAGGGGCGTTGGGCAAAGCCGGCTAGGGCCCAGCCAGGCAGACGTCCCCGCAGGGAGCCACTTGGCAGAAGACAGCAGAACCCATGGCCTTGCTGCTGAGCAGAGGGACGAGCTCCAGCAGCACCTTGCGAGGAAATGCCTAGAGATCAGGCTGGGGGTGCGGCCGGCCCTGGTGAAGAGATCCCAGAGAGTGGCCAGGGAAGGGGAGAGGATACGCCTCCCCAGGCTGATCTGCTCAGGCCAGAAGCCCCCCAAGCCCAGGGCCAGCTCCCTGCTCTGGCTGCCGCCCACGGTTGTGGATACGCTTGACATGAATGTGAGACACAAGCAGCTGGTGCATTTCTGGGGGCTGCCCACACTGCAGGCGGCATCCCTGCGGAGGATGATGCCGAAGGCTCCATCTGTGCTGCTGGGGAGTGCAGCGGGGAGGGCCTGGACACAGATGGGCTTGGCTGGACGCATGGGGGCTGAGGACCCAGAGAGGAACGGCTACAAGGAGCCACCTCTGGTCACAGGGCCGCCTCTGATCACAGCCGAGGCCAGGGACTATCTGGAGAGCCACATCCTGAGAAAGAAGCTCCAGCACGAGTGGGGCTTACCGCAGGTGGTGCTGAGATCCCTGGGCGCGTTCACACCCCCACCACCTGGGAGGGGGCCCCCGAGGCGGGTCCAGGCCCCAGCCAGCAAAAGCGTCACCACAGGCAGGCTGCTCTTTCTGCACACAGAAACCAGGGAGCATCTGGAGTCACACGTGAGGAAACTGGCCCTAGAGCGGAGATGGGGCCTGCCCAAGAGGATCCTGGAGTCCTTACGGATGTTCCTGCCACCTGCCCCACCAGGAGCAGAGCCCAGAGGCCAAACCCAGCCCCTGCTCCATGTTTGCCATACACCCCCCCAAGATCCTACAGCCCTCTCCACAGGGCAATCAGAAGAGCTCCAGCCAGGCCCCGGGGAACCTCTCACCCACCGGTCCCAGCACTGGCTTGAAATGGGGGTAAAGGAGGGCAAAGCCAGCTGCCCTGAGGCAGTGTCCAAACACGCCCTGGGGAGCAGAAGCAGGAGAAGCCGGGAGACCTCCCAGATGAGCAATGGGGAAGGGCCCCCTGGCTCCCCACGCCGCTTCCTGGAGGACAAGGTAGAGCTGAAATCCACCCTGGACTTTCCGAGGAAGAAGGTGCTGGGAATTTCCCACAGGGCCCAGGAGTCCCAGAGACGTGCCTTGCGCCTGGCGGCCCATGAGCCTCACTCACAGCAGAGAGAGCAGAGCTCTGAGGAAAGTCCCAGGCAGTGGAGGACCCGCGATGGCGAAGGAGCTCCCCAGATGGCGAGGACTGTCAGTTGCTCCCGGAGCTCGTCTGTAGAGACAGCCGTTTGGAATGAGAAAAGGATCTTGCGGGAGCTGGAATCCAGCTTCAGGAGAATAGCCCAGAGCCGTGGCCGCCACGGCCCAGGGGGGAAGCAGTCTCTGTCTCTGGAAATCATGGGCCACCTGGAAATGGACCATTGCACATGCTTGGACTGCCCGTGCTGCAAGCTAGAGGGGCGGTGCAGCGCCCGCTCTCCAGGGGCCAGCTCTCCTGGGTGGCAGACACAGTGTATCCATGCAAGGGGGTCAGCAACTCTCCTAGGACATGCAGCAGCTCCAAGCCCTCTGCATGTTGAGCCCAGATGGCCAGGGCAGGGCACTCCCAGCGTGGGAAAATATGAACCACATGCCTCCTCTCTGTCGTCTCTGGAGGGCAGCGAGTCCAGGGCTTCTGACTGGTCTGCGGGAGAAAGCTCTTGCACAGCCTCTAGCCCAGCGCCCGAGGGGCCCACGCTGGCACGGGTGCATCTTGCTTCTCCACAGGCCACAGCACACCGGCTGGACATCCATCTGGCCCAGAAGGCCCTGGGCTCCTTCATCCTGCCGCCCTGCGTCATACGCTCCCAGGCCATCTATGCCGACATGGCAGCTAAGCAGCTGAGAGCCGCTGCCCAGGAACACAGGCGGGAAATGAACATCCGGCTGCAACGCAGGAGGGGCCGGAAAAGCAAGCTGGGAGGGGCCCGTCAGGAAGCCCTAGGAGAAAGAGCCCACTCCGTGGGCACAGGAGAGCCAGGATTCCCGACAGCTGGCTCCTTGGGCCAGAGACTGATCAGAGAGTCCCAGAGCCAGGCAAACCAGTACCTGTGTGAGACGTGCCACAGCCTCTTCACCACCGGTGAGGAGGGACTCAGCCCCCTGCCCTGTCCTACCGAGGGGGCTGGGAAGTCAGACGTGGCGAGCGCTCAGCTAGAGACTCATGTGCGCCCGAGGGACAGAGAGACGTCAGGTGATGTCTGCAGAGGGGAGCAAGGTGCATCCTACCAGCGGTCTCGGGATCTGAGCCGTGCAGCTGGCGCCCCCCTGTACAAAGGTCCCGCTGGCGCTGAGGACGGAGAGGAAGCGGGGGACCAAACGTGGGCCTCACCAGCACATCACATCCGGCCAGTAACCAGAGACAATGCGGGAGACAAAGTTTCGTCCGAAGCCTCCAATGAGCTTGTGTGCCCCTTGTCCAGCAGCCAGTGGCTAGCCAGCCCTTCGAAGCAGCGCCCGCGGTCTGCAGAGGGGCTGTCCCAGTTCAGCACCGAGGGCGAGTGGGAGATGGTCGGGGACTGGGACAGCGAGGCCATGGCAGCCTGGGACACAGAGGGGAAAGGCAGCCTGGGGTGGAAGAAGAGGAGGGACACCAAGGGGCGACACAGCATGGGAGAGGTGCCGGCGGAGGGGACAGACCCCAGGGCTGGAACCAACATGAGGCAGACAGAAGCCCTGGTTCTGACTGAGGCAACGACTGGGGCTGAACAGCCGCCCCGTGCACCTCCAGGGAAACGGGCTGAGTCACCGTCTGTCCCCTGCAAGGGAAAGGGCTCCACCTTCAGGGGAATCGTGCTGGGCTTCCTCAAACGCGTCACCTCCAGGGCATCGGTGGAGAAGAGAGGACAGGTCGACAGGTCGGAGGCTGCACCATGCGGAGCCCCGCTACCCCCTCAGAAACTCGCCCCATCCCCCAAGAGCGTGACCTTCAATGCCAACGTTCACATGCGGGCAGAGGTCAGGAGATGCCAGCTGTGTTCCAGCACAGAGGAGATGGATGGTGCTGGGAGAAAGGAGCCAGCCGCAGCTGCTCGGACCAGGGGGCTGCCAGGGAATGGGGCTCCCCAGAGATCTGGGGCAGCCTCCCCGGATGCCAGGCGAGGGGATAGCATGACCAGGGGAGAAGAACCTTCTCCAGAGGAAACAGGGCCCTCAGCAGCGTATGCTGGATACCAAGAACAGGTGACCCTGAGAGTGACCGAATGCAGGGAGGGGAAGGTGCATGTCCCCAGTGGGACGCCAGCTATGCCAGTGGGATCTTCCGCCCCATGGCCACCATCCTCAGCCTGCCTTGCTGCCAGGGACACCAGAACAACCGGTAGTCACAAGAGAGAAGGTGAAGGAGTCTCACAGTCTGGCTCAGCAGCCCTGGGCTCCAACCAGCTGTCTCCCAGGGAGTCCGCCAAAACAAAGCCCAGAGAGCAGAGGGGTCAGGGACTCAGCCCTTCTCCTGCACGGGACCGCTCCAGGAGCCGGGTGGAAGGCCCGTGGTGCATCAGCAGGGCCAGGGGACCGAACAGCAGGGGGATCCAGGCCCAAAGCAGAGAGCGGAGATCCGGCAGCAGAGGGAGGCCCACTGGCAGAAGAACAAGGTCCAGAAGCAGAGAAGGGGAATCCCTGGTGGGAGAGGGAGTCCAGGATCGGCAGGGTGCACGCAGGAGGCCAGGCAAGGCCAGGTCATACGGGGTGGCCACACCAGGCAATGGCGTGGGAGAAAATGCCACCGAGGACACATCTAGAACAGTCAGAGCATCTAACCTGGAGTGCTGTGGGCACCGGACTAGGCTGAAAACTGAGCTTCCGCAGCCAGGGTCACGTCCTGGCAAGAGTGCAGGCCACGTGTGCTGGTTCCACCAGCATCGTGGTCACGCCCACCTTCGCCACATACACGACAGAGCGCCAGCGCTGCACGGAGAGAACCTGTGTGCCCTGCGGGAGAGGATGCAGGCCCGCCGGAGGAAGCTGTCCCCGTCACTCAACAGCGCTGCCTCCGAAGAGGAGAGCCGCCTCCGGGCCTTGGACGAGAGTTAGGGTTGGGGCTTGCAGGTGGCTAATAAATCTCTATTTTGCGTGCAATCCGCAAGAGTGATCTGGGGCCCGACACAGCAGCAGGGAGGAGGGCAGGGTCTAGTGGCTGGCATTACTGTTGCCAGCTGTCCGGTTTTTGACAGGAAGGCCTGGTCGAAAAGGGACCCTGGCGGCTCTGGTCAGCACCGCTGATCAGGCTGTTAAAAGTCCACTTTGCGGCACAGTGGGGCTAAGGCAGGTTTCCTGCCTGCCCTGGCTTCACACGGTGCCCAGAAGTAGCAGTATGTCCCCCTTCCAGTTCCTATGCATAGGGACAGCCAGGAGGCTCCGCACACTGCCTCCACCCCAAGTGCCAGCTTCACAGCTCCCATTGGCCATGGTTCCCAGCCAATAGGAGCTGTAGGGGTGGCATCTGCAGACAGGGCAGTGTGCAGAGCCCCCTGGCTGTGCCTCTGGGTAGGAGTCAGAGGGGGAACATGCCATTGCTTTTGGGAGCTGTCTGAAGTAAGTGCTCCTGCGCCCCAACCCCTGTCCCAGCCCTGACCCCCTCCCATCACCCAAACCCCTCATCCCCAGCCTCACCCCAAAGCCTGCACTCCCAGCTGAAGTCCTCACCCCTCCCACCCCAACCCACTGCCTCACTCTGAATTCCTCATTTCTGGCCCCACTCCAGAGCCGGCACTCCCAGCCAGAGCTCTCACCCTCTCCCGCACCCCAGCCTCCAGAGCCAGCCTCGTGAAAATGAGCAAGTGAGTGAGGGTGGGGAGAGTGAGCGACGGAGGGAGGGGGGATGGAGTGAGAGGGGGCGGGGCCTCGGAGAAGGGGCAGGGCAGGGGGCAGGGCAAGGGTGTTTGGTTTTGTGCAAGTAGAACGTTGGCAACCCCACCTGTGCAGTGCCTGGCACAACAGGGCCCTGATCCCAGCTGGGGCAGGGCCTGTCTCTCACACTGTGTCTGGGCAGCGCCTGGCACAAGAGAGCTCTGATCTCAGCTGCAGCCTCTGGGTGCTGCTGTGAGATAACTAATGATAACAAACAGAAGCTGAGCTATAATTAGCATCCTTTGAACTGCATTCAAGCCCGTCAGCCCCATCCCGGAGCAGGGTGCCCTGTGCTGAGCAGACATGGCATACGAGCCATCTCCTGCCCCACAGAGCTCTCAGGCTTAGGCCCCGATCCTGTGGTGAGCTCTCTATGGGCACAGCTGTGTCCCTATATGCTGCGCCTCGCAGGAGTGGGGTAACCTGGGACAAGACAGGACAGGTGGGTGTGGGGCGGCTGCCCAACTGGCCATGGGTGTGCAGAGGAGCTGGATGTAATTGGAAGATGGCCTCAGCTGTATTGTTAACAGAGGGGAACAAGGCTTATAAAGTAGGAGCCCCCTTAGGACAGAACCAAGCGTGCGGGACCCAGTGGCGGGGCACAGGTCTGACACTCAAGAGGCCTGGGTTCAATTCCTGCTTCAGACAGGTCCATCCTGGGTGATCCTGAGCAAGTCCCTGCAGTTGACCCACAAAGTCTCTGAGGTAGAGCGATGCAGCGTGGCGCTGTCAGTCAATTCAATCCCTGGGCTCTGTGAAGTGGAGCTCGGCGCTTGGGCTCCCTACACAGTGACTGGGAGAGGCAGGCGCCTGGGAGGGGGACCCTCACCAGGTGGGGAGCCATGTACGCCAGCCAGGTGCTAACCCCCCACATACACTTCCCATGGAGGCCCCTTGCTTGGCTAGCAAGCCACGAAAAGGCCTCCTGGTCTGGAGCGGGGCAGCTTCAGGGGTCTGAGTAAGTCATGCAAGAGGCAGAGCTGAAGGAGGCAGTGACATCCCTATAACTTCTACCTCAGCAGGCAGAGCACTCCCCCAGGCTGAGGGGACCTCAGCTTCCATCCCTCTGTCAGAGGGCTGTCCCTTCCCCCTCCCACATCCCTGGTTCTTGTCACACACACAGCAAGGGTAGGAATAAATGGTCAGTTTTCAGAACGGAGAAAGGTAAATAGCAGGATTCCCCAGAGGTCTGTACTGGGACCAGTGCTGTTCAACATTGTCATAAATGATCTGCAGAAGGGGGCAAACAGTGAGGTGGTAAAATTTGGAGATGATACAAAACTACTCAAGATAGTAAAGTCCAAAGCAGACTGCGAAGAGTTACAAAGAGATCTTACAAAACTGGCTGACTGAGCAACAAAACGGCAAATGAAATTCATTTGCAAATGCAAAGTAATGCACATTGGAAAACATCATCCCAACTATACATATAAAATGATGGGGCAAAAATTAGAAAGAGATCTTAGAGCCATTGTGGGTAGTTCTCTGAAAACATAAGAACATAAGAATGGCCATACTGGGTCAGACCAAACATCCACTCAATGTGCAGCGGCAGTCAAAAAAGCAAACAAAATGTTGGGAATCATTAAGGAAGGGATGGATAATAAAACAGAAAATATCATATTGCCTCTGTATAAATCCATGATACGCCCACACCTTGAATACTGCAAGCAGATGTGGTCACTCTATCTCAAAACAGGTACACTGGAATTGGAAAAAGTTCAGAAAGTGGGGCTTGGGATGGTTCCCAGAGCTTCTGCTGGGCTCTGCCAAGATCTGATCTGTTCCTGCGTTTCTTGCCTTTTGATTCAGGCGCACATGGCAGATCCTTCTCTGGCTCTAGATGCTCAGTCCCAGAGGAACTCTTCACCCTGAGCACTGCTCACAACATCACAGTAAAGAAATGGGGTGAAAATCACCCCGCGCAGTGGACCAGCCATGCATGGCCTATGCATCATTTGAGGGGGAATTTCCACACCAGCATTAGATGGTGTCACCATTCCCCAGATGATGCTAGCTCCTTGTTTTATCCCTGGAGCTCATCTACAGACTTCCCAAGGGTGCCTTCTTGAATCTTGTGGATGCACGTGATTGCACAGGCATTTTCCCATGGGGGGATCCCCCAGTGCCCCATGTTCCACATGATTCCTCTTTACCCTCACATCAAAGTTCAGTAGCCAACCCCTGCACTGCATTATAAATATGAATAGGATCAGTGACAAGGAACATGGAATAAACATTGCCAGAAATGCACTTAACTTCAGCGTGTTTTCCAAGCAGGGCTGCCTCCTTCCAGGGTATGGGAAAGTGGCTTTTGTCTCAATGGGAAAGCAAAGCGATGGATTCCCCAGTTTCTGGTGTCCCTCTCTGCAGCACACCAGCCCTGGGAAATGGGATTAAGCAAAATCACAGGAAGAATAATTGTGTGGGAGTAAATTGTTCAAATGTCACAGCAATGAGCTCACTGTGTGTGTGTGAGAGAGAGAGAGAGAGAGAGAGAGAGAGAGAGAGAGAGAGAGAGAGACCCAGCTCGGAGGAAAGTCAGCAGATTCAGATGTCTACACGGCTATTTGTAAAGTGTTAGTACAGGCCTAAGTCTGCAGACCAGGACATCACGGTACTGTGGGCAGGGTAGACATACCCGTATAAAAACAGGATCTGATTCTCCTCTCACTCATCATTGATTTTACACCATGTAACACCACTCATGTCAGTGGAGTTACCCCTGATTTGTCCTGGTGTGAGCCAGTGTGGTAGTAAACACCCAGGGGGCACAGGCCTGGGTTCTGTCCTGGCTCTGCTACTCGGTGACTGTGGGCAAGTCATGCCCCCGCCCCGTGCTTCTATTTTCTCTCCCAAATGTCTCCTTTGTCTGCCTAGACATTGAGCTCCACATGCGCACGCAGCACTCTGCACAATGGGGCCCCAAACTCAGTGGGCCCCTCTAGGTCCTGCCGCAATGATGGGCCATCACTCGTTTCTGAGTATGATCACCTCCCATGGGAGTTATGGGTCCTCAGGTAGCTAAGAAGGCCAATCCTTGAACCACAAGTTCTATTACAACGAGGGCAGATGTTTTCAGACTCAGCAGGAGGTGGCTGACCATGACTGGAAGCCAGTCTCTCCTTCCTCCTGTGTCCCTTGTCTTCTTCAGCTTCAGCCTCTTCCTGCCACAATAAAATCACAATAATAATATGACAGCCTGAATGGGCAGGGGACAGGACTAAGGTCTGAGGTCAAGGTTCATTCTGCCATTTCCTGCTTTATATTCTTGACCCTGCAGTTTTAATCATTAGGTAGAGACATGTACACGGATACACACAATTAAGTCCTGTCGTGCACATCACAGATTATGTGCATCCCCTGTGTAGAAGCTAAAAGCTCACGGAGAAATGGGGAGTACTTGCTTGACACACAGGATTAAAGGAGGGGAAGGAACCCAAAAAGGAAGAACTGTCAGAAGCCAAATTGGCCAGCAATGGGCTCCAATAGCAAGGCTCTGAACTGAACCATGGAGACAGCTGTGGCCCAGGGGACACCCACGAGAAAATCCCACATCCGGGATGCTTGACCCGGGATACGCATGTCTCATGTGGAACTTGGGTTGCAGGAGATGGAACAGACAGAATCTACTACCTGGGCTGAGGCTGTTACTAGCAGGGGAGCACTAGAAGTGAGTGACATTGAAGCACGGAGGGCCATATCCTGCTCTCGTTTACATGGGTGCAAGACCTATTGACGTCATTGGAAATCACACTCATGCAGATTGGAGCAGAAGTTGGCTCCCTGTGTGCAAATCTGACATGGTGTGTCAGGCAAATATGGGTTATGTCTAGGCCATTTGAGAGATTCCCTCTAAACGTTTCAGAACTATAATGAGTCTAGGGAAACACGTATTGAAATGAGCCAGGAATGCAGGGTACATTCATGTGACAATGCTGTTCTGGCGGGACCCAACTGAGAGTGCCAATTCAGGACCAATTGCTTAAACAAGGCAGTTACATCCCAAGGCTGGGGTTTTTCCACCTCTAAGGCAAACCAAACCAGCCAGACAAAAAGGACTTCGGTTTCACCCCACTGGCTAACCACAAGTCACACAAGCAATTTCCTTAGACACTCCAGTTTCCCAGTATCACCACCAGTGCCACTCGTCCTGGGGATGAATGGTTATGAAAAGCAACACCCCAGTAAAAGAAAATGGTTCTCTCGATCCCAAAGAATCAAGCCCAAGGCCCCGGTCAATATACACATCAGATCTTACCCACAAATCACGCTGTTGCCAATCCTTTAGAATCTAAAATCTAAAGGTTTATTCATAAAAGGAAAAAGATAGAGATGAGAGCTAGAATTGGTTAAATGGAATCAATTACATACAGTAATGGCAAAGTTCTTAGTTCAGGCTTGTAGCAGTGATGGAGTAAACTGCAGGTTTAAATCAAGTCTCTGGAGAACATCCCCCGCTGGGATGGGTCATCAGTTCTTTGTTCAGAGCTTCAGTTTGTAGCAAAGTCCCCCCAGAGGTAGGAAGCAGGATTGAAGACAAGATGGAGATGAGGCATCAGCCTTATATAGGCTCTTCCAAGTGTAAGAACACTTCTTTGTTCTTACTGTGGAAAATTACAGCAAAATGGAGTCTGCAGTCACATGGGCCAGTTCCTGCACACCCTGCTGAGTTACAAGGCATATCTGCCTCCTCGCAATGGGTCAATTGTGTAGCTGATAGTCCTTAATGGGCCATCAAGCAGGTTAGGCAGAGCTAACACCAACTTGTCTGGGATGTCTCCCAGAATTACAGCACAAATTTGAAATACAGACAGTATACAGCCAATACTTATAACTTCAACTACAAAATGATGCATGCATGCAGACAGCATAATCATAACCAGCAACCTGTAACCTGATCTTAGACACCTTATATGACCCCCTTTACATAAGATTTGGTGCCACTACAGGACCTTTGTTGCAACCATATTCTATATGGTCCCAGATTATATCAATAACGTCACGGTTCATTTGCACAGTGCGACCAGCATTCCTCTCCTCCAGCATGAACACAAGTCGCCAAATCCATGCGTGTCACTGGACTCTGATACATTTAACAGATTGGATGGAAGGATGCTCTTGTGGTTAACGAACCAGACTGAGCCATAGAAGAGCTCACTTCAATTCCCTGCTCCTCTACAGGTGCCACGTGTGAACATGGGGGAGTTCCTTCATTTCTCTGTGCCTCAGTTTCCCCATCTGTAAAATGGGATAACGGCGGTTCCCCTGTCTCACAGCAGAGGCTGTGAAGATAAATTTATTAACGTGAGAAACTCAGATACTGTACAGGACTGTACGGGTCAGTAGCTAATAATGCTTCTTTTTCTGGCTCTGTAATATTTTATCTGGTTTTTATTGTGCTTTACATAGTATTTTATGGTTTTTAAATAAATCCGGAGCACAGTTGGGAGGGCTGGCACCATTTCATCTCCCTTATTCTCTTGGCAGCCTGTGATGTGTCTGTTTTCCTTACAATTTATTACTCTCTTAATTACAGTTTCAATCTCACAATAAAAGTTATTTGCGTCCCAGTCTACTGCTTTGTCAGTCATAAATCAGGGCTAACAGTAAACACACTGCCCAATAAGCCAGCAGGGGAAAAACAGCTCTACTGAGAAAGCCTCATAAATGGAAAGATGATTTACTTTCCACGCTATTTTCCCTTGCACATTTCACAGCGTTTACACTCAGAAAGCTCAGGCTCCCCTGAGACCCTCGATTAGTTACGTGACCACAGCTGGCTCATTTTTGGGTTGTGTTATATACATCCTCCACCCCACCCTGAGAGACAGATGTGAGTTCTTTGGTCGGTCTGGAACTGGATTGTGCAGCTTTGTAACGTGAGGACAGGCCATAACCTCCCACCGCTGTGTCAGCCCGGTGAGTAAACTGGTTTAGCAGCGTCTTGATCATTCCTTGTTGTGTTAAATTCAGTGTGTGGTTAACATGAAGGGTATTGTTTATGGAGGGGGCGTGGGCCTTTAAAGTCGGGAAAAGTGTCTCTGAAACGGCACCACGGGGTTCCACGTAGCTCAGGGATTCGGTTGAAAAATAAAATGCGTCTTTACTACGCACTGATCAGATGCGAAACCCTAGTGCCTCATCGCTGGCGACTCTGGCCTGGCCGAGGGGCACAGTACCAGACAGATGTAACAAACTTCTGGTGCAACTCGAGGGAAATTCTGTTAACCATGCTGCAGCTGCTGTCTGAGCCTCACAGGTTCCAGTTCTCTCTCTCCCCACTTTACAGCTCTGCAGGGCCAGTGGAAGTAACAGACCATTAATTTTGGCCTCTACAGTCACGGCAGACAGAGTTTCAAGGGGCTGTTTCCAGTCACTTTTCTCACCATCCCTGCTCCTTAATCCGATGGCTGTATCCTGGCTGTTTTCACGCTATGTTCAGCGTGGCAGGCGGCAAAGGCAACGGGTGACCAATTCTCCCCCTTATGGAGATGATTTTCTGCCAGTCCTGTAGAACTGTGGCGCGCCCTAGATTCTCTTGCAGAATCAGCTTCTGGGGAAAGCTTTCTCACCAAAGCCACAGACACAAATCACACCAGAGCTTCCAAGATCATGGCAAAGGTAAAGGGTAGAACCTTCTACCACGTCTGCCACAGCCAATCAGCAAGGGTTGCCATCTTTGTTACTCGTCTGTACAGCACCTAGCACAATGGGGCCTTGGTCCTTGATTGATGATGACTAGGTGCCAGTATAATCTAGCACTGCTAACAATACTAACCCGCCCAGAGGGTAGTTTCTTCCCATTTGTTAGAGGTTGGCATATGGCCCAAGCAGGAGAATTAATGTCCCTGCCAAACTTTTGTTTTCATTATCATATTTACAAGCATGTTTAGAGACTAATGGATGAAATCTTGCTAGGAATGAAATCATGTGTCACTGAATATTCCCATAAGAATGGCCACACTGGGTCAGACCAAAGGTCCATCTAGCCCAGTATCCTGTCTACTGACAGTGGCCAATGCCAGGTGCCCCAGAGGGAATGAACAGAACAGGTTATCATTGAGTGATCCATCCCATTGCCCATCCCCAGTTTCTGGCAAACAGAGGTGAGGGACACCATCCCTGCCCATGCTGGCTAATAGCCATTGCTGGCCCCATCCTCCGTGAATTTATCTAATTCCTTTTTGAATCCTGTTATAGTCTTGGCCTTCATGACATTCTCCGGCAATGAGTTCCACAGGTTGACACGTGTTAATCTGAAATGAGCGCTATTAAATGAAGAATTCTGCACCTGCAGCTCTATCATCATTCAACTACAGTCTCGTCATACTTGTTACATTTTATACTGAGAGTTAAGTATTATTTAGGTCCAGGACAACCAGGCTCCTTAACATAACCTTTCTTTTCAGTTTAGACCAAGAATAAGAAAACACTTTAATTTGTGTGTGTGTTGTCATAGGCCCTAAAGGCTCTGCATGAGATCAAGGCACCACTGCACTAATTACTACACAGTCTCTGCCCTGAAGAGCTTAAAATCTAAATAGACCAGACAAAGGACAGGGGAGGAAATAGAGGCCCAGAGAGATGAAATGATGTAGCATCCAGTGCCAGGTGCCTCCGAGGAAGGTGCAGTGGGTGGCTCTGAGTAATCTGTTCCCAAGGACAGTTTTCTTCCTAACCCCGTTAGTTAGAGGTCAGTGTACATGCTGAAGCACGTCAGATCAGACATCCCTGGTCATACAGTGCCACTGGGTAGAGTCTGATAGCACTTTCAAATGAAACATGCCCCTGGCAGAGACTGCTGCCTGCTCATTGCTAACTAACAAAAGCCTTGTGTCAAACTAAGCAGCCTGATTGTCAGAGGTGCTGAGCACCTGTGGCTCCCATTAACGTCAGAAGGAATTGACGGTGCTCAGCACCTTTGAAAATGCTGGCTTCTATCTCTGCCCCGAGGCCGAATGCACTAATGGCTGACGTTCACCCCAGCAGACCGGCGCTAACTCTATGCCTCACTGGACACCTCCAAACACGACTTCAGTGCCTGGGGAAGTTTTTGAATTTCACCCTAATGTTTGAAAAGCCCCGTACAAGCCTCAGACAGGTGCTACAAGAGAGGTTCACAGTATTGTTCACAAAAATCACAGGTTCTCTTTGGGTAGAACTTTCTCTCGGGCGTTTTCCTTCCCCTGGAGGTTCTACCCCTCTCTGCTGGCCATTGGCAGGGGCGGCTCCAGGCACCCGTGTATCAAGCACATGCCTGGGGCGTCAAGCCTCGGGGGGAGGCCTGCCGGTCACCGGGAGGGCGGCAGTCAGGCTGCCTTCGGCAGCATGCCTGCGGGAGGTCTGCTGGTCCCACGGCTTTGGTGGCAATTTGGCAGCGGGTTCGCCAAAAACACGGGACCGGCAGACCTCTCGCAGACGCGCTGCTGAAAGCCGCCTTACTCCCATGCTTGGGACAGAAAAATACATAGAGCAGCCCCTGGCCATCGGATACTGAAATGAAGGAGGATGGGCTGTAGATCAGTAGCTGCAGAAACTGAAACTTAGCTGTCTTGGTCTGGTGGACTGGCGAGAGGACAAATTCAGAACTGAGGGTAAAGGAGGCTGTCAAGGCTGAATCCCTGCTCTGTCACTCCAAGTGCAGAAGGTGGGGCCCGCAAGGATTCTAAAAATTAATACTGGCCACTCAGGCTTGTATGAAACCCCCAAGGTTACAGCTTCTCTCTGATCTTGGCCTGGTAAATGCTGCCACCACCCACTGCCTCTTGCAAATCCTCAAAAAACTCATTAGGGAAGTTTCCCCTGAGGCCCCTCAGCTTTTCCACCCCTCTCTCAGGAAAGCCGAGAAAGGAAACAAACAAAAGGGAAACCCAGTGGTTGCCACCAGCTCATTGAAAAACATATGCACAGACCTTTTCAGACACAAAACCAATCCGTTTTTTTTTTTAAAAAAGGGTAAATTTTATTAAAAAAAGAGGAAATGAGACACATCTGGAACATCAGGCTATTGCTAGGTGTTACAGAGCAACTGAAAAGGGGTTGAACACCAGGCATGGCTCCCTGGGGTCCAGCTTGTCATTACAAAAGAAAACAAAACAATCTGAGCTTAGCACAGAGGAAATCCACAAGCCACATTAAAGAAATGAACCTGATCGCATCTGTCTAAACATTCCCTGTCCCAGTGAATCCTTCTAGGGATGGATGATAATTTTTCATATCTGGTTCAAACTGTGCACAGCATTCCTGCTGCCTCTGTCTCTTCAGCCAAGAAAGACCAACCCAGAGACAATGGGAACGCTTCCTATTGACTCTTTTGGTCAGATGCCCACTCCCTTTTCTTTACCTGGGGGACTTTTTAACCCTTTACAGGTAAAGCAAGCAGCCACCAAGAGGGACTTTATAGCTAACTGACTGGCTGGGTGTTCGGAAAAGGGAGCTACCCCCCACCTTCATTTATCACAGGCGGAGGGCTCAAATCTCCAGTCTGCAATGCCATTTTGACACCAAAGTAACTGCAAAAGTGGTGTAACAGCAGCAAATCAGATCTTAACTTTCACCGTCTTCCAAGACTTCCGTGTCACCTACACAGGGCCGGCTCCAGGCACCAGCTTATCAAGCAGGTGCTTGGGCAGCAACTCCAGAGAGGGGCGGCATTCTTATGTATTCGGCGGCAATTTGGAGGAGGGTATCTCATTCTCGCTCAGGAGCGAAGGACCTCCTGCTGAATTGCCGCAGATCGCAATCGTGGCTTTTTTGTTTTTTTGGCTGCTTGAGGCGGCCAAACCCCTAGACCCGGCCCTGCACCTACACCAATTTTTACCTGCTTACCAACGTAACCTCAGTCTAGGTGATAATCACAGTAGATTCCCTCGTGCCTAAGGAATTCTATAAAGAGGCATCAGTGATCCTTGACAGTGTCTGAACTTGGGGCTTTGGTGGTTATTAAATGGTTGTGTACCCTGTAGCGCAGTGTAATTACATGCAATTTTGTATCATTACATGACTGTAGGTTCAGTAGAGCCTCTAGGCATATGAGGGGCTTTGGAAGTTATGTGGTGACATGTATCACAGAGCAGGTAATCAGATGGGCGGTTGTGGTTATAGGGTTGTATACACTGTACTGACAAATGATCTGGGCAGTTTGTTGCTGTTTTGTTTTTAACTCTAGGCTGTGCGACATCTGAGGTGGGATGGAGCAGCCTCAGCACACCATGCCACTTGCCAATTCCTCCTTCTATCAGCCTTCCACCTTCCTCCTGACGGGTTTTCCGGGACTGGAAGCCAATCACCACTGGATCTCCATCCCTTTCTGTGTGTTCTATCTCATCGGCCTTTCAGGGAACTGTCTGATCCTGATCATCATCAAGAAGACCCAAAGTCTTCATAAGCCTATGTACTACTTCCTTTCCATGCTGGCCATGACAGACCTGGGCTTGGCTTTGTGCACCCTTCCTACCACACTGGGCATCTTTTGGTTTAAGATCAGAAAAATTGAGTTCAATGCCTGTCTCACCCAAATGTATTTTATCCACATACTATCAGTGATGGAATCCTCGGTGCTCCTGGCCATGGCCTTTGATCGTTTCATTGCTATCTCCAACCCTCTGAGATATTCGTCCATCTTGACCGAGTCAACCATCATCAAAACAGGGCTGGCGATTGTTTCAAGAGCTGTGATCTCCCTCCTCCCAATACCCTTTCTGCTAAAGAGGTTAACCTACTGTGGGGACAATGTGCTTTCCCACTCATTTTGCTTTCACCCTGATATCATGAAGCTGGCCTGCGCAGATATAAAAGTCAACATCCTGTATGGTTTAATTGTCATTCTTTCAACGGTGGGTGTGGATTTTGTGTTCATTGTGCTATCATATGTTCTGATCCTTAAGACTGTGGTCAGCCTCACAACCAAGGAAAAATGTCTCAAGGCTTTGAACACATGTGTGTCTCATATCTGTGCCGTCCTAATCTTCTTCATCCCAATGATTGGACTGTCTGTTCTCCATCGATGTGGTAACAATGTTCCGCCTATGCTTAACACTGTGGTGGCCTATATCTACCTTATTGTGCCCCCTGTCTTAAATCCTATAATATACAGTGTCAAATCCAAACTGATCCGCCGAGCCATGCTCAGAACACTGTGGTGGAAAATGAGTCAATGTGACAGACTTTCACCGTCAGGTTTCCTGGAAAATTCAAGTGACTTGTTTTGTCAGGTTAAATCAAAGGGCTTGGCCAGAAGATGAAAACTGCAATTCGCCTTGGATGTTATATCCCAGCTCAATGTTGTGTTCTTCCATTTCATCCTAGAATCACCCCCACTCCCCTGCCGACTTCATCAAACCTAAGGCCCTGATCGCTGGGGTCTGCAAGAAGGGTGGGCTCCACCTATGAGGATGCCATTCTAAGATTTGGGCCCAAACTAATTATTTTTAAAAGTGACTTGGGGCGGTGGAACGGGAGCCACTAAAATGCAGATCCTGAAAAAGTTAGTAACCTAATCAATCTGTGTAAGCCCTGTTTGACTAAAGTCCTCTTGTCCTGCCTCAGGCCATGTCCTGGCTATCATAGACTCAGGATCCCTACCTATACGCAAACTATGCAGCTGCATAGGGCACCAGGTCATTTGGGGCAACAAATTGCCCCAAATATCCTGGTGCCCTATGCAGCTGCGTACTGCATCCAGCCCAATCCCCCAGACGACTGAGCCGGCCCATCATGGGCTGCGCACAGCAGGGTCCAGAGAAGCTGCCTGTGCCCCTGCCCCACCCCTTCCTCTCAGCCCTGGCCCCTGCTCTGCCCCTGCCCCACCTCTTCTCACCCCTGCTCCACCCCAGCCCTGCCCCCACTCTGTCCCCTCCTCCCCAAACCCCATCCTCCGAGCTAGGTGTCCTGGGGGACTGCAGCAGGGGTTGGGGTCAGGCCCGCTCTGCACTTGCCGGGCGATGGGAAGTGGAGCGACCCAGCCCCAGCCCACTCCACTCTGCCACTGGTGTGTGCCACCAGTGAGTGCTGGGGGCGGTTCCCCCCATTCCCCGAAGCCTGGGAGCCAGGGGAGCAGAGCAAAGCAGGCTGGCACCAGATCGCTCTACTTCCTGCTGCCCCGTGAGTGCAGAGGCGGGCCCAACCCCTGCTGCCTTCCTGCACTGGCTGCTCCTGCCTCCCAAAGCTCTTGGGTGCACCCCCTCCATGGAGGCCTGAGGCGCCCTCCCCCACAGAGGCCTGGGACACCTGGGGTGCTGTGTAGGGCACCACAATCTCTAGGGATGACGCTGCATAGACTGTAAGTGCATTGGGGCAGGGGCTGTGATCAAGCTTTCCAAAAGCGCCTGGTGATTCTGGATGCTCCAATTCCTGGGGGATCAACTGGCGGCACTCAAAGGGGCCTGATTTTCAGAGGGGGGTTGCTAAGCACTTTCCGAAAATCAGCTCCTTTAAGTTGTCTCAAGTCAGGCACCCAAAGGTCACTAGGCGTTTTCAAAAATTCGGCCTCGATCTTCAGTTGTGTCTGTAAAGCACCATGCACCTCTATGGTGCTATACATAGTGGTGCTGCTGCCCCTGTTGTCACTTTCAATGAGCCTCACTGGCTTGTTTCACATGTTGTTCTGGCAGCTGTTCTGCACATGCACACAATCGATATGTGTTTACAACATCGTACCTTACAATAAAGGAGATTACCTGTTTAAAGTGGTTATGAGAGACAATGACAGCACTTTTCTGTATGCTTGTAAGAGCTGGGATTGTGCTAGGGTTAGTACTGGCCTCCTGGTCAGAGCAACTACACCTCTACCCCGATATAACGCGGTCCTCTGGAGCCAAAAAATCTGACCCGCCTTATAGGTGAGACCGCGTTATATCGGGTACAGCGAGCCGGCAGGAGCTGGTACGCCGTGCTGCACTGGACCGGCTTCGCCAGCGCGGTGATTTAAAGGGCCTGGTGCTCTGGCCACTGCGGGAGCCCGGGCCTTTTAAATCACACCAGAGCTCCAGCAGCGGTGCTCAGGTGCGCTTTAAGGGACTGGGGCTCCCCGCAGCGGCCGGAGGCTCTGGCCCTTTAAATCCCCAACAGAGCCTGGCTGCCAGAGCCCCGGGCTCCGGCAGCTAGGCTCAGGGAGGGATTTAAAGGAACCAGGGCTCCACACAAATTCAGATATAACCTGGTAAAACAGCGGGGCTCAGGCAGCTCTTTAAAGGGCCCGGAGCGCCCCACTGCTTTACCACATTATATCCAAATCCGTGTTATATCTGGTTGCATTATATTGGGGTAGAGGTGTATTCATATTAATATTCAGACTGGAAAAAAGGGTAATTAATCATTGGGACAATTTACCAAGGGTTGGAGAGGATTCTCCATCACAGGCAATTGTTCAACCAAGACAGGATGTTTTTTCTAGAAACGAGGAATTAGGAGTTATTGTGGGGCAGGACTCTGGCCTGTGCTATACAGACAGTCAGACTAGATGATCACCAGGTTCCCTTCTGGCCTTGGGATCTCTGAATCCAGTATACATCATGCATTCACAACTTGGCTATTGTTTTGGATTCTGGGTGCAGGTAGTGCCCCTAGTGGCTGAGAAGAGGAAGGACTCAGTTGCAGTAAAACTAAGGTAGGAATGGAAAGAAACGGTCAATTTTCAACATGGCACCAGGCTGACAGCAGGGGGTGGGCCAAGATCCAGTATCTGGCTGGTGTTCAATATAGTTATTGATGATCTGGCAAAGGGCAGGCAGGAACTGAGGTGGTAACATTTCCTGATGGCACAAAATTCAATTAGTCAAGAGTAAGGAGTTGCAGAAGAATCCGAGAAAAAGCAAAGAAAAGGCAGCCCAATGGGAATTGAAACTCAGGGTTGGCACATGCAAAGTAAAGTAACTCTGGAAGGAATCATTTGAACTACTACAAACATCTGGGTTCTAAATTAACACTAGCAGCTCAGCGTCTCTGAAAGTCAGCTTTCCCCATCCATCTTGGGCTGCTTTCCTAGAGAATGCTTTGTTTTAAGATAGCTCATCCAGGTGGACTAAATGACTCCAGCTGGGCAGTGTCATTGTGCAGTATAAATATTCCCTGATGCTGCAAAGCCAGCCTTTAGTGATCCCCAACGAGAGACTATAACTGGATTTGCTTTCCTTGCACTGTGAAGAACAATATTCTCCACTCCCACTCCAGTAAACAGGATGTCATGGAATTAAGCACTTAATCCTGTTTTATGGAAAAATGGAAACAGGATGAAGCCAAAAGTTAGAAGCAGTTTTGCTTGTAATGGGCCTTCTCCTGCCTGATACAGAGCATTTACAGCTCTCATTGGGGAGATCAGACCAATTCGGAGTCTGGTCGCTCTTAGATCATGTTCCATTCCCCACCCTGGCTGGAATAAAGCAGGAAAAGAATAGGGTGAAGAATCCTCCATGAATCTGAAAAGGTGAAAGAGAAAACTTGGTAGCACCTTGCTCCATGAATGATCCCACTGACGTCAACGGGGCTACTCGTAGAGTAAAATAGGAGTCAGTGTGTAACCTGGCCCTAGAATGAAGCCCGTTTTAAGTCTAGCAATGCCAATCTTATTTATCTGGGAACTAACTAGATACTACAAGAAAGTCAAAGACTCCTAGACAGACTTTAGTGGGAGATAGGTTTGCCCAGCATCTCTCAGGCCCACATCGTGGGATGCCCACCTCCTGGCAAGGGGATGCTAGGAGGAAGCAGTCCCTTTGGTGTAGGAGCAGCCTGGCCCTTGTGCAGGTGGATAAGCAAAGATACTTGCAGGGCAGAACCAGGCTCGGGCAGGCCCCTACTACATATGGGTGCCAGCTCTCCGGTTCCCTGGTTACCAATCCTGCTAGCAAGCCTCTCAGTCTCTCTCTCACCAACAGGCAGCTTTATAAAAGCTAATCGCACCTCATTCCTTGGCCTCCCGGAGCCCAGTCAAGAGCCCCTAAGGGATCTACCAGCCTTCCACCACCTGCTTCTGGATGGGTGGGTGGGTGGGTGAGCAGGGAATTAACTCTTTCCCTGCTGGACGGAGGGACATTTCTGCAGCCCAGTCACAAATTGACCAGGAGATATAGATATCAGACCAGATGGTCAGCTGTGCCCGTTTATATTAGCCGAAGCGCTGACCCAGGAGTCAGGACAAAGAAGAATTAATATAAAGTGACTGACCAGCAGTTGCCTCGAGCACCCGTTTTGGTTTAGCAGTCATCTGAGACGCCTCAGTGCTAACGCTGTGAGCCCAGTGGGCTTTCCAGAAGGCATAATATACGCTGTCCTCTCTGACAAGTTGCAGGCAGGCAAGAGCTGTGCATGGCTTTTCTTGGATGGTGCAGAAATCCTCCTTGCTCCATTCATTCTGGTGAGTCAGAGGCTTAGAGTGAACCTGGGTCCATAATTAGAAGGTCAGTGTCACTGTTTGCAAGAGAATTCAGGCTGCTGCTTACAGAGATTATCCGGCTGCATGGATCAACCTCACTTTGCCAAAGTCTGGATGTTGTGCTGCTTGCATGTGCTTCCCCTTGAGGCCGCTGATTACTGAGGCTTTGGGTTGGAAGACTCAAGTTAGAAACATAAAAGTGTTTGCTTTGAAAGACAGGGACCCATTCTGAATCTCTGGCATGGCTATTCCTTAGTGGGACATGATTTTTAAACGTGCTCAGCACTCACCCTCCGAAAATTAAGCCCTTTTAACCGGTCTCAGTTTGGGTCCCCAAAATTACTCGTCACAGTTGAAAATCTTGCCCTGCATATATGTGGTCCAAATAGGGTCACCAGATGTCATGATTTTATAGGAGCAGTCCTGATATTTGGGGCTTTTTTTTATATAGGTGCCTATAACCCTCTTGGAAAAAATTTTGAAGGAGAAAGCAGTTAATGACGTTGAAGTCAATGGTAATTGGGACAAAATACAACATGGTTTTACAAAAGGTAGATCGTGCCAAACCAACCTGATCTCCTTCTTTGAGAAAGTAACAGATTTTTTAGACAAAGGAAACACAGTGGATCTAATGTACCTTGATTTCAATAAGGCATTTGACACGGTTCCACATGGGGAATTATTTGCTAAATTGGAAAAGATGGGGATCAATATGAAAATTGAAAGGTGGATAAGGAACAGGTTAAAAGGGAGACTACAACGGGTCGTACTGAAAGGTGAACTGTCAGGCTGGAAGGAGGTTACTAGTGGAGTTCCTCGGGGATCAGTTTTGGGACCAATCTTATTTAACCTTTTCATTACTGACCTTGGCACAAAAAGTGGGAATGTGGTAATAAAGTTTGCGGATGACACAAAGCTGGCAGGTATTGCTAAAACAGAGAAGGACCGGGATATCATACAGGAAGATCTGAATGACCTTGTAAACTGGAGTAATAGCAATAGGATGAATTTAATAGTGAAAAGTGCAAAGTCATGCATTTAGAAAGTAAACTTTTAGTCATAAATTGGGGGACACATCAGTTGGAAGTAACAGAGGAGGAGAAGGACCTCAGAATATTGGTTGATCACAGGATGACTTTGAGCCGCCAATGTGTTATGGCCGTTAAAAAAGCTAATGAGGTCTTGGGATGCATCAGGCAAGGTATTTCCAGTGGAGATAAGGAGGTGTTAGTACCGTTATATAAGTCAATGGTTAGACTTCATCTGGAATGCTGTGTGCAGTTCTAGTCTCCCATGTGTAAGAAGGATGAATTCAAGCTGGAAAAGGTACAGAGAAGGGCTACTAGGATGATCCGAGGAATGGAAAACCTATCTTATGAAAGGAGACTCAAAGAGCTTGGCTTGTTTAGCCTAACCAAAAGAAGGCTGAGGGGGGATATGATTGCTCTTTATAAATATATCAGATGGATAAATATCAGGGAGGGAGAGGAATTATATAAGTTTAGTATCAATGTGTAAATGAGAACAAATGAATATAAACTGGACACTAGGAAGTTTAGACTTGAAATTAGACAAAGGTTTTTAACCATTGGAGGAATTAAGTTCTGGAACAGCCGTCCAAGGGCAGTAGTGGGGGCAAAAGACATATCTGGCTTTAAGACTAAACTTGATAAGTTTATGGAGGGGATGGTATGATGGGATAGCCTAATTTTGGTAATTAATTGATCTTTGATTCTTAGCAGGTAAATATGCCCAGGGGTCTGTGATGGGATGTTAGATGGGGTAGGATCTGAGTTACTATAGAGAATTCTTTCCTGGGTGTTGGCTGGTGAATCTTTGCCCACATGCTCAGGGTTTAACTAATCGCCATATTTGGGGTAGGGAAGGAATTTTCCTCCAGTATAGATCAGCAGAGGCCCTGGAGGTTTTTTTGCCTTCCTCTGCAGCATGGGGCACAAGTCACTTGCTGGAGGATTCTCTGCACCTTGAGGTCTTTAAACCACAATTTGAGGACTTCAGTGGCTCAGACATAGTTTAGAGGTTTGTTACAGGTGTGGGTGGGTGAGATTCTGTGGCCTGCGTTGTGCAGGAGGTCAGACTAGATGATCATAATGGTCCCTTCTGACCTTAAAGTCCATGACTCTATAACCCTTCCTCCCCTCCCAATCTCATTTTTCACACTTTCTAGATGGTCATCCTAGGTCCAAAGAACTGGAGATGAACTACAGCTAGCAAAAGATCCCCTGCTTATTTCATGTGTTTCTCTACCGGTCACCCTGTCTTACAATGTTTTAAAAGCATGGGGCTACTTGTCCAATAGGAGTCTCACAATGTGATCATGCTCTGCTTGTATTTAAAATGATAGAAGGCGAAATTGAGTCTGTTAGTTGCTATTAATAATTCAGGCAGCTTGTTCCTTTACCTAATCATTACTGCAAGTGGGTTATTGAAATGTTCAGCAGTAAAAAGATTTTTAGCCAACTGTGTATTATGCTCCCATTTATAAAGGGTTAGTAAATGATTAATAGTTATTGCCATCTTACACATACAAGTAGTATGAGTGATAGGTTATTATAAGCACATCGGTAGAAGGTATCATAAAAGGCTTTACAAGCAACGAATTGACCCATCAGACTCTATAACAATTGGCTAATCATTTATCAAAGCATCCATTAATCATTCATTAACCCTGTATAATGTATTTGGAAAAGGAGCATTAATACAAAGTGGGACCCTGTTGCAAAAGATTGTGCACGTGAAACGCTGATCCAGGGAAGTGGAGACAGACTTGTACAGTCATTACACAACGCATGGAGTGAGGAAACCAGCCAATCACACAGCTTCAGCCCTCTAAGCGCAGGCAAGAAACTACAGATCCAGGAAATGAAACCCCATCAATATGACAGAAGGGAGTTTGAGCCAAAAATAATCTTTCTCTCTCTCTCTCTGCTACAAATTTCAGCTCAATTTTTCTCTAATTAAATTTCTCAGTTTACTAACATATTGTATTAATATTCTGCAAACCCCTATTACCGGTTGTCACAGCCACACAGGATCCGTGCTACACCCCCAGCTTTGGGATGGTCTCTTGGAGGAACACCTTGGTGCACCAGACCCCGTAGGGGTCTCTCTCTTCCTCCAGGGTAGGTTCCACGTGGCCTCATCACCTCCCATGACTGAACCTCTGGGGCTCCAGCCCTCCTGGTTCACATCGTGAGCTCTGTTCAGAGAGCCCAGCTGAGCTAGACTCCCGGTAGAGACTTGTCCACTCTTCAGGGACTAATGCACATGGCCATCCATTCACAGTGACACACGAGCAGCGTTGTTAAAGCAGTCTGGTCGATTAGTAAACTGGACACAGCCTAGGAAGTCCTTAGGCTAGCACAGAGGGAAAAGTATGGTTCAGTTCCATTCTGGTTCCTCAGAGCCCCACCGAGCTGTAGTGAACTCCATATTCAGGCTCTGTCTCTTTCTCTATCTGAGTTCGTTCGTCAATTCCCAGAGAAGAACCCTAGCTTGTTCCAGCAGTGTCAAGGTACCTTCCCCACTCTGAATTTAGGGTACAGATGTGGGGACCTGCATGGACTCTTCTAAGCTTAATTACCAGCTTAGATCTGGTAACACTGCCACCATCCAGAATTTCAGTGTCTGGATCACTCCCTGTCCCCCCAAAACTTTTCCCTCCCTGGGTTGCCTTGAGGGACTTCACCAATTTCCTGGTGAACACAGATCCAAACCCCTTGGATCTTAAAACAAGGAGAAATTAACCATCCCCTCTCTCCAAACAAAGGAAAAACTTCCCTCCTTTCTTTTGAAACATCTTGTTTCCCCATTGGTTCCTCTGGCCAGGTGTTAGCTAGGCTAGGTGAACTTTTTAATCCTTTACAGGTAAAAGAGGCATTAACCCTTAACCATCTGTTTATAACACGCCCTCCAAATCTCAGACAGTGTGGCACCACACTGGTGATGATTTCTTCCTAGAACTTTAGAATAAACAGATTAATAAAACACATGCACCTTTGCATGTACTACTAATTACGTAAAACTACAAGATCTTTTACACTCCAAGGACAATTTAACTAGTTAACTCCGGGAAACTTTCATGGGAGAGTGCATCAGCTACTTTGCTAGAAGCTTCTGAAATGTGTTGAATTTCAAAACCCAAATCTTGGAGATCTAAACTCCATCGAAGAAGTTTTTGTTGTTCCCCTTGGAATATGAAGCCACTTTAGCGCAGCATGTTCGGTTTGTAGCTGGAAGCGTCGTCCCCATACGTATGGGCATAGCTTTTCCAGGGCATACACAATGGCGTAACATTCTTTTTTACTGATTGACCAGTGACTTTCCCTCTCAGACAGTTTCTTACTGAGAAACATGTCAGGATGGAATTCTTGATCTGATCCTTTCCTGCATTAAACTGCTCCTACACCACGCTCAGATGCATCTTGTGTTACTAGGAATGGTTTATCAAAGTCTGGGGCCCTTAGCACAGAGTCAGACATGAGTGTTGCCTTAAGCTGGTTAAAGGCCTTCTGGCACTCATCAGTCCACTTAACTGCATTCGACTGGGTCTTTTTGGTCAGGTCTGTCAATGGGGCAGCGATTTGACTGTAGTGTGATACAAATCACCTGTAATATCTGGTCAAGCCTAAGAATGATTGGACCTGTTTTTTTGACTTGGGGATAGGCCACTTTTGGATACCATCCACTTTGGCCTGTAGGGGATTTATCGTTCCTTGACCCACCTGGTGTCCAAGGTAAGTCACTCTGTTCTGGCCTATTTGACACATTTTAGCCTTAACAGTTAGCCCTTCCTGCCTGATGTGCTTGAAGACTTTTTCCAGATGCTCCAGGTGTTCTGCCCATAAATCAGAAAAAATGGCCACATCATTGAGGTAGGCAACTGCAGATTCTCCCAGTCCTGATAGGAGACCATCTACAAGTCTTTGGAAGGTGGCGGGTGCATTTCACAGCCCGAAAGGAAGCACATTAAATTAATACACCCCCGCATGGGTGATGAATGCTGAACTTTCCTTGGCGGGTTCATCTAGCGGTACTTGCCAGTACCCCTTGGTTAAGTCTAATGTAGGGATGAACTGAGCATGTCCCAATTTCTCCAATAGCTCATTGGTGCGTGGAATTGGATAGTTGTCGGGATGAGTTACAGCATTTAGCTTACAGTAATCCATGCAAAAGCATATTTCCTCATCTGGTTTGGGAACTAGAATCACGGGAGATGCCCATGCACTGTTAGAGGGGTGGATTATACCCATCTGTAGCATTTTTTGAATTTCCCATTCTATAGCAACTTGGGCATGAGGATACACCTGGTAGGGTGGTTTTCTAATTGGGTGAGCATTACCTGTGTCAATGGAGTGGTATGCCCATTCAGTCCGTCCTGGGGTGGCTGAGAACATTGGGGCAAATCTAGTGCACAGCTGCTTGATCTGTTGCCGCTGCAGACGTTCCAGGGTTGTGGAGAGGTTCACCTCTTCCATGCCACCGTCACTTTTTCCTTCATAGTAGGCACCTTCAGGCCACTCAGCGTCATCTCTTCCCTGGGCTATAAACTGACAAACTTTTAATTCTCTGGAATAAAAGGACTTTAGAGAATTAACATGGTACACTTTAGGCTTTAGGGTTGAGGTGGGGAATGCTATGAGATAGTTAACAGCTCCCAGGAGCTCTTGGACCGTGAATGGCCCTTCCCATGACGCTTCCATCTTATGGGCCTGTTGTGCCTTCAAGATCATAACCTGGTCTCCTACCTTGAAGGAACGCTCTCTGGTATGTTTATCATACCAGGCCTTTTGCGCTTCCTGAGCATCCTTTAGGTTTTCTTTAGCAAGGGCTAAAGAGTGTCAGAGGGTGCTTTGTAGGTTGCTTACAAAGTCTAGAATGTTAGTTCCTGGAGAAGGCGTAAACCCATCCCATTGCTGCTTCACCAACTGTAATGGCCCCTTAACCTCGTGGCCATACACAAGTTCAAATGGTGAAAACTCTAAACTGGGATGCTGGTACAGCCCTGTACGCAAAAGCAACTGCTGCAACACTAGGGTCCCAGTCATTGGAGTGTTCATTAAGAATTTACGTATCATGGCCCCCAAAGTTCCATTAAACCTCTCCACCAGGCCATTGGTTTGATGGTGGTAAGGGGTGGCAACCAAGTGATTCACCCCATGAGCCTCCCACAGGTTTTCCATTGTCCCTGCCAGGAAATTAGTTCCCAAATCTGTAAGGATGTCGGAGGGCCAACCTACCCTGGCAAAAATGTCTGCTAAGGCCTGGCACACAGTTTTAGCCCTGGTATTGCTTAGAGCTACGGCTTCCGGCCATCGGGTAGCAAAATCCATGAAAGTCAGTATGTACTGCTTTCCTCTGGGGGTCTTTTTTGGGAAAGGACCCAGAATATCCACAGCTACTCACTGAAATGGGACCTCAATTATGGAGAGTGGCTGGAGAGGGGCTTTGACCTGGTCTTGGGGCTTCCCCACCCGTTGGCACAGCTCACAAGACTGGACATAATTGGCAGTGTCCTTGCCCATCCCCTCCTAGTGGAAAGACTTCCCCAACCAGTCTTTGGTTCTGTTCACCCCAGAATGACCACTGGGATGATCATGGGATAAGCTCAAGAGCTTTCCCCGGTACTTAGTTGGAACTACCAATTGTCTTTGTGGATGCTAGTCTTCCTGGTGTCCACCAGAAAGAGTCTCCTTGTATAAAAATCCTTGTTCTACAACAAACTAGGATCAGTTAGAAGAGCTGAGAGGCTGTTGGGTGCTCTGTGCCGCCACCCAAGCTTTCTGAAGGCTGTCATCTACTTCCTGCTCAGCCTGGAAGTCAGAGACATCAGTTTCTCCTTAGACTGTGGACTTGGGCTTGGTCCCTCTGGAAGTGATGTAGGTGATGGGGTTGCTTATGTCGATTGTGACCACTTCCGCTGGGTGCACTATGTGATATTTCAGGCTCTTGGCTGAGCCTCTTGGGTAGGGTTGTCCGCTGGTTCTGCCAGTCAGGCCCCGCTGGTGCCCTCTGGCGTTGGCGTGTGATGGGTTGCAAGAGCTGGAGTCAGTGCTGGCAACGGTTCCGGTGCTGATTGCTTTGCCAGTTCCGGTGCTGGGACTGGATGCATTATGGTTGTTGCAGTCTTTGGCAGGGAATCCAGTTCCACCACCACTGTCTGGGTCTCTGGTAACACAGACAGGTCCCTGGTGGATGGCTCTCAGGAACAGGGATGGGTGTGGAAGCTTGCCTGGCCTGGCTGCGTGTGACCATTCCCACCCAGTTGGCCAGCTTCACATTGGTGGCCAAGTCCTTCCCCCAGTAGCATGGGGATGGGGATAATTGTTATAGACTGCCAAAAATGCCACATTCCTGACCAGCCCTTGTCTGGGACAGGCAACCTCAGCTGTAGGCAAGTTAAGATTTTTGACATGAATGGGTGAATTGTCACTTGAGTCTCTGGGTTGATGAACTTGGGGTCCACTAAGGATTGGTGGATAGCTGATACTTGTGCCCTGTGCATCTCCACGTGATACCTTCTTTCTGCCAACTCTCAAGTTTTCCCTTCGCTCAAGGCTATTGAGAGGCATCTGGGTCTGGGGATTCTTTTGGTGTGATTGTGGTGTACTGAACTGTAACACTGGTCTACAATTTTGAAAAGTCGTCTGCTTCAGAGTAAAATGTGATATTTATTATGTATTTTGATGTGCTGAATTCAAATATGACAATTAAAACAACTGATTGGCTACTGTTTCTAAGATATTTAAGTTTTTACATTTTATGTCTATGTATACTGTGTAGATAGTAGAGTTTTAAGCATAAATTGTAAACCTAGGTCTTTTCATGTGTTTATGGTTGCTTTACATGATAATATTTCACCCGTCCTGTTTATGGAACACTTTAAAATCAGCAAAAGGGTTATATAAATAAAATTATTATGAAACAAAAGGCAAAAAACTATTATGTACATAGTTTAGTCCTATTCAGTGTCTACTCCGCACTTCTTGGCTTGTCTCTTGTATTCATTTAAATGGAGGATCTCTTGTCACAGTCCAGCAATAGTCTGCAAGCATTGATGGGCTCCATTTTGCCCTGATAGCCTGCCAGGAGATTCCACTGCTGCAGTCTGGGAGGCCCAACAGCTCTGCCATACTCTTGGGTAGTTCCAAATCCCTGACAAGGGTCATTCAGTATCACCTTGTGTTATGATGTGTGGTTCAGAGGAGGAGAATGGGAGAAAATGTGAGTCCTGTGACATTGATGGTTCAGGACCAGAAGTTTCATCCTCTTCCTCGTCTGACTCAAGTGAAAATGATCTGGTGCATCAGGAACATACAGTCCTTCTCCGTGGGTACTGGGCGTATAGTTGATGGAATGTTGGATAATGCACAGTCCACTTTTTCTTCTTTGACACACCTTTCTCAGCTGGAGGCATCATGCCGAAGTAACAATTGGCTGGTATGATCTGTTGCTCTCTCCAAATCATTGGCACTTCAAAAGACATAGATTTCCTTTTCATCTTCAACTACTGGCGAAGATTTGTTGCACAAGGCTTGCAGCATATGTGTGGGCCACCTCTTGTCCTGATCTCCAATTCTGCAGCCAAAATAAAGGTGATAGCTTTCTTAACCAATAGTGGTTAGACTGCGCTTTGTGATGCAAAGTCACTTCACCAAAAAAATAGCAGAAGTTGTCTGCACTGTTCACCACAAGTACGAGGCATCTCTGTTCACTTTGGCTAAACAGAAATGTGTCCCTTTGCAAAATCAACACTGACAAAGAAGAGAGCACGACGCTGTATGATTTTCAGAGCTGATATAAGGCCATTTGTTCAGCAGAGTGATGTAAGCTTCGTTATGATTGCATCATCCATGACTTCTAGGAATAACATGATGCAATTCACATCATGTATGACGCAATATCAGCGTCAGATTGCATCATTCACTGTTTTTGCCTAAAAAGCAAGTACTGTCCAAACCCAGTCATAGATGTATTCATAAATCCAGTCAAAGATGTATTTTAGTCATTTCTGGTTTAAATTGAGATCCCTTCCCTTTATAACTCACTTATCCTCCGCCCATTCCCAAGTCAAGGGTCGTATATACTGACCCAATAGCATATCTTGAAACTAGAGCCAATCAACAATTTTAAGCATCATTTTCATTTTCAGTGACCCAGAATTAGTAAAGTTGGACTACATTTATTCAGAAGCATTTGGCTGTAGAGCAGTGTAACAATAAGGTGTCTGGGGCTTTCCTTGGGTTGTAGGTGGGGCCTTGGGTTGCCCCCAATGATAGGGTTTAGTTTCAGTTTGCCCCCTCTGATATTCGTTCCAACTGCTAGTAGTTTTTTTCTTTTCTGCCACCTGCACCCATTTGGCTCCAATCTCCCCCGCCTCGGTTACAGTTTTGGGCTTCCCATCTAGGATGTACCTTTCTATTTCCTCAGGAACACCCTCTAAGAACTGCTCCATTTGCATTAGGAAGGACAGCTCTTCCAGAAAGTTAGCACTTGCTCCTGATATCCACACATCCCAATTCTTTCCAATGTGGTAGACGTGTCGGGTAAATGACACATCTGGTTTCCACCTTAGGGCTCTGAACCACCAACGGGCATGCTCAGGTGTTAGCCCCATTCCGATTCTGGCCTTGGTTTGAAAAAGTTTATAATCATTCATGCGTTCCTTAGGCATTTCAGCCGCCAGCTCTGCTAAGGGTCCACTGAGCTGTGGCCTCAGCTGTATCATGTATTGGTCTGTAGAGATGCTGGACCCATGGCAGGCCCTTTCGAAATTTTCTAAGAAGACCTCGGTATCATCACCTGCCTTGTAGGTGGGGAATTTTCTGGGATGGGAAACAGTACCTGGAGACGGGTTGTTAGGGTTGGCTGGTACATCCTGCTTAGCCCTTGCCAATTCCAGGGTTGCTTGTGGGCCTCCCTCTGGATCTCCATAGCCCTCCGGTGGTCAGCCTCTTTGGCTTTCTCTTCTCTTTCTCTCACCTCCATCTCTTTTTGTTTCTCCTCCATAGCTCTTTTGTGGGCAGCCTCAGCTCTTTTGTGGGTAGCCTCCTTGGCTTTCTCTTCTCTCTGGCAGGCAGCCTCATCTCTGGCCATCTGCCTGTCATGTTCTTTTTGGCTCTCCTCAGCCTGGAGTTTGGCTAACTTCAGCTGCTGTTGGATGTTTTTTTTTTTCTTTGCCTGACATTTTTCCCTGCTCTGCCTGAGCTATCTTGGTTTGCGAGGCAAAAAAAAAAACCCCACAGCTTTTAACTGGACTTCTTAGAATGAGAAGAAATCAGAAAAACTGGTTTGTAACTTGTCCTTTGTAAACTGTTAATTACCCTCCAGCTAAGCCCAGCTGGAATCCTTTCTAACAAAGCCTTGTTAGAAAAACCTTTATCTGTTTGCCTTCAGGGTATCTTTCCTTCACTGCTTCCCCAGCATCTCAAAGGAGGAAAAAAAATCTGTCTTTTGGTTCCTAAAAAATCCCTCACTGCTGCTCACCATGTCAAGGTTCCTTCCCCACTCTGAACTATAGGGTACAGATGTGGGGACCTGCATGGACACTTACAAGCTTAATTACAAGCTTAGATCTGGTAATACTGCCACCATCCAGAATTTCAGTGTCTGTCTGACACTGAAATTCTCCCTGTCCCCCAAAAACTTTCCCCTCCCTGGGTTGCCTTGAGGGACTTCACCAATTCCCTGGTGAACACAATCCAAACCCCTTGGATCTTAAAAAAAGGAGAAATTAACCATCTGCCCTCCTGTCCCCCCACCAATCCCTGGTGAGTCCAGATCCAATCCCCTTGGATCAAAAAAAAAACAAGGAAAAATATCAATCAGGTATTAAGAAAAAAAGGCTTTTAATTAAAGAAAAGAAAAGTACTCTCACAGACAACAGATTCAAAACACAGAGGATGTTCCCCTGGGCACAAATTTAGTTACACAAAGAAAAATACCCAAATACCCAATTTTTGATAATTCCCTTAATGATACCAAGACAAGTTTCAAAGAAAATAAACATAAACCTATTTATCCCTTCTAAAACTTACTACTCTGATAAGAGGCTGGTTCCTTGATCTTTTCACTCCGGCTGAAACTGAAACTCTCCAAACAAAGGAAAACTTCCCTCCTTCCTTTTGAAACATCTTGTTCCCCCATTGGTTCCTCTGGTCAGGTGTTAGCTAGGCTAGGTGAACTTTTTAACCCTTTAAAGGTAAAAGAGGCATTAACCCTTAACCATCTGTTTATGACAAGCAGCCACCTCTTATTCCCCCCAACCCCACTTCAGACCTCTCCAACCCTTTGTTCTTGAGTCAGGGGGTGGGGAAATCCATCTCCCTCTGGGTTGCTGGTTGCTAGGTGTTGATGTCCTGGTGACTGGCTTTGCCAGGGTCTCCTCAGATTCTCCACTGATGTGGGGTTGGCCTCAGCAAGTCCTCCTTAGTAGGAACATAAAAATGACTGGACTGGGTCAGATCAATTGTCCATCTACCCCAATATCCTGTCTTCCAACAGTGGCTGGAGCCAGATGCTTCTGAGGGAATCAACAGAACAGGGCAATCAGGCAAGTGATCCATCCCTGCCATCCAGTCCCAGCTTTCTGGGCAATCAGAGGTAAGGGACATGCAAAGCACAGAGTTCCATCCCTGATCCTCTTGGCTAATAGCCATTGATGGACCTATCCTCCAGGAACTTATCTAACTCTTTTTTGACCTTTGTTGTACTTTTGGCTTTCACAACATCCTCTGGCAATGAGTTCCACAGGTTGACTGTGCATTTTGTGAGGAAGCAGTTCCTTATGTTTCTTTTAAACCTGCTGCCTATTAACTTCATTGAGTGACCCCTGTTTCTTGTGTTATATGAAGGACTAAATAACACTCCCTTATTAACTTTCTCGATACCAATCATGATTTTATAAACCTTTTTAATCTCTCCTCATATGGAAGCTGTTCAATACCCCTAATCATTTTTGTTGCCCTTTTCTATATCTTTTCCAATTCCAATAGATCTTTTTTGAGATGGGGTGACCAGAACTGCATTCAGTATTCAAGGTATGAGCGTGCCATGGATTTATATAGTAGCATTATGATATATTCTCTTATTAGCTATCCCTTTCCTATGTTTTCAGAGAACTATCCACAATGACTCAAAGATCTAATTCTTGAATATTAATAGCTAATTTAGGACTCCATTCAAGGTGTGAGTGTACTATGGTGTGATGGGGCCCTGCCCCACACTGGGCTCTAAAGGGTTAATATAGCCCTAGGGAGACTGCACAGGAGGCAACCAATCAGAGAGGCGCTGCAAGGAGCAGCCAATCAGGGCCAAGCTGGCCCATATAAGAAGGGCTGCAGAGCAGAGCAGCTTCAGTCACTCCCTGAAACTTGAGGCGGGAGGACTGGCTGCTTTGCAGGGTAAAGGTAGCAAACACCCTGGACAGAGCAGTCCTGCAGGCAGAGACCCGGGAAGCTAAAGGCAGCTCCTGGCAGGTTGCAGGGATCTGCAGGCTGAGGCCCTGAGGCAAGAGCAAAGAGGATGCAGGACCCCTTGGGAAGTAGTCCAGGAAAACATGCTGGAAGAGTTGTAGGGGTCGCCGCAAGCAGCAGCCTTCCACAGGGTCCCTGGGCTGGGACCTGGCCTAGTGGATGGGCCTGGGTCCCCCCTACTCACCACTGGGGAAGTGGCTAAACAGTAGACTGCGGTCACCACTGAGAGAAGTGGCTGGACAGGGACTACAGAGACATCCCCCGGAATGGGGGAGAACCTAGTGTAGCATGGCCGGAAGGCTTTCATTGAAGAGGACACCGCGGTCCTTGGAGGCACATGGGTCCAGGAGCAGAAGAGGTGATGGGCGTAGCACCACCAGAACAGGGCGCACTGGCTACCTAAGCTAATTCCCATATTGGCCACTAGGAGGCACTGGAGTGGTGAGCGCACCCCATCACACATGGATTTATATGAAGGCAATATGATATTTTCTGTTTTATTGTCGATCCCTTCCCTAATGGTTGCTCACATTCTTAGTTTTTTTGACTGCTGCTGCACACTGAGTGGATGTTCTCAGAGAACTATCCACAATGACTCTAAGAGGAAGCATAGTTCCATGGTTTGAGCATTGGCCTGTTAAACCTAGAGTTTGTAAATTCAGTCCTTGAGGGGCCCATTTAGAGATCTAGGACAAAAGTCTGTCTTGGGGATTAGTCTTCCTCTAAGCAGGGGATTGAACTAGATGACTCAGCTCCTTCCTCTTCTGTAAGATCTCCTTTTGAGTATTAACAGCTAATTATACGCATAGTTGGGATTATGATTTCCAATGTGCATTACTTGCATTTAGCAACATTAAATTTCATCTGTCAGTTTGTTGCCCAGTCACCAAGTTTATGAAATTCCTGTTTGTAGCTCTTTGCAGTCTGCTTTGGATTTAACTATCTGAATAACTTGTCTCGTCTGCAAATTTTGCCACTTCATTGTTTAATCCTTTTTCCAGATCATTTATGAATATGTTGAATAGGACTGGTACAGACCCCTGGAGGGACACCATTATTTACCTCTCTCCATTCTGAAAACTGACCATTTATTCCTACCCTTTGTTTCCTATCTTTTAACCAGTTGCTGATCTGTGAAAGGACCTTCCTTCTAATCCCATGAGGCTTACTTGCTTAAGAGTGTTTGGTGAGGGACCTTGACAGAGACTTTCTGAAAATCTAAGTAGACTATATCCACTGGATCCCCCTTGTCCACATGCTTGTTGACCCCCCTCAAAGAATTCTAGTAGTTTGGTGAGGCATGATTTCCCTTTACAAAAACCATGTTGACTCTTCCCTCCAACAAATAATGTTAATCTAGTGTTTGGATAATTCTGTCCTTTACTATAGTTTCAACCAATGTGCCTGGTACTGAAGTTAAGCTTACTGGTACTAGTAATTGGCGGGATCACCTCTGGAACCTTTTTTTTAAAAATTAGCATCACATTAGCTATCTCCAGTCAGCTGGTACAGAGACTGATTTAAGCAATAGGTTACATACCACAGTTAGTAGAGCGGTCGGTAGTTTTCGGTATAGGTGGTGTTAATGAGACCATCGCTTATTTGCACCGTGGTGTCTAGGAAGTATACTTCCCATGTAGATTGGTCCAGGCTGAGGTTGATGGTGGGGTGGAAGCTGTTGAAATCGTGGTGGAATTTTTCCAAAGTCTCCTTCCCGTGGGTCCAGATGATGAAGATGTCATCGAAGTAGCGTAGGTAGAGAAGGGGCATGAGGGACGAGAGCTGAGGAAGGGTTGTTTCCAGGTCAGCCATTAGCATATTGTGGGGCCATGCGGGGTGCCCATAGTGGGTGTCAATTGATCTGGAGATATATATGTCATCAAATTTGAAATAGTTTTGTCTGAGGATAAAGGCACAGAGCTCAGCACCAGTTGTGCTGTGGCATCATCAGGGCTACTGTTCCTGACAGCTTGTATTCCATCTGTGTGTGGATGTTTGTGTAGAGAGCCTCTGCATCCATGGTGGCTAGGATGGTGTTTTCTGGAAGTCACCAATGCATTGTAGTTTCCTCAGGAAATCAGTGGGTCACAGAGATAGCTGGGAGTGCTGGTGGCATAGGGTCCCATGTCTACTCTAGCGACACCATCAGAGGACCCAACCACATCAGCCACACCATCAGGGGCTCATTCACCTGCACGTCTAGTAATGTGATATATGCAGTCATGGCCTCTCTGCCATGTACATATGGCCAAGACAGACAGTGCTCTACCTAAAGAATAATAGACCCAAATCAGACATCAAGAATGGTACATAGGAAAAAGCCCGTAGGAGGGAAAACTTCAATCTCCCGGACATTCACTAACAGATTTAAAAAGTAGCCATCAATTCAACAAAAAAACCTTCAAAAACAGACTTCAAAGAGAAACGCAGGCGCTACAATCCATTTTAAAACTTAACACTATTAATTTGGCTTGAATGGGAACTGGGAGGGCTGGCTCACTACAAAAGCAATTTTCCCTCTCTGGTATTGACACCTCCTCATCAGTCATTGGGAGTGAACCACATCCACCCTGACTGAATTGGACTTGACAACACTGGTTCTCCACTTGTGAGGTAAACTCCCTTCTCTTCATGTGTCAGTATATTTCTGTCTGTATCTGTAATTTTCACTCCTCATTCACTCCATTTTTCACTCTGACGAAGTGGGTTTTTTACCCACAAACGTTTGTGCCCTAATAATCTGGTTAGTCTTTAAGGTGCCACCAGACTCCTCGTTGTTTTTGTGGATACACACTAACACGGCTACCCCTCTAACACAGAACTATATTTCCTGCGCCTGTCAGAAGCAATGCAAAGGCTTGGGGAAGTCAGGGCTAATGGAGGAGCTGAGGGAGTGGGAAGGACCCTGCAGTGAACCTGGAGGGATGTTGGGTGTGGGTGGAGAAAGTATGGAACAGTGTTTTTTTTGGTGGGGAGGAACGGGAATGTTAGGAGTTTGGGAGCCTCCCCATGCAGACCCTGGTATGACCCCCAAGCCTCTCCCATTCAGTCAGGCATGTCTGCCCCTGTCCCTGCACCCGTCATCCCCATCAGTGTCTGCAGCCCCCCACCCCCATCCCCAGGCTCAACTCTGTCACCCACTAGCTCCTGAGTCCATGTTCCAGTCTGTCCCCACCCCACTAGCCATTCTGAACCCCCCAGAAGCCCTGCGTGCCCCATCTGTCCTAGTCTGGCTCTACAGGCAGGGTGCTGTGATGAAACTCTGCTCCCTGGGGGGAATTCTGCAGCACTGGATATGGAATTTTGTTTTTTCCCACGTAAAAATCATTTTGCCAAAGAAGTGCTGCAGTTCCGCCTTTTTCCCGCCAGAGGCCGCTGTGGCGCTAGAACAGCTGGCATGAACGCAGCTGGCTCTTCTGGCGCCACCGGCGGCCTCTGCTGGGCAAAAGGCAGAACTGCAGCACTTCTTGGGCAAAATGATTTTATGTGGGAAACTACAAAATTATGCGAGACAGATGAATTCTGCACATCCGCAGATGCGCAGAATTCACCCAGGAGTAATCTGATTGCAAGACTCTTATCATGTCTGTTACCATTTGTGACAAACTGGGAATGTTCTTAATGTTTGCTCTGAATACTGTGTTGGTGCCTCAGTGTCCCCTATGCAGTTCTTAAGTATCTAGGTGGTGGAATAAAGGCGTGTGATTGCTTACAGTGCAAAGGGCCCAGTGCACCTAAATGCCTGGCACTCTTTCTCCTAGCAACTGATGGCCTGGGCCCCTCCCCTGCAAAGGTGCCAACTGAAGGTGTTGGAGACAAAGAGATCAGGTGACCTCTTGGCCCGGAAAAGGAACTGAGCAGAGAGGAGGGGCTGGAGGGGGTTTCAGCCTGGAGCTGTCTGGGGACAAGGAGTGAAGTGCAGATGTGGGGGTCTGGCTCACTGCCCCCCAGAATGGACCCAGCCAAGGGTCCGGTTCGCTGTATCTACAAGCTCTGTTTTAGACCCTGTTCCGTCATCAAATAAACCTCTGTTACTGGCTGGCTGAGAGTCACGTATGACTGCAAAGTGGGGGTGCAGGACCCTGTGGCTTCCCCAGGACCCCTCTGGGGCAGGCTCGCTGTGGGAAGCGCACAGAGGGGCAGAGGATGCTGAATGCTCCAAGGAGAGACCCAGGAGGTGAAGACGTGTGAGCTTCTTGCCCTGAACAAGTCTGCTCCAAGGGAGAGGAGGCTCCCCAAAGTCCTGACTGGCTTGGTGGGGAGCAGTTCCAGAGCATTGCCTGGTGACTCCGTGACAACATTAATACATGTGTGGAATAGGACATATACTCTCAAGCCCCTTATGGCCATGTTCAGTTTTTTCCCAAATACATGCAAATTAAGGGACACATGTATGTTACTTATTAGCATATTTAAGCACTCCTGTTTGCTCCTGGAATTACTTCCAGATGGTATGTTTGTACATCCTAGTTGTTCCATCTGCCCCAAGTTCATATTTGGTGGAGAAACTTGACGCTCTACTTTTTTCTAGCCCATTCATAGAATAGAGGTGAAAATGCTCTGATGCCCCTAAAACACAGAGCCTGAGCTTGTGTAAACTGGCGTAACTCCTCTGACACTGAGGAACTGGCCCAGATACTCTTATTCCCCTGCGACTGAAAGGGCCATGTTTACAGGAGAAATTACATTTACATTTTCACACTCGTGTCAATTTTTTTATCTCATTCTTTACTCAGAATGTACAGTGTTTGTCTCAGATAGCATTGGCAGAGAAAAATGGGCTATAAACAGATGTCCCAGAGCCACAGGATTAGTGCTGCAGCCCCCCAACTTTGGAACAGTCCCTAGAGGAACGGCGTCGGTGTGCCTGACCCCAGCGGGGCCTTTGATCTTCCTCCAGAGTGAGCCACACAGCTTCACCATCCCCCTAAAACTTGAACCCCTGGGTTTTCAGCTCTCCTGCTTCACCCATGAGCTCTGTTCAGTGAGTTCAACGAGGCAGACCCCTGATGGAGGCTCGTCCACTCTTCAGGGATTCATGCTCCTCGCCCAGCGTTTGCAGCGGCATTCACAAACCAGTAGGGTTTGTTCATTGACTGGAAAAAGACATAGGTAGTTGTATGGCACTAGAGAGAACTGAAGGTTAAAGCACAGCTCATTCTGGTTAGCTCAGAGCCCAGTCAACCTGTAGTAACCCTTTGGTTCCAGCTTTGTTGGTCTCCCAGTTTGACTGCCCTTGTCAGAGTCCAGGTGAGATCCTCAGCCTCTTCCAGCAGCCAGCTCTTATCTCCCCCAAATCAGATCTCTCCAGTCCTTTGATCACAGGTGGGCGATTGTTGTTCAGCGGGGAAGTCTATCTCCCTCTGAGGCATTGGGTGCTTGGTGCCAATGGCTTGGTGATTGGACTTGCTGTTGTTTTCTCAAATGCTCCATTCATATGGAGACTAAGGCCCAGACAGCTAGGAGACTCCTATACCTATGTCCCTAAGGTCCAGTCTACACTACAGACCTATCTCTGTATAACTATGTCACTCAAGGATATGAAAAATCCATGGTCTTAAGCAAAGCAGTTACACCGAACTAACCCCCCCCCCCATGTAGACAGCACTATGTTGGTGGAAGAGTTTCGCCCACGGCATAGCTACCGCCTCTCGGAGAGTCGGATTAACTACACCGATGGGAGAGCTCTCTCCCCTCGGCTTAAGAGCATCTTCACTAAAGCGCTCTGGTGGGGCATCTGCGTCGGTGCAGCTCCACCGATGCCTCATTTTAAGTGTAGACCTGTCCTTAGCCTGCTCTGGGCATAAACAGTCCTTTCCCACCCCCACTGGGTAACCATGCAGCACACGGGGGAAACTGAGACACACACAGGACTCAGACATATTACAAAATACTCCAGCTTCATCACAACGGGGGGGATCAGTTGTCCTCCTTGTCCACTGAAGACAGTACAAGAAGCAACGGGCTTAATCTGCAGCAAGGAAGAGATTGATGTTAGATAGTAGAAAAATTCTCCAGGGCCTGATCTACACTGGTGGGGGCGAGGGGGGTTGATGTAAGATACGCAACTTCAGCTATGGGAATAGCGCAGCTGAAGTCGACATAGCTTATTTCGACTCACCTCACGGCATGGGATTGACAGCCGCAGCTCCCCCTGTCAACTCCGCTACCACTGCTCGCCCTGGTAGAGTTCCGGAGTCAACAGAAGCGTGTTTGGGGATGGATATATCGCACCTAGACGAGACGCGATATATGGATCCCCGATACATTGATTGCTACCCGCCAAGCCAGCAGGTAGTCTGGACATACTATAACTCTCAGAAAGGTCAAGCTCTGGAACAGGCTCTCGAGGGAGGTTGTGGAATCCCCGTCACTGGAGGTTTTTAAGACCAGGCTGTACAATCACCGGTTAGAGCTGGTCTAAGTCCTGCCTCAGTCTACAAGGGGACTGAACTAGATGACGTCTCGAGGACACTTACAACCCTGCATTTCTGTGATCTCCCACTTGCAACCAACCAACCCCAGCTGGGTAAGGAAGCCTCACTGGATCAATATGCTTCATCCGAGAGGTAGCTGGTTGGGGCTTGGGCAGATGGTAGGCGGAAGCAGCTTCCAGAGTGGGGAAGCCAGGCTGTCCATTCTGGGGTTCAGCTTGGGAGGCAAAAACAAAACCTTCCCACGAGCTGCTGATTGCTAGGTGGGTGGGACCTGAGGCACAGACAGGTTCCAAGCCATTTAGGACTAATTCCAGCCTCCTGTACATGCCTATGGTGCCTTTCTGCTGCTCTGCCTCTTTAGAAATAGGAATGAAAGCTCTAAACAGACAGGACACTAAGCACGGGCGGCCCTGAGGTTTATAGGAGACATTTATGACAGTGATTCTCAGACTTTTGTGCTGTGACCCTTCACACAGCAAGCCTCTGAGTGTGACCCCCTTTATAAATTAAAACACCTTTTTCTATATTTAACACTGGAGGCAAAGCGGGGTTGGGGGGGAGGCTGACACTTCACGACCCCCCATGTAATAATCTCGCAACCCCCTGAGGGGACCGACCCCCCATTTTGAGAACCCCTGGTGTATGATAACAGCAAGTATCAGAGGGAGCCCTGTTAGTCTGTATCCGCAAAAACAACGAGTTCGGTGGCACCTTAAAGACTAACAGATTTATTTGGGCCTAAGCTTCTGTGGATAAAAACCCACTTCTTCAGATGCATGTTGTGAAAATTACAGCTACAGGCCTAAATATGTGTTGGCACATGAAGAGAAGGGAGAAGCTTATGCCCGAATAAATCTGTTAGTCTTTAAGGTGCCACCAGCCTCCTCGTTGTTTTTATGATGGGGACAGTTTCCTGCAGGAACTCTCATGTGTGATAGTACAAGGGGGCTGTTTTTCCCCCTCTCCTGTATGAAGTGCACATGAAGCTGCTGAGCGGGTTAGCGGGGGGGGGCAGGAGCTGGAGTGTTCAATATACTGAGAACACCCACTTCTCCAGCTCCATCCCCCCTGACCCAACTGGTGCACTGGACAGGAGGAGCCAGCGTCCGTGCGAAACTCGGAGCTGGTAGAGGCTCAGTCCGGGGGAAGCAGCCCGACGTACTGGAAGATATGACGCGTCTCGTGGCTGAGGGAGTGCAGTCAGTCCAACTGGAAGCTGTCGGTGTGACTTTTAGATGCTGGGCTCCAGCTGCTGTGCGCCCAGGAAGTGGCTGCGGCCAGGAGAGGTTATGTCCATCTGTGCCTAGTGAGTGAGAAACATAGATTCATAGACTCATAGACTCTAGGACTGGAAGGGACCTCGAGAATCATCAAGTCCAGTCCCCTGCCCTCATGGCAGGACCAAATACTGTCTAGACCATCCCTGATAGACATTTATCTAACCTACTCTTAAATATCTCCAGAGATGGAGATTCCACAACTTCCCTAGGCAATTTATTCCAGTGTTCAACCACCCTGACAGTTAGGAACTTTTTCCTAATGTCCAACCTAAATCTCCCTTGCTGCAGTTTAAGCCCATTGCCTCTTGTTCTGTCATTGGAGGCTAAGGGGAACAAGTTTTCTCCCTCCTCCTGATGACACCCTTTTAGATACCTGAAAACTGCTATCATGTCCCCTCTCAGTCTTCTCTTTTCCAAACTAAACAAACCCAATTCCTTCAGCCTTCCTTCCTAGGTCATGTTCTCAAGACCTTTAATCATTCTTGTTGCTCTTCTCTGGACCCTCTCCAATTTCTCCACATCTTTCTTGAAATGCGGTGCCCAGAACTGGACACAATACTCCAATTGAGGCCTAACCAGCCCAGAGTAGAGCGGAAGAATGACTTCTCGTGTCTTGTTTACAACACACCTGTTAATACATCCCAGAATCATGTTTGCTTTTTTTGCAACAGTATCACACTGTTGACTCATATTTAGCTTGTGGTCCACTATGACTCCTAGATCTCTTTCTGCCATACTCCTTCCTAGACAGTCTCTTCCCATTCTGTATGTGTGAAACTGATTGTTCCTTCCTAAGTGGAGCACTTGCATTTGTCTTTACTGAACTTCATCCGGTTCACCTCAGACCATTTTTGCAATTTGTCCAGATCATTTGAATTTTGACCCTGTCCTCCAAAGCAGTTGCAATCTCTCCCACTTTGGTATCGTCTGCAAACTTAATAAGCGTACTTTCTATGCCAACATCTAAATCGTTGATGAAGATATTGAACAGAGCCGAGCCCAAAACAAACCCCTGCGGAACCCCACTTGTTATACCTTTCCAGCAGGATTGGGAGCCTCTACTCTCTGAGTACGGTTATCCAGTCAGTTATGCACCCACTTTATAGTAGCCCCCTCTAAATTTGCCTAGTTTATCGATAAGGATATCATGCGAGACCGTATCAAATGTCTTACTAAAGTCTAGGTATACCACATCCACTGCTTCTCCTTTATCCACAAGACTCGTTATCCTATCAAAGAACGCTATCAGATTGGTTTGACACGATTTGTTCTTTACAAATCCATGCTGGCTATTCCCTATCAACTTACCACCTTCCAAGTGTTTGCAGATGATTTCTTTAATTACCTGCTCCATTATCTTCCCTGGCACAGAAGTTAAACTAACTGGTCTGTAGTTTCCTGGGTTGTTTTTATTTCCCTTTTTATAGATGGGCACTATATTTGCCCTTTTCCAGTCTTCTGGAATCTCCCCCGTCTCCCATGATTTCCCAAAGATAATAGGTAGAGGCTCAGATACCTGCTCTATTAACTCCTTGAGTATTCTAGGATGGATTTCATCAGGCCCTGGTTACTTGCAGGCATCTAACTTTTCTAAGTGATTTTTTACTTGCTCTTTCCTTATTTTCTCTTCTAAACCTACCTTCTTCCCGTAAGCATTCACTATACTAGACATTCCTTCAGACTTCTCAGTGAAGACCGAAACAAAGAAGTCATTAAGCATCTCTGCCATTTCCAAGTCTCCCGTTACTGTTACCCCCCTCCTCACTGAGCAGTGGGCTTATCCTGTCCTTGGTCTTCCTCTTGCTTCTAATGTATTGATAAAAAGTCTTCTTGTTTCCCTTTATTCCCATAGCTAGTTTGAGCTCATTTTGTGCCTTTGCCTTTCTAATCTTGCCCCTGCATTCCTGTGTTGTTTGCCTATATTCATCCTTTGTGATCTGACCTAGTTTCCATCTTTTATATGACTCCTTTTTATTTTGTAGGTCATGCAAGATCTCGTGGTTAAGCCAAGGTGGTCTTTTGCCACATTTTCTATCTTTCCTAAGCACGGAATAGCTTGCTTTTGGGCCCTTAATAGTGTCCCTTTGAAAAACTGCCAACTCTCCTCAGTTGTTTTTCCCCTCAGTCTTGATTCCCATGGGATCTTACCTATCAGCTCTCTGAGCTTATCAAAATCCGCCTTCCTGAAATCCATTGTCTCTATTTTGCTGTACTCCCTTCTACCCTTCCTTAGAATTGCAAACTCTATGATTTCATGATCACTTTCACCCAAGCTTCCTTCTACTTTCAAATTCTCAACAAGTTCCTCCCTATTTGTTAAAATCAAGTCTAGAACAGCTTCCCCCCTAGTAGCTTTCTCAACCTTCTGAAATAAAAAGTTGTCTGCAATGCAGTCCAGGAGCTTATCGGATAGTCTGTGCCTCGCGGTGTTATTTTCCCAACATATATCTGGATGTGACCTTTCCTTTTGGACATGTGACCTTTCCTTTCAGATGTGGGACCTTGCTACCTCTGTCAGCAGTGGCGGAAGCTCTGTAACAGCGGATGGGCCACCGGCATTTGAACCGTGGCCCCAGCCCTGCACACCGCCTCTTCCCCCAGAGGCCCCGCCTCTGCCCCACCCCTTCTCCCCGAGGCCCCACCCTCATGCCACCCCTTCTGCCCGAGGCCCTGCCCTCATACGGCCCTTCCTCCGAGGCCCCGCTCACACATCACTCCTTCCCCCAAGGCCCTGCCCTCACACCACCTTTCCCCCAAGGCCCTGCCCCTGCCCCGCCCCTTCTCCCCGAGGCCCCACCCCAACACCACTCCTTCTCCCCAAGGCCCTGCCCTCGTACCACCCTTTCCCTGAGGCCCTGCTTCTGCACCTCCCTACTCTCCTGAGGCCCAGCCCCTGCTCTGCCCCTTCTCTCCAAGGCCCAGCCCTCATACCACCCCTCCTCCCCAATGCCCTGCCCTCCTGCTACCTCTTTTTCCCTAGCTGCCGCCACCCACTCACCTCCCTTCCCCAAGGCCCTGCTCCTGCACCTCTGTGACATTATCTGATAAAAACATGACCATGTCAAGCATTGTTTTTCCCACTGTTATATAATTGCAACAAATCTTATACAAAGTGTGTCAAGTCAGGTGTTTATGGAAAAGGTCTGGTTTGCTGAACATGATTATGCTATCTGTATGCATGTATCATTTTTTACCTGAAGTTATGAATATTGGCACTATACCTGTATTTCTAATGTGTGTGGTTTTGGGTAGCACCCACAAGGTATTTAGCCTGCACATATTACAAGGACTAGTCAAGCAAGGAACATTTAACTCACAGTGGACCATGGGAAATGCCTATCGACACTTCCTGTGATGGGGTCTGCTATGACTAAGCAAAGCATGTATGACATGTCACTTGCTCATTTGACCCCAAACACCATCCTGTTTCCTGTAATTTTCCAGAATGAGAAGAATAGATTTTCCTTCAATGGGCAGAAGCTATAAAAGGCCCTGGAAATATCTCTCCATTTTGCCTCTTTCCTGCTCAAACCTCTGGATTATGATGAACTTGTACTAATGGGAGCATCTAACCAATGGACTGAGGTCCTTCCAGTGACTTGGAAGCAACCAGAGACTTAACAAGCAAGCAGTTTATTCCGTCACTGCTACAAGCCTGAACCAAGAACTTTGCAATTATTGTATGTATTTGATTGCTTTAGCCAGTTTTAACTCTCACCTTTCTTTCTTTCTTTATAAATAAACCTTTAGATTTTAGATACTAAAGGATTGGCATCAGTGTGATTACACTGGTCTACAATTTTTGAGAAGTCATCTGCTTCAGAGATAAAATGTGATATTTATTATGTATTTTGATGTGCTGAATTCAAATATGACAATTAAAACAACTAATTGGCTACTGTTTCTAAGATATTTAAGTTTTTACATTTTACGTCTATGTATATTGTGTAGATAGTAGAGTTTTAAGCATAAATTGTAAACCTAGGTCTTCTCATGTGTTTATGGTTGCTTTACATGATAATATTTCACCTGTCCTGTTTATGGAACACTTTAAAAATCAGCAAAAGGGCTATATAAATACAATTTATTATGAAACAAAAGGCAAAAAACTATTACGTACATAGTTTAGTCCTATTCGGTGTCTATTCGGCGCTTCTTGGCTTGTCTCTTGTATACATTAAATGGAGCATCTCTTGTCACTGTCCAGCAATAGTCTGCAAGCATTGATGGGCTCCATTTGCCCTGATAGCCTGCCAGGAGATTCCACTGCTGTAGTCTGGAGCCCAACAGCTCTGCCTTACTCTTGGGTAGTTCCAAATCCCTGACAAGGTCATTTAGTTCACCTTGTGTTATGAGGTGTGGTTCAGAGGAGGAGGATGGGAGAAAATGTGGGTCCTGTGACATTGATGGTTCAGGACCAGAAGTTTCATCCCCTTCCTTTTCCTCGTCTGACTCAAGTGAGAATGATTCTGGTGCATCAGGAACCGGCAGTCCTTCTCCGTGGGGTACTGGGCCTATAGCTGACGGAATGTTTGTATAATGCACAGTCCATTTTTTCTTCTTTGACACACCTTTCCCAACTGGAGGCACCATGCAGAAGTAACAATTGCTGGTATGATCTGTTGGCTCTCTCCAAATCATTGGCACTGCAAAAGGCATAGATTTCCTTTTCCTCTTCAACCACTGGCGAAGATTTGTTGCACAAGTGTTGCAGCATATGTGTGGGGCCCACCTCTTGTCCTGATCTCCAATTCTGCAGCCAAAAGAAAAGTGATAGGCTTTCTTAACCATAGTGGTTAGACTGCGCTTTTGTGATGCAAAAGTCACTTCACCACAAACATAGCAGAAGTTATCTGCACTGTTCACACAAGTACGAGGCATCTCTGCTCACTTTGGCTAAACAGAAATGTGTCCCTTTGCAAAATCAACCATTGACAAATAAGAGAGCATGACACTGTATGATTTCTAGAGCTGATATAGGGCAATTTGTTCAGCAGAGTGATGTAAGCTTCGTTATGATTGCATCGTCCATGACTTCTAGGAATAACATGATGCAATTCATATCATGTATGACGCAATACCAGCTTCAGATTGCATCATTCATTGTTTTGCCTAAAAAGCAAGTACTGTCCAAACCCAGTCATAGATGTATTCATAAATCCAGTCAAAGATGTATTTTAGTCATTTCTGGTTTAAATTGAGATCCCTTCCCTTTATAACTCACTTATCCTCCGCCATTCCCAAGTCAAGGGTCGTATATACTGACCCAACAGCATATCTTGAAAACTAGAGCCAATCAACAATTTTAAGCATCATTTTCATTCTCAGTGACCCAGAATTAGTAAAGTTGGACTACATTTATTTTAGAAGCATTTTGGCTGTAGAGCAGTGTTATTGGATAAGATCTGATTTGTGTATTGACCTGGGAATGTGGCTGGTTGTTTGGGATCAGAGGACCCCTTTCATTTGATGGAACTGGTTTTAAATAACCACTCATCAGTATGTCTAGTGTCTGGGTGTTGACTCCAGAACTGGCATGCCAAAGGAGGCTGCATTATCTGACTTCTTGTTAGCCCATGTGGTGAAAGAGAAGTTTATTTTTTTTACTGGTTTGGTATATCTTATGGTAAAATAATTACCAGTTTTGAGGTGTATCTACCCTATTTCTCAGCAATTTGTCCTGAATTTGGTATTTGCAGTTGTGACCCACGGAGGCACTGTGACAACAACCTTTTCTCTTAAGTCCCCTCCCCCTCCTCCCCATCACTCGCCCTTACAGCCAGTAAAAAGTGGGAGGGCAAAGCCCCTTCCCCGCGTTTCAGAACCCCTGAGCTCTGTCAGATGGATTTAGATAAATGCAATGCCCATGGCTGGAGTCTGCTCTTTTACACCGTTCTGGGACCTGTACCCACACTATGACACCCACTCACCTAGTAAGCAGAGCATCACTCAGAGAACGCACCACACCAGTGCTCCAGAATCGGCCCTGGCAGCCAACAATTCTCTGAGTGGAGTTCACGGTGCTGCTTGTTATCTGGAAAACTCCAGCTGGTTTGGTATTTGGTTATCTGAGGTTATGTCTACACAGCCCACAGCTGCACGTCTCTGCGCCTAGGGCGACCGACTCAGACTCATGGTGCTCATGCTCGGGCTAGAGCTTAGACTCTAAGGCCCACCACTGTCCCTAGGCTTCAGTGCCTGAACCACAATGTCCACACTGCTATATTTAGCACAATATTGTGAACCGCGCAAGCCTGAGTCTGTGGACCTGGGCTCTGAGACTTGCTGCCATGGGGCTATTGCTCGGTGTGTAGATGTACACTTAGAGGTGGCCTCTTTCCCTGGGAGATGCTGCCACAGTCACTGGCACTAAGATACCCTAGTGGTGGAAGAACCTAGAAGACAGATGATTGGAGATGCTTGAATTGGACTATCCTATAAGCTGGAGGTTGCTGCCAGCAGAGTCCCTGCTGTGAAAGGTGGTCACTTTGGTATACACATCCCTCCTTGATCCACCTCGGCCTGCATTTGTTAACCTGCCGACCATGCAGCAAAACCCGTCCTTTAGCCTGAGCGATAGGAGATATGGGAGCAGATGAAGCAAATGTGACCTGATGGTCACTGCTCCTATGGCTCTTAATGGGCCAGCTGGGGAAGTGGTGGAATACAGGCAGTTCAGCCCATGAAGAGTGGCTTTGCCTACAGAAATGTTCCCAGTTTTATCTCATGGGGGGCCTGCAATCCTAAGAGGAGAGCTACAAAACAGAAATAAACACATAAACTGAATACATACGGAGACTGCTGGGCAGATGAGGGGGGATATCATGGGAAGGCTGCGGTGAGCACACTGTGGATAGGTGATCTGGAGGAAAAAGAGGCCATTTCTGCAGGGGATCATCCAGGTCAGCACTGACCTCTTTGTTTCAGGTGATTTGCTTTGCCAGCCAATAAAAATCAGAACAACAGTAGAACCAGGAAAACCAGACCTCACTGAATTGGCAGTCACATATGAATTCTCAGGTATATTCAGGGATACAGGATTGTGCCTGGACGTGGTGAAATACAAAGCTCAGGTTACACACCTTGACTGAGGCCCAGTGATTTCCTTAGGGTCTGAAGAACGTGCTCTGAAATTCAGAAATCCAGAGAAGAGGGAATGTGGGGAATGCACTAAATTAGCCGAGAGCCTCTCAGAACATTGTCTCCAATCCACTCAAGGGCCCTCAGAACAATTCAGAGCAGCATTTTGTTGTTCTGACATTGCCGAGTTCCATAAAAAACCCTCATCGGGTCTGAAATCCCTTATTTTGTGTTCAAAAGAGAAGACTCCATCTTATACATAATTCAACCGTGTACCACCAGACACTGCCTTCTAGAGTTAAGTTGGTGTCAGTGTTTAGTGGGCACAAGGGGGTGTTTTTAAGCTGTTGTGTGAAAAGTGATTTTATCCCAGGTAAATATAGTTTAGAGCATAGAGAAGCAAAGCCTGGGAGGGCAGCTCATCATAACTGTTTTGGTATCAATTCAAGGAGGTGATTCCCACACTATTTTGAGTCACACGTGGTTCTTCTTGTACAAACACTTTTCTCATATTTGCCGTCTGATCAATTGGTTTGTTCATTTATAACCCACAGTTTCTAATACCCACATTTGCATTTAGAGCAGAGATCCCCAAACTGTGGGGCAGGGCTGTAGGGAGGAACATCCGGGAGGGCATAGCACGGGGCCAGCCCCCACAGGGGATGAGGAGGTAGCACCACTAGAACTATTACCACCCCCAGCTCTTCTTCAGTTCCACCCCAGCCATGTCCCTAGCCCCTGGCTCCGTGCCTGGCCCCATCCCTTGTCTCGGCAGGGCTTCACACCCAGCTGAGGTCCCAGCTGCTGGCTCTCACCAAGGCCTGGTGGCAGCTCCATTCCTGCCCCTGTTCCAGCCACCAGCCTTGGCCTCTGGCTGTGGCTCAATTCCCGGCCCAGTGGTGAGGCAGGCTGTGGAGCTGCACCTGGCCACATGCCAGCTGCTGGCCCCCATCATAGCCCAGCTGCAGCTCTGCTCCCACCCCCAGCCTTGTCCCCTGGCCATGGTCCCAATCCCAGCCCCAAATACATCCCCAGCTGCAGCCCCAGCCTCCATACACCCCTGTTCATCTTGTTCTCCCACCCCCAAACCACAGCCCCGTTCCCAGACCAGCTCTGGGGGGGCGCGGGCGTGAGGCCGGGGACAGGGATAAGTGGGAGGGCTTGACTCTCAAAAGTTTGGGGACTGCTGATTTAGCAATTTCTTTCAAATACTTTATGTCAGGCAGAAATCACCTGAATTTACATTTATAGCTGTCTTTTGCACATAATAGAAAAAAATTAGTACACACGTTCAGAAGCAAAGTAGAAGCCGCAAAACTACATTCCGAGATCTGTGTAAACAGATGGGGAGATCATAGACATTTTATAGTGAGAGAGGTGTCATCTTAGCCACACACGTTAGATTGGCATTCAGTCTCTGCTTAAAGCCAGAGATTTCCTAAAGAGTTTATTGAACTAGCTTAAATCTTCATTTCATAAAGTAAGCAAGTAAAAGTGCCCTGGAGATGAGAGACTAGATAGTAGCATTTATATGAATCCTAGACAGAGAGCCTGGAAGCAAGCGAACTTACATTTCACACACTCTGATGCACAGAGATACTAGAAGGGTTCAGTTAGGTGGCTTGTTTAAATATTTTCTGAATCTTTTCTCTCCTGCTTCCTCTTGGAGACTTTTTTCTTTGGATTTTTTTCTTCTTGGTTTTTCCCTCTAATATAAAATACAAATTATTTGATGACACCACATTTTACTCTCTATTTCTGGAAATAGGACACAGCTCAGATCTCATTATTTTTGCCCTTACACCAGGCCCCCCAAACAGCTCGAGTCACAGCCCCCACCAAACGTATCTTTCTGGTGACCCAACTGTCTCAACTCCCACATGGGGAATGAAGTCAGCAGGGTGTCATTTAAAGATATAAATTCTCTCCCCCAGCTGATCCCCGCTGAGTGCAGAGTCCTGCAGTTTGTGTGTGACTTCAGCATGTGCTGAGAGGGAAGAAGACACAGCCAGGGTTCAGGTGAGCTGGGGTAGTTTATATTAAAGCTAATCAGGATCTTTCTAAGTAGGAGATTTTTAAAGCAAATGGAAAGCTTTGGGCCAAATCTACTGTCAGTCACACTGCTGTAATACTGGAATGATTTAGCGATTTCTTTCAAATACTCTATGTCAGGCAGAAATCACCTGAATTTACATTTATAGCTGTCTTTTGCACATAATAGAAAAAAACTAGTACACACGTTTAGAAGCTAAGTAGAAGCCACAAAACTACATTCTGAGATCTGTGTAAACAGATGGGGAGATCATAGACATTTTTTATTGAGAGAGGTGTCATCTTAGCCACACACGTTAGATTGGCATTCAATCACTGCTTAAAGCCAGAGATTTCCTAAAGAGTTTATTGAACTAGTTTAAATCTTCATTTCGTAAAGCAAGCAAGTAAAAGTGCTCACGTGGAGTATAGCCCTGGAGATGAGAGACTAGACAGTAGCGTTTATATGAATCCTAGGCAGAGAGCCTGGAAGCAAGAGAACTTAGATTTCAAACACTCTGATGCACAGAGATACTAGAAGGGTTCAGTTACGTGGCTTGTTTAAATATTTTCTGAGTCTTTTCTCTCCTGCTTCCTCTTGGAGACTTTTCTTTGGATTTTTTCTTGCTGATTTTCCCTCTAATATAAAATACAAAGTATTTGACGACTCTGCATTTTACTCTTCATTTCTGGAAATAGGACACAGCTCAAATCTCATATTATTTTTGCCCTTACACCAGGCCCCGCTGAACAGCTCGAGTCATAGCCCCCACCAAACCTACCTTTATAGTGACCCAAGTTTCTCAACTCCCACATGGGGAATGAAGTCAGCAGGGTGTCATTAAAAGATATAAATTCTCTCACCCAGCTGATCCCCGCTGAGTGCAGAGTCCTGCAGTTTATGTGTGACTTCAGCATGTGCTGAGAGGTAAGAAGACGCAGCCAGGATTCAGGTGAGATGGGGCAGTTTATATTAAAGCTAATCAAGATCTTTCTAAATAGGAGGTTTTTAATGGTCATTTAGAAGAGAACTATTTAATTCCATCAAAAAACAAAAAAACTATGCAAAGAAACTACAGAGTTTTCAAAAAATCAGGGATGTTCGGGTTACACATACAGAGCCATAGTTCTCTCCCTTTGTACAATTGCATTGTGAGAGACTCTTTATTGTGTGTCCCTGTTATCATGGGCAATTTCTGTCTGGGGGACATATGTTTTTGCAGAGAGACAGATAATGATTAGGACAGGGCAGTCCTATAAAACGATTTTGATTGCTTGCTAACCTGGGCTCCCTTGAACAATGTACAAATGATTACAACTAAATGTGAGGTCCCATATCAAGGAATCATAACCACAGATCACACTTACAGGATGGGGGGCAATGTTTTAGAAAGCACTGACTCAAAAAAGAACTGGGAATGATGATGTAAAACAGGCTGTACATGAGATCCCAGTGCAGTGTGGTGATGGAGAGAACAAATGCCCTTCTAGAATGTATAAGCAGGGGAGTATGGAGTGAAAATAGAGAGGTGTACAGCTTGGAGAGAGCATCTCTGGACAGAGTTTCCAGGTCCGGTGTCCTCACTTAAAAAAGGTTGTTGACAGATTGAAAAGGGTTCAGAAAAGAGCAACATGAATGATTTCAGAGCTGGAGAATGTGGCCTATACCCAGAGACTGAAGAAGTTCAGGCTATTTAATGTATCCGAGAGAAGGTTAAGAAGTGACTTGATCACAGTCTCCAAGTCTATAGATGGGAAGAGATTTCTGACTGTACAAGGTTCTTTAATCTAGCAGACAAAGACAGAATTAGATCCAATGGCTGGGACCTGAGATAGGACAAATTTAGGCTAGAAACAAAGTGCACATTTAAAGAGGAAGGTGAACTAACATTTGGAACAAAAGCTAGGGGTGCGGTTGGTCGACATCACTTGAAGTCTTTAAATCAAGACTTGACGCCTTTCTCAGCGACACAGTCTTACTCCAAGAGACATTATGGGCTAGATGCAGAACTCACCTGATGAAATTCTGTGCCCTTTTTTATTCAGGAGGTCAGAGCAGGTGATCAGAACGGTCTCTTCTTGCCTTAAAATCTATGACGCCATAATTATTTGATCACCATTTTTTCTCAGTTAATGAAATAATTAATAATTTTTTAACAACCTTCGATCAATATGGGCTGTAGCAGCTTGCAATATTTTTTTCCTTTGTGAAAATAATCTCTGCATTTCTGCTCATTTGGACTTTTTATATCATAAACGTTCTTCTCTCCAAAGTCTGTTTGTGACTTTTCTTAAGAGCCTTTGGTGAGGGACCTTGTCAAAGGATTTCTGAAAGTCCAAATACACTATAGTCACTGGATTACCCTTGTCCACATGTTTGTTGACCTCCTCAAAGAATTCTCCTAGATTGGTGAGGGATGATTTCCCTTTGCAAAAGCCAGGCTAACTCTTCCCCATCAAGTCTTGTTCATCTATATTTCTGGTAATTCTGTTCTTTACTATCATTTCAACCTATTTGCCTGGTTCCGAAGTTAGGTTCACTGGGCTGTAATTCCCAGGATCACCTCTGGAGCCTTCTCTAAAAATTGACATCTTATTTGCTATCTGCCAGTCATCTGGTATAGGGGGTGATTTAAGTGATAGGTCACATACCACAGTTAGTAGTTCTGCAATTTGATATTTTAGCTCCTTCAGAACTCTTGGGTGAATCCCATCTGGTCCTGGTGACTTATTACTGTTTAATTTATTAGTTTGTTCCAAAATCTCTTCTTCTGACACCTGGGGACAGTCCCTCAGATTTGTCACCAAAAAAGAACAGCTCAGTTATCCCGAAAGTCAGTGGAGAGTTCTCCTCCTGACTTCAATGGGAGCAGGATCAGCCTCATAGGCTCTTTGGGGATGTCTACGCAGTGAGCAGCAAGTAGTCTCACAGCTCGGGTCGGCAGAAGCAGGCTTGTGTTTCTCAGGGTACCACGCTAAGAATAACTGTGAAGATGCTGAGGCTCCGGCTCTGAAGCTGGTGGTAATGTTCCTCAATGTACTACATGCATCCAGGCTGAATACCCAGAATGTGCTGCTGAATGTGCCAAGTACATCTTGCTACATGCAGCTTAACATGCCAGGCATTCCTAGGCTGAAAGCAAGTGCTCTGCAGCCAGATATACTAGGTACTTCACGGCAGAATGCACAGCAGGTAGGATACTTGTAACCAAGTGGGTTTCATTACTCGGGACGTGTAATGACGTTCTAAAAACTCTAAATGATTTTGAACAGAAAAATTTAAGGGTTTGTATGATTAGTGTTATTGCAACATGACTGATGAACTCAACAAAAAATCAGTACACTTCTTCCAGAGCTGAGACTGGCCCCATCGTATGTATTTAATTTACAGGTTCTCTTCATTCCATGTGTTATGTTTTATTGAAAGGAAAGACATTGATGTGAGCCTCGCAAAAGATGCCACAACAAGATAACCTGTCAGGTTTCAACAGCACAGGCATTGATCCTTCAGTGTTCTTCCTGACGGGCATCCCAGGGCTGGAAGCTCTGCACCTCTGGATCTCCATCCCCTTCTGCTCAGTGTTCATTGTGGCCCTTCTAGGAAACTGCACCCTCTTGTATGTTATCAAGACAGAGCCCTCCCTACACAAGCCCATGTTCTACTTCCTTATCATGCTGGCGGTGATCGATCTGGTTTTATCCACAACCACCATGCCGAAAATACTGAGCATCTTCTGGTTTAATTCCAGGGGGATCAGCTTTAACGCCTGCCTGGTGCAGATGTTTTTCCTTCACTCCTTCTCCATCATGCAGTCTGCTCTGTTGCTGGCCATGGCCTTCGACAGGTATGTGGCCATCTGCAATCCCCTCAGGTATGCCACCATCCTGACCAATTCAGTGATAGCAAAGATTGGGCTGGCAGCTTTGACGCGGGCAGTTCTGCTAATGGTCCCCCTGCCCTTCCTCCTCAGGAGGTTGCCCTACTGCCGGTCCCACGTCATCTCCCATTGTTACTGTGAGCACATGGCCGTGGTCAATCTGGCCTGTGCCAACACCAAGTTCAATAACATCTATGGGATCGTTGTAGCTCTCTTCATCGTGGGGCTGGATCTAATGTTCATCTCCCTATCATATGTCAAGATCCTAAGGGCCGTCTTAAGCCTGGCATCCAAGGAAGAGCAGCTCAAGGCTTTGGGAACCTGTGGCTCCCACCTTTGTGCCATCTTAGTGGTCTACACACCAGTGGTCCTCTCCTCAACAATACACAGGTTCGGCCACCAAGTCGCCCCACATGTACGCATCCTGATGGCCAATTTCTACCTCCTCTTTCCTCCCATGATGAACCCCATTGTATACGGTGTGAAAACCAAACAGATTCGTGACCGGGTGCTTCTCTTGGTCCGAGGGGAAAGCTTCTAGGCTGAGCAGGAGGGGGCTGCTGAGGGATTAGGAAGCAGAGGATGCCGGAGAGGTTTTCTGAGTAACATAGACAGCATGTTTGTAGGGACTTTGTGTATGCTGGGATGGGAACGCCATCTCTGACTCACAGGGAGCCATACACCATCCCCTACACGAGCTTAGCACTGCTGTCCAGAAGGTGATCTTGGTCATGACGTTGTCCTCACTTGGCCCCCTGTGTGTAGCGCTGGTAACAAAAATGAGTGTGAAGGATCTTTGCACCTTCTCTTGCTGTGCTGGAACATCTGAGCTTTATTACTGATACACCTGCACACAGCCACAGATGTGCCATCGACTCCCATCACTTCAAAAATCCACAAACGGGAACACTTCTATCCTGCGTACAGTGAACAGGGCGATATTGCTGAATATCTGAGAACATTTGAAAGGCTTTGTGTAATATATGAAATCCCTGATGATAAGAGAGTTCCTATCCTGATTGTGAAATTAACTGGTAAAGCTTGAAATGTATTCAATGGAATGCCTATTCAAGAGGCTTTAAATACAGTTTTATGAAGTTTTCAGATTACCTCCAAAACGTATAGAATTAAATTTAGGAATCTTAAGAGGGATGATTAATGGGGAATATGGAAACAAGATGAAAAATTTGTTGGGAAAATGGGAATGGGGTAAAGAGGTGGCATGTTTTGAAGGACTGCTTGATCTTGTTGCTCAAAAATATTTCTAGAGCATATGTAAGGCCGAAATGAAGCAGTGTCTATAGGACAAAGATGTAAAGACTGTGGATGAGATGGCTTTTTTAGATGATGCCTTCGAACAGGCTGTGGAGTATGCTGAGGAGAGGCCACAGAAAGAGAGAAGGATTTGAAGCTGGTAGAAAGGGGCGATCACATTTTATCCACAGCAAGAAGGAGGGTGGCTGGGATGCTGAGTACTCACCTCCCCAGAACCATTCCTCTAACCCTCATCCCAAATCTTCTGTAAAAGCAGAAGAGCCCAAAAGGTGCTATCGGTGTAAAGCCACTGACCTCCTGAGGAATAAATGCCCTGTGCTAGGAGGAAGCAGGCAACCAATGGCTCATGTTATTTCTCCTGTCCTCTCTCAGAAACCCCCCAAGCAATTGAAACCCTATCAGATTGGTTTTGTGGGGTTAGCCCCTGCAGAGCCAGATATGGAGCTTGTTAAGGATGTCCAAATTGATGGCAGGGAATGCTTGGGGCAGAGAGATACAGGGGCCCAGATTCCTCTGGTTAAGCAGAGTGTGGTCCCAAAGGCCAGGATGTTATGTGGCCAAATGGCAGAGATTGTGGGGGTGGGCGAAAGCAGATTCCTCGTACCACTAGTTAAAAGTCATGCGGTGTGGGAAGGTTTGGAAAGTATTGTGACTGTGGGAGTAATAGAACACCTCCTAGTCGACCTGCTCGTTGGTAATGATTTTTTCCATGTAGCTCAGATTAAACTATTTGCCTGCAGCAGGAGACAGTTTTATGCTGGGACCTCCAAAGGAAATTGAAAGGTCTCAGGAACTGCTGAGAGAATGGGAAAGAGTCTCCTTGATTCTCCTGCAGCAGGGGGAAGCCACATGCTTGCACGGAGGGTGGGGTGAGACCAACCCCTGCACTGCAGCTGGAGGCAAGACCACATCAGGAAGGGACAGGGGTGTGACGCCTGCCAGGGAGACAAATGTCCAGGTTGTTAGTTGCCAGCAAGCTGCAGCTGAACCAGACACAGAGCCCGCTCTAGGGAGCACGGAGAAATGTGTCTTAGAAGGGGGCCCAGAGGAGGAAACTGGGGAAGGAACAGTGCGGGTACAGGAATGTTTCCTCACTAGTCAGTTGGAGAGGATTCTCAGGACAGAATGGCTGAGTCAGCATCTGTGCACCCAGGCACTCAACCTGTGAGCCAGGTCTTGAGAGGAATCTTTGTAACCAACTTCTTAGAGGGGAGCAGACACACAGCTAACTTCTCAGGGACAGGGAAAGGGATGGCGGACAGTACCCGAATCCAGATCCCAGTTTTTCAGGATGCTCTTTCTGAAAAGTTTTTGGAAAGTAACTCTGCCTCTTTACATCAAGATGCAGCTCCAACCCCTGTGACAGCAGAGGAATTGAGACCAAGAAATTGCCAGGTAATAGTTTGTGAGAACACAAATGACCCAACTGACAGAGAAGGGGGTGTTTTCCCCCAGGCTGGTGAAACACAGAGAACAGTTATGGGAAAGCTGCTGGGAAAAGGTGAATCTGCTCGAAGGGTAAACAGACCTAGCCCAGAGGGCACAGATCACAGCCCTCTGGGGGGCAGGGAAGGACTCAGTGCAGGGAGGGGAAACACAGGGAACCCCAAAAAGGGAGCTGGATTTTTGCATATGTACAGTCATGGAGTTGGGAGACTGCTCCCCAAAGGGCAGACAATGTGCAGGATCTCCCTAAACTCCTATCTTACCAGACCCTCAGGTACCAAAATCCCAGACACATAATTAAAATAAGAACCCAGGCAAAGGGGAACACTGGAGGGAAAGAAAAGCCAGTGACTGATTACATGGGAGAAAGCCAAAGAACACCATGAGTAATGAACGAAGCAACCTCAAACCAGACGGTCTGAACAGAGAGTGTGGTATCATAAAGATCTTTGTAAACACCCATCGGTGATAAAAATGTTGGCATTAATGTTAAGTCATGAGATAAGAATTTGGATACTGATGTTAAAACTTAAGGTAACACTAGTTCTCAGTTAATACCTGTAAACAGATATAAAGCTTATCACAGCAGAGAAACCATAAAAAGACCCTAGTTTGCTGTGTGTGAATGGGGAAACTGAGGCACACCGCATCATGGCCTTCATGGCTGGATACCAAAAGAACTATAACACAAACTCCAAACTTCTGCGCTGGAGCCTGATCCTGCAGGAGTTTGACATGGAAATTATTGACATAAAGGAAAGGGAGAACCTGGTAGCAGACACCCTGTCCAGGAAAGAGGACCCCGGGCACACTGCCTTCGAACCTGTCAGTGATTAACCCTCTTGCTGTGAACTAAGTGGGGAGGTGCGACACTCTGTACCTCGGGGGAACATCCTGTACCCCGATGTTCAACCTTATAACATGGTTGTGTGGTATCCAGTGCAGAGTCTGTCATGTCGGCTGTCTGCGGAAGGCTCATGATGCACAGAGCATGGTTGTCATGGTGATGTTACAGGTTGTAATTTCATCTGTATAGTTATGAGGCTGAAAATGTGTCCTCATGGCTTAAAACAAACCAGAGTAAAACTCTCCAGGAGCAGAGGGGCAGTTCACACCTCATCAGGGCGTGTATGGGACAAACCCAGCCCAGCCTCACAGGAACAAAGGACACTGGCCTAGGCAGCAGCAGAGGATCTATTGGACTCTCAAGTGAGTCACCCTCCTTCCTTTGGTCAGTTTGGGACTGCGACAGGGTAACGCTCACCTGACTCTGAAACGGGGGGGGGGAGCCAAGAGGGAAGAAAGAACATGGTAAAAGGGAGATACATTTGCCAGGCTCTTCCTCTCTTCCACCTCCATCTACAAACACCACCACCAAGCAACTGAAGTGCGGATCAAAGGGGAGAACCTGGCTGAAGAGCAACCAGCCAGCCTGTGGTGAGAAGCATCTAAGTTTGTAAGGGCAATGAAAGTGTTAAGATCAGCTTAGAATGTGTTTTGATTTTATTTCATTTCACCAAATCTGACTTGTTATGTTCTGACTTATAATCACTTAATATCTACATTTTGTCGTTAATAAATCTGTTTGTTTATTCTACCTGAAACAGTGTGTTTAGTTTGAAGCATGTTAGGGACTCCCCTTGGGAAAAGAAGCCTGGTACATATAAATTTCTTTGTTAAACTGACAAACTCATAGAAGCTTGCAGCGTCCAGCAGGCATAACTGGACACTGCAAGACGGAGGTTCCTCGGGTTGCGTCTGGGACCGGAGATACCGGCTAATATCATTCAGTTGCACAATCCAGGCAGCGGCTGGACAAAAGTGCTCACTCACTTTGCTAGGAGCAGCTCACATGCCAGAGGCTGTGCATGAACAGCTCAGGAGTGGGGTTCTCACAGCAGACCAGGGTCAGTCTGGCTCCCAGAGTCAAGGATTGGAGTGAGCTAGCAGATCACTTGTCCAGATAACACCAGGGGAACGTCGCAAGCACACAGCAGCACAACGCCCCAGATCGAGAGAGATGGATGATAAAGGGTGTTTCTGCCTCAAAGTGCACTTCAAAACTCCCCAAAGCCTCACCAGAGTGATCTCAGGCACACAGTATCCAATGTTCACTTTCTGATAGTAACAATAAATAAATGAAACAGAGTGGTGTGGGGTTGGGTGGGTGGGTGTGTGTGAGAGAGAATAAAATACTCAGGGAAAAAGTCCTGCTTTACTTTTCTATCATCTTTGTTCCTGTTGCCTAATATATGCTGGGTAGCATATAGACATATATCACATTCATAATATTTATTATCTGAACCATATATATACATATAGATTTACTAGTGTGCATTAAGAACCAATAACACTAACCACAAATATTCTAAAAAATGAACAGGGCCGGTGAAACCATTTAGGTGACCTAGGGCACTGGGATTTGGGGGGCACCATTTTCTTCAGCAACGACCATGGCAGCTGGATCTTCAGCCGCCCCAGTCTCCACTGGCATTTAGGCAGAGGGAGCTGGGGCAGGGAAGCGTGGGGAGGATGACCAGCAGCAAGAAAGGGGGATGGGGGACGGCACGCAGGGGAACTCCCCGCCCAAGCTCACCCCTGCCCTACCTCCTCCCAGAACACGTCGTGGCTGCTTTATTTCTCCCGCTTCCAGGCTTGTGGCGCCTAAGCTGATTGGCGCCACAAGCCTGGGAGGTGGGAGAAGTGAAGCAGCGATGGCGTGCTCGGGGTGCTCGTGGTGCTCGTGCTCGTGTGTGGAGCAGTGGTGAGCTGAGGCGGGGGGGTGCCTCAGGGCGGAAGGGGGCATGGGGAGCTGCCACAGGGGTGTGCCTCTTATATTCTTAACAGTGATATCACTAAAACTGGCCTATACCATAATCCTGTTAATTCACTTATATTAAGTATCCCATTACACCTTGCATTTGCTTAACAACTCATTTGGTACAAGCAGATAGAAAACTTGTCAAAATCAAGATACATTCATTTATGTCTAAGTACAAGCCATGGAAGGTCCTTCCCAGATCAGTACCTGGAATGCTAATATCTAAAACAAAGCTAAGGAAGGAACAGAACAACAACGTAGGGAACTGGAACAATCTGATGGGTTGGATTTTAGTGACGTGTGAAGAAATGTGTAACTTATAAAATCATATAAATAATAGCAGCTGAAATTTGTAACGGGGAGCACACCATCACTGTAAGGTGAATGCAGTATCAGTGCTCAGGATGGCTCTTTGGAGACTGGTATCATATTGAACCTTTTTCCTGAGCCATATTAAACAACCTCCCTGACATTGGGCTCACGAGTATATTTCATAACAAAATAATGAACCAAAGTGCGGTCAATTCCAGATAGTTTGAATAACCACCCATAGATATCACTGCAGAGATCCTATGGCTCATTTTCCCAGGAAAACTGCTGTTTTCTGGCACCCTTAGGGATAGCATAAAGAGAAATGATCCCTCGGCCTCCACGACAAAGCTCCGCCGTGGTTCCCCACCCCTGGCTGAGGCCCTTTTCCCATAGTGCCAGGGGTCACAGGAGGAGTTTGGAGGACTATGGGGGGCACTTCCCCCCAAACTGCATAAGTTACTAATGGGGGGGCATAATTTAAAGGTTCAGCTGCCCCCCTGAACAGCCTGAGTCAAAGCCCCCACCCTGGGCAGGCCCCCCTCAGCCGCATGGTACCCTGCACCGCCATGTACACCTGATAATTGGACAGCGATGAGAAGTCCTGCTCCACGAGCTGACCCCAGCCCTCCTACTGGTGGGGTGGTGTCCAGCAATGGTCCCCGCCCAGGGCCAGAGGAGCCCAGCATAGCCGGCAGGTGGCAGAGGGCAAAGCGGAGCTGCCGCAGGTGTGCGAGGAGAAGGGGCCAGCCCCAAGAGGAGGTGGTTCCCAGAGGGCTGGAGGGTTCATGGCTGTTCCTGCTCTGAGCCACCACACCCCATGATCCATGGCTGTTGGACCCCCTGAAGTATCAGCCCTGCCACCTCCCAGAGACTGGGGCTGTGGGTGCTACTCTGTTTCCACCTGTACAATACCGTGATCTGGACCAACATAGGTAACTGCCGGGCCTGGCACGAGCCTCCCGACACAACAAAAGAGAATCTACATACTAAAGGCCTGATTGTGAGTGCATCCAGGATAGTTGTGGTGGGGAGGCACATCCTCCAAGCCCCCATACAGTGACATGGAAGCAGGCGCTGTGCAGCCACCACCCCCCTCATGAGTGAGCAGGCAGAATGGGGGATGGGGCAGCGCTATCATCCAACATTGCCTGCCTGGGAGTAGGGCAGAAATGGTGCCTGGATTCCTGTGTGGGGGCTGGGCTGTTATACACCATTCAGGGCTGTGTCCTGCTGCTCAGTCCAGCCCCGAACAGAGACACACAGAGAGACACGTGGCTCAGAGGGTAACCAGATGGTGACTGTAACTGAGAGGCTGGGGCTACACTAGCCACCCACTGTAACTGATAGGATGTGGCTACACTAGCCCCCCAATGCACACACGCCCAAGAGCCCTTTCCCCTGTGTCATCCAGCACAGCGGGACTCAGCCTCTCTGTTTTTTGAATACCGTTTCTCTTGTTCAGCATGGCACTAATACAGATGAAAGTGGAATGAGATCCTCTGGAGGGGAAGTTGGGCACTTTGAGCTGAGGCTCTGGGCCACTTCTGCTCCATTTGTCTCTGCAGAAAGGTATCCAGTGCGATGCAATGCTGGAATTGTCTGATATCATGGAATCACAGACCCCCAGGGTGAGAAGGGACTGCAAGGGTCAGCTAGTCTAGTCCCCTGCCAAGATGCAGGGTTCGTTGTGTCTAAACCTGCCGGGACAGTTGGCTCCAGCCTCCTTTGGAAAACCTCCAGTGAAGGAGCTTCCACAACCTCACAAGGCATCTGCTCCATTGTCCTTTTGTTCTTACAATGAGGAAGTTTTTCCTGAGATTTAATCCAAATTTGCTCTGCTGGAGTTGGAACCCACTATTTCCTGTCCTGCCCTCTGTGGCAAGAGAGAACAACTTTTCCCCATCTTTTTATGGCAGCCTGTCAAGTATCTGAAAACCCCTATCATGTCCTAAATTCCCTCTAAGCTGCGTGGTCACACAGCTGTAAAGCCACCTATTAAGCCCCATGCAGGGGCTCAGGGCTGCAGCAGGGAAAGACATGCACCCACAAACCCCTCATCCCCAGCTCCACCCCAAACCCGCACCCCAACCCTCTGCTCAAGCCCTGAGACCCCTGAGACTCCTCCCACACCCCAAACCCCTCATCCCCAGCCCCACCCCAGAGCCCACACACCCCCTGTACCCCAACCTTCTACCCTAGCCCTGAGCTCCCTCCCACACTTCAAACCCCTCGGTCCCACCCCCACCACATGTATTTTTTTATGTGCACCAATATGGAGGTGATGTGTCACACATCACCTCCATATTGGTACACATAATAAAATTCATTCTGCACATGGACATATAAAATTAGAGGGAACGCTGGTCCTGTCCCCCCTTAATCTCCTCCTTCCAAACTAAACATACACAGTTCCTTCAGCTTTTGCTCATATGGCTTGTTTCCCATCCCTTTGGTCATCTTTGTTGCTCACCTCTCAGGTGTGGCTAGAGGGAAGGACCATGTGACTTATGGAGAACACATGTTGCTGCTGCTGCTGGAATAAAGAGTCCCTGACGCAGCCTGAAGTTGGGGGTGCAGGTGCTAAAGGATTGGCCCAGATTCAATTGTTGGTTTTTAGCTGAGTGCAGCGTTTCTGCCTGGCACTAACTCCTGCCTCCTCAGGGTTTGTGGGAGGGAACCAAGGGGTCTGGGCCTAGTAGGAGTCAAGCAGGGTATTCTCAGGAATGTAGGTTGGGATTGGGGATCCACTCTACGAACCTGGGGTTCTCCCACCAGCACTTAGTTCCCAGGGCCAGGCTCTATCCAGTAACCACAGCACTTCCGGACCCATCCAGTGATGGGAACTTCCTCCTTAATTAAGCATGAGATACATGCAGGAATGAGTATCCCACTTTTCTTCTGCTGCTCTCTCCATGCCCCCATTCTCAAGGCACATCAGTTGTCCCAACCTGGATTGACAAGAGTGTCCCATCATGTTACCATCCATCGAAAATTAAACATGCGGTTGGATGGACAGTAGAAAACCAGTCGGGACAATAATGATGTCAGGAAACACAGGTTCTGAGTGCCTAGGGTTACTCTGGTGTGTGTTACAGGCAGAGCATTTCCACTTCCAAAAGGCCTCATTTTCCTAGCGCTGGTTTCTGTGTGACAGACGGATGGGGAGGAGCAGGTCTGGTGCTATTTCCATTTGTCTGGCCTAAATCCCACGGGAATAGCTGATAATATTCATCATAATTAAAACGGAGTCCTGCATCTCATACAGCAGCGATGAGGGCTAGAGATGGGAGAACCTGTCCAGGGAGGATTAATGGAGTTTTGTTCACCTCAACAGAGGCTTGGAAAGTGACATCTAAATCCACCATGTAGGAGTGTGCTCAGATACTGGTGTGCAGCGCTGGGGGGTGGCAGAGAGACAAAGGCTTTCTCATACCTTCTAATTCCAGCTTTGGTTTCACCCCTTTCCATATCCATTGTGAGCTGTGCTGAGACACCCTGTGCAAATACCAATATTAACGAATAATAATAACAAGGGTTTGTGCAATGGGCCTTGCATACAATCAGTATTCCCACAATTTTCAAATGGCACGGTTTAATCATTTCATTTTTCATTGCTCTTGTCATTGTGCATATTGTGCACTATACAGTTTCTCTCTTAAATTTGTCTTTAACATTGTCACAAAACAGACATAAAGGTGAGGAAGACGCAAGAAACAGGTGATCAAAAAGTTTGAGACAAGGTGACATTACAAGTGGAAGAAGGAGACTGTCAGGACATTGTTAAGATTTTTTAAAATAGCGTCTGAGTAACTTGCAGGGCTGAGATTCACAAAAATACACCCCTGAGCAATGTAGGGTGATGTCTTTTTGCCTTCCTCTCACAACACAGCCGAGTTAAGTTTTTCTGTAACAGCGCAAGTAAAGTCGCAAGCTATGGTGGAAAGATACACTATACATCCAGGGGGAATTCTGCTCTTGAACACACACAGAGGTGCTAGTTAGAGTCAGCAGCAGCCACACTTGGGCAGCCGTTCAAGGTTACAGATAGGTAGATATGCAGACTGATGCTAGATAGTTGGAAGGAGGGATGGAGGGAGGGAGGGAGGGAGGGATAGATTCATGTGTAGAACTTGACCTCTGAGGTGGGAACAGTCTTTTACCAGGTGTTGTTGGGAAAAGGAGCATTGGTGATATTCAATGTAAAAGGAACCTTGGAGACTGTCGGGCTGGAAATCCCACCCGGCTCCTGATCTGCTTGATCTTCATGCCGTATATGATGGGGTTCAGCATGGGCGGCACCAAGAGATAGAGGTCTGCCAGCAGGATGTGGATGTGCGTGGGGATGCTCTGGCCCCAGCGCTGCGTGTAGAAGGAGAAAAGCACTGAAGTGTAGAAGACCAGGATGACGCACACATGGGAGCTGCAGGTATTGAAGGATTTCAGGGACGCGTCCCTGGAGGAAAGGCTAAGGACAGCCCGGAGGATCAGGATGTAGGAGATGGCGATGAAGATGGAGTCTGAGTCCACCACAAATGTTGCGGCCATTATCCCGTAGACATAGTTGGGCATGATGTCCCCACAGGCGAGCTTCACCACAGCCATGTGCTCACAGTAGGAATGGGAGATGACCCAGGGCCCGCAGAACGGCAGGCGACTGACCATGCACGTCAAGGGGGTCATCAGCCCAATGCCCCACACAAAGACAGCCAGCCCGATCTTGGCGATGACGGCATTGGTGAGCATGGTGGTGTAGTACACTGGCTTGCAGATGGCGAAGTAGTGGTCGAAGGCCATGGCCAGCAGGACCCCCAACTCCATGGCAGAGAAGCTGTGGATGAAGAACATCTGGACCACGCAACACTCGAAGCCGATTTCATGGGAGTGGAACCAGAAGATTCTCAGGATCTTGGGCACGGTGGAGGTGGTGAGCGCCAGATCGATGCCTGCCAGCATGCAGAGGAAGTAGTACATGGGCAAGTCCAGGCTAATGTGATGATGAAGTTCTGGCAGGACCCAACTGAGAGTGCCAATTCAGGACCAATTGCTTAAACAGGGCAGTCACAGCCCAAGGCTGGGGTTTTTCCACCTCTAAAGCAAACCAAACCAGCCAGACAAAAAGGACCTTGGTTTCACCCACTGGCTAACCACAAGTCATACAAGCAATTTCCTTAGACACTCCAGTCTCCCAGTATCACCACCAATGCCACTCATCCTGGGATGAATGGTTATGAAAACCAACACCCCAGTAAAAGAAAAAGATTCTCTCGATCCCAAAGGACCAAGCACCAGACCCAGGTCAATATACACATCAGATCTTATCCTCAAATCACACTGTTGCCAATCCTTTAGAATCTAAAATCTAAAGGTTTATTCATAAAAGGAAAAAGATAGAGATGAGAGCTAGACTTGGTTAAATGGAATCAATTACATACAGTAATGGCAAAGTTCTTAGTTCAGGCTTGTAGCAGTGATGGAGTAAACTGCAGGTTCAAATCATGTCTCTGGAGTACTTCCCCTGCTGGGATGGGACATCAGTCCTCTGTGTAGAGCTTCAGCTTGTAGCAAAGTCCCCCCAGAGGTAGGAAGCAGGATTGAAGACAAGATGGAGATGAAGCATCAACCTTATATAGGCTCTTCCAGCTGTAAGAACACTTTGTTCTTCCTGTGGAAAATTACAGCAAAATCGAGTCTGGAGTCACATGGGCAAGTCTCTGCATACTTTGCTGAGTTACAAGGCGTATCTGCCTCCTCTCAATGGGTCAATTGTGTAGCTGATGGTCCTTAATGGGTCATCAAGCATGCTAAGCAGAGCTAACACCAGCTTGTCTGGGGTGTCACCCAGAACTACAGCACCAATTTGAAAAACAGACAGTATATAACCAATACTTATAACTTCAACTACAAAATGATACAGATAGACAGACAGCATAATCATAACCAGTAACCCATAACCTGGTCTTAGACACCTTATATGACCTCCTTTACATAAGATCTGGTGCCACTACAGGACCTTGGTTGCAACCCTTGTTCTATATGGTCCCAGTTTATATCAATAACGTCACAGCTCGGCTCTGTCATGATCACAAAGAGGAGGGTGAATTTCCCCAGCAGGACCACAACGTACATGGCACAGAACGGGAAGACGATCCAGAAGTGGGCGGCCTCCAGCCTGGGAATGCCCATTAAGAGAAAGCTGGAGGGGTTGGAGTGATTGTAGCATGAAATGGTGCACGGCCGGTTTCCAGGACCATTTCAGAGGCTGGAATTAAAACCACACGGAGGGTTAGTGTCGGCAATGAAAACTCTTTGTCGCTGCAGGTTGCTCCTCTCTGGACCCCAGTGCATGCAGAATGCCCCTGTCTGCCTTCTCCCATACGGAGAATTGCAGCCCCATCACCCTGGCCTCCCTCAGCTCCTGGGCCTCCCTGGCTTCATTCACCACAGGATCCAGTTCAAAATGGCCGTCTTTTCTACAGCTCTCCCAGGATTTGCTCAAGCTGTGCACAAGGACCTTTTCTCTATGGTCTTCTCACTGCTGCTTCCCTTCAGAGCTGGACCACAGCTGTACGCCCAGTTCCAGTTTTGGGGACCTGGAAGGACAACTAGCCCAATGTCTGAAAGGCTTAGGTTGACAGCTCAAAAGGGTTGAAATGTAAGAGAAATAGAAGGTTCAGTAGAACCCTGAGATAGGGTCACAAATAGGGTCACCCATATGCCTTAGAAGGATATAAAGAGCATCTCCTTCTGGGGAGAGGCAGGTGATGGCTTAGCCTTGTGGGAGCACTGAATCAGCACTCTCCCCAGGCCTCATCCCTCACTTTTGGAGCAACGTTAGTTGTGGGGCTGCCCCATGGAGGAGGTAGGATTTCACACACTCTGGTCTGTAGCAGACATCTTCTGGATGGACTTTGTATTTGTAGAGGTCTTTCGTCCTGTATTATGCTATGGAAACTTGCGTCTCTTGGGAGTTAAGTGAGGTCAGTGTGTGTAGATGACAACTGTAATAAGAATAGGAGAGCGGCCTTACTGGGTCAGGCCAAAGGTCCATCTAGCCCAGTATTCTGTCATCCAACAGCGGACAGTGCCAGGTGCTATAGAGGGAATGAACAAAACAGGCCAATTTCAAGTGATCCATCCCTTCAGTGTTGTCCAATCCCAGCTTCTGGCAGTCAGAGCTACAGGGAGACCCAGAGCATGGGGTTGCATCCCTGAGCATCTTAGATAATAGCCACGGATGGACCTATCCTCCATGGACTTATCTAATTCTTTTTTTAAACCCAGTTAGACTTTTGGCCTTCACAACATCCCCTGCCAACATGTTCCACAGGTTGACTATGAGTTAGGTGAAGAAATACCGCCTTTGTTTGTTTTAAACCTGCTGCCGATTAATTTCATTGGGTGAACCCTGCTTCTTGAGTCATATGAAGGGGTAAATAACACTTCCAGATTCACTTTCTCCACACCAGTCCTGGTTTTATAGACCTCTTTTATATCCCCCTTTTGCCATCTCTTTTCTGGGCTGAACACTCTTAGTCTTTTTAATCTTTTCTCAGATGGAAGCTGTTCCATACCCATCATCATTTTTGTTGCCCTTAAATATACTTTTTCCATTTCTAATATATCTTATTTGAGATGTGGCAACCAGAACTACACGCAATATGCAAGGTGTGGGCGTACCATGGATTTATATGGAGGCAATATGATATTTTCTGTCTTATTATCTATCCCTTTCCTAATGGTTCCTAACATTCTATTCCAGCTTCTCCAAAGTGGCCTTGTCTTCCTTGGGTGCTCCTTTGTCACCTCAGTCATCCAATGACCTCATTGATTCAGAGGCTTCCTGCTTCTGATGTACTTAAAACTTTTCTTGCTGTTAGTTTTGAATCTTTGGCTAGTTCTTCTTTAGATTCTTTGTTGACCTGACTAATTACACCTTTACATTTAACTTTCCAGCGTTTATGCTCCTTTCTATTTTCCGCAGTAGGCTTTGCCTTTCAATTTTAAAGGATGCCTTTTTGCCTCCAACTGCATCTTCTACTCTGCTGTTTAGCCATGGTGGCAGGTTTTGCTCATTTTATTAGTTTTTTAGAATTTATTAGTATTTTTAGTTGGAGCCTCTAGTATGGTGGTTTTAAATAACTTCCTTACAGCTTGCAGGCATTTCATCTTTGTCACTATTCCTTTTAATGGAAGTTTAACTAGCTTCCTCATTTTTATGTAGCTCCTTTTTTTATGTTAAATGCTACTGTGGTGGGCTTCTTTGGTATTTCTCTCCCACAAGGATGTAAATTTAATTATATTGTGGTTGCTATTACCGAGCAGTTCAGCTGTATTCACCTCTTGGACCTGATCCTCTACACGACTTAGGATTAAATCAAGAATTGCCTCTCCCCTTGTGGGTTCCAGGACTAGCTGCCCCAAGGAGCAGTCCTTAATGCTGCCTAGAAATTTTATCTCTGCAACCCGTCCTGAAGTGACATGCACTCAGTGAATCGGGGGGGGGGGGGTAGTAGAAATCCCCCATTATTATTGAGATTTCTGTATGTGTAGCTCTCTGTTCTCCTGGAGCATTTCACAATCCCCGTCACCAACCTGCTCAGGTGGTCGGTAGCACATTCCTACTGCTCTACTCTTATTGTTCAAACATGGCATTTCTATCCACAGAGATTCTGTGGTACAGTTTGATTCATTTAAGATTTTTACTATATTTGACTCTCTGCTTTCTTTCACTCATCACCAGCAAAACCTGCTCTGTCATTCCAATGTATGTCGTACCCAAGTATTACCGTGTCTCATTCATTATTATCATTCCATCAAATTTCTATGATGAATATTATAGCAATATTCTTTTTGTTTTCATGGCATCTCATCCCTTCTGGGGTCTAGCTAGAAATGGAAGCAGAAGAGCTGAAATTTCATAAGAATGGCTGCCTTGCCATATTGGCAGGTGGACTGCGGTCAGGAAGTGCCAGCACTGCCGTGAAACTGCCTCTTCTTAGGGTACATCTCCATGGCAAACCCCCCTCCCCCACAGAGCAAGTCTTAGAGTCTGGCTGAACATTGTTAGGATCACGGTATGGGGCTAAAGATAGCAGTGTAGCCATTTCTGCTTGGGCTGGAACCTGGGCTCTGAAAGCCGGTGAAGGGGAAAGGCCCAAAGCCCGGACTTCACCCTGAGTGGGAACATCTTCACTGCTCTTTTCAGTGCCGCGCACTGAACCCCTACAAGCCGGAGTCAATTAACCTGGGCTCTGAGATGCTGCCATGTTTTTGGGGGTGGCTTTCAGTGTAGACTTATTTATAGTCAAGAGGATCCACTATTTGCACCAAATGTCATTGTTCACAGGGTTACTGAATGCCTCAGGGGAGTGTGGGGCTGAAATGAGGTGAGATTCCTTCTCCTTGGGAAGTTTACCGCACCTGGGAACTGAAACACCAGCACAGATGGGAAACTCTGTAGGGCACCTTCTCATTACAAGTGTGAACAGCACCTGGCATGTTGGGGCTCGGTTTCCAGGCTGAGGCCTCTCAGCACTATCCCAACGCAAACTAAAAACAACTTAAGGCAGCCGGCTGCGAAGTAAATATCTGTGAGGCTGTATTGCCTTTTCACACTCCTACGGCCTCTCCCTGTGACTGGCGTTCAGTAGCTAGCTTGTATTCGCAGTGACTGCAGACTGTCCAATATTCAGCCAGAAAGCAGCTGAAGTTGACTTGTCCAGCCAGGGTGACCCTTTCGCATAGCCGGTGAAAGTACTCCGGGCACTAATGGATTCCCCGGGGTGGATACAGCCTCCTAAGGGAATTAGTGGAAGGTTCATTGCTTGGGTTGTTTAAAACGAGACTGGGCAGAGCACTGGGGAATGTACTGCAATGATCAGTTCTGCACTGGCTGAGGAATCGTTTTCTAGGGGGGATTGAAAATTGCTTTTCTATCTCTCATTCCCACGACGCAGGAACAGTTTCTTTTCTCCCAAGTCTGAAAACAAAGAGTTAATTCTTTCTCTGCCAGCGATGGGTGGGGAGGAGAAAGTGGAATCAGAGATTCCCAGCTGAACTGCGAGACCTCCCTGCTGGGAGGAGGTGAGTTCTCTCACCCTGGCTATAAATCCACCAAAGGCAGGCAGCTGTTTGTGAGCGTGTGGACCTCACAAAGCCTGGGAGGGAGAGTGAGGCCCTAGGAAAGGAAGGAAGCACTGCAGGATTCTGGTGAGTTCACCCACGAAATCCAATTCATGTGGGCAAAGGAATTTTACTGTTCTGTAGCCATAGACTGGTCTGAAGCAGAACCTCAGATCCAAACACACCCACATTCTGGGCAAGTTCAAGTTCAAAACCTGATTCAAATTCTGCTGTTGTATATTTTAATTTCCTGTTTCATCTGCAGTTTTCTATTGTTCCCCACCTGATCACACTTGGGTGTCTATCGCTAGCAGCTATGGTCTATATTTAGAATGAATGATCTGGTTTTCACCTAAACAAGTGATCTGGTTTTCAAGGGGAGTTGATGGGTGTTCACCACCTCCTAAAAATTGAGCTCTGTGCCCAAGCGTGGATGAAGGCAGATACTTGCGACACCTAAGATTGAGAATGTGGTGCTGAGTGGTTCTTTAGCAGTTTCACAGGCAGATGACCTCTCTTAACTTCAGCATTGGCCCTAGTTCCTTATTGTTAAGGTGCTGGGATTCTGAAAGGGATTGTGGAATGCAGTTTATGTGCAAGAGACTATGCAGATTACATCTGAGTCTTGCTTTTTTTTAAAACCTGGCTTCCTTTCTGAAGGCATCATTTGCACCTGGAAATAACTGCCCCCGCAAATCAGGGGCCTCCGTGCCCACATTCCTGTTGGCAGATCATTGTGGGTGCAAACAAAGGTGGAAAGTCCTGAGAGCTAATGACAGGATGGTGCCAGGAGATACGTGTTAAAATTCCTCCACCAAATGCTAGGGAAGTTTGGGGGGATTTTGTACATACTCTAGATATTGAGAATTATTGATCGTCAGATAGCATTCAGAATGTGCAAGGCACTGTACAGACACACACACTATCTCACACACACACACTCACACATGCATGCGCGCACACAGAGACTTTTCTTCATCAACATTAAGACCTCTGTAACATACGGAGGGGGAGATAAAGGAATACAAACCAAAATATGGACCATTTTCCCCTGCCATTTTATGCATCTGTTATGTTAAATACATGCATATCAGCTCTACCCGATGGTCCATTGTTCCTTTGTGGAGTTGATCTTGAGGACGGGTGTGAAGCAGGAATGGGGAGTGGGCTGGTTCAGGGGGGCTGTTCTATACTATGAATGCAGCGTGGGAAACACAGACGGGTGGTTGCTCCGTCCCTGGCAGAGTGGAGGAGATAGGAGACAACACGAGAATAGAAAAGTGTGGATCAGTAAGGAGATGGAGCCGTGAAGGACCCTTAAGATAAGGACAAGGACCCTGTGGAGGTATTTTGTGCTTTGGAGGTGTGAAAAGGGCCATATGGACCAGAGTGGAGGAGGTTGCCGGAACCAAGGCTGGAGATGATGAGGAGATGGAGATGGAGGAGAGCTTTTGTTGTGTAGATAGAAGGGTAGGCTCTTAGGAACATGATGGAGAGTGAAGTGACAGCACTTGGACACACCCTGCACACGCAGGTTGGAGGGGTCAAAGACGTCTGCCAGGTTGTAGCCCTGAGTGTCTGCGAGGCTGCAGGTGTTGTCAGCAGTGATAGAGATCGGGGAGGGGAGAGAGATGGCAAGAAAGGCAACGAGTTCATCCCCCTCCCCTCCTTACTCCTCAGCGTAAGAGAGAGTAGGCTGGAGTCAGGGGGGTTCCCTTGGAATTCAGTCCCTACTCAACCTTGGTCAGAAATACCCTAACCATGTTGTAAAGGCCATGTCCACTGTCCCAACATCTCACTTGGTCAAGTGTTGGAGTCAGGGAGTGGGTCGCTGTCTGAGGGAGGGAAGAGTTTTGCTAATTTCTAGACTATCTGATTTTGGCTGATTTGCTTGATATGTTTTATGGGCTGGGGCCAATCCGGGTTGATCTTACACAAGCGCCTAACTCTCCAAAATAGCAAAATATAATTTGAAATCTGAAAGCTGCAGATGTAAATGAAGTACGAAGTTCATTGTGTCTCCCCCAGGCACTCAGGTACCATGGTGATGGCACTGAAAGAAATGCTCATGATAACACAAAAGGTAATGCAAAGGTATGCGGGGAAAATTGGAAAGTCTTCTGAAAAAAAGAGTTGGCGTCACAGACGTGATGTATTGAGCCAACTCCAGACCTGATAGAAGTGGCCTTTTGAAATAATAGTAGATTTTAAGGCAAGAGTCCTTTATGGTCATTTAGCCTGACTTTCTGCATACCACAGGCCAAATAACCCACCCGATGATTCCTGCAGGCAGCCCAGTAACTTCTGGTTGAGCTAGAACATCTCTCTGAGAACATCCAATCTCTATTGAAAGACCCCGAGCCGTGGAGAACTTACTAAGCCTCTGATGGTTCTCTTGAACTGGTTAATTCCACCTTAGCTCCAGTAGCACAGTTGAATCTTACTCACAGTTTGCACTCTGAAGGCTTCGACTTCCCGCCACTAGACTTTGTTATGCCTTTGCCTGACAGATTCAAGAGTCCTGCAGTAGCTGATAGCTTATCACTTTGTACTTACACCCCTGTATCCAGGCTTTCGTTAATTTGGGGGTTTTGATATTTACCACCCAATCAATGTTTCTATCAGCTCCAGACCTTGTCATCCACTCCCAAAGGAGTTGTACCCCATGAGCCAGACACGTGTATAGTGTCTGTTCATCATCTCCTATGTTTTATTGACAGGACAGAGGTTGATGTGAAACTTGCAGAGGATGCTCCTGCAAGGCAACCTGTCAGCTCCCAATGGCACAAGCTCTGATCCAGCCATGTTCTTCCTGACGGGCATCTTAGGGCTGGAAGCTCTGCACCTCTGGATCTCCATCCCCTTCTGCTCAATGTTCATTGTGGCCCTTCTAGGAAACTGCATTCTCCTGTGCGTTATCAAGACAGAGCCCTCCCTACACAAGCCCATGTTCTATTTTCTCGCCATGCTGGCCGTGATCAATCTGGTTTTATCCACAACCACCATGCCGAAAATACTGAGCATCTTCTGGTTTAATTCCAGGGAGATCAGCTTTAATGCCTGCCTGGTGCAGATGTTTTTCCTTCACTCGATGTCCATGACGGAGTCTGCTCTACTGCTGGCCATGGCTTTCGACAGGTACGTGGCTATCTGCAACCCCCTGAGATATGTCACCATCCTGACCAATTCAGTGATAGCAAAGATCGGGCTGGCAGCTTTGGCCCGGGCTGTTCTGCTAGTGATCCCCCTGCCCTTGCACCTCAGAAGGCTGCCCTACTGCGGGTCCCACGTCATCTCCCATTGTTACTGTGAGCACATGGCCGTGGTGAAGCTGGCCTGTGCCGACACCAGGTTCAATAACATCTATGGGATCATCGTAACTTTCTTCATTGTGGGGCTGGATCTGATGTTCATCTCCCTATCGTATGTCAAGATCCTAAGGGCTGTCTTAAGCCTGGCATCCAAAGAAGAGCAGCTCAAGGCTTTCAGCACCTGTGGCTCTCACCTTTGCGCCATCTTAATTGTCTACACACCAGTGGTCCTCACCTCAACAATACACAGGTTCGGGTGCCATGTCACCCCACACGTACACATCCTGCTGGCCAGTTTCTACCTCCTCTTTCCTCCCATGATGAACCCCATTGTATACGGTGTGAAAACCAAACAGATTCGTGACCGGGTGCTTCTCTTGGTCCTTGGGAAAAGCTTCTAGGCTGAGCAGGAGGGGGCTGCTAAGCGATCAGGAAGCTGAGGATGCAGGAGAGGTTTTCTGAGTAATGTAGAGGCATTCCTGTGGGGGCTTTGTGTACGCTGGGATGGGAACTCCACCTCCGACTCCCAGGGAGCCATACACCGTCCCCTACAAGAGCTTAGCGCTGCTACCGGAAGGTGATCTTGGCCATGCCTTGTCCTCACTCTGTCCCTTGTGTGTAGTGCTGGTAACAAAGAGGCGTGTGAAAGTTCCTTGCACCTTCTCTTGCTTTGCTGGAACATTTGGCCTTTATTACTGACACACCCAGCCACAGCCATGGGGGTGCATACTGCAGGAACAAATGCTGTATCTGACCCTGACATTCCCTCAGCTCCGAGATGCAGCGACACACCCAGGGCCATTTAGGCACCAGAATAAGTGCTGAGTGCTGGGCTCTTCTGTCCCAAACGTGCCACCATGGAAGCTGCGGGTACCAACATTTTCTAGGGGAAATCTGGCCTTAGTTGTGGAGTCTGAACATTTAAAATTCTGTCCCCAGTAGTTTAACCCTACCACACAGCAGCACAAGGCACGAACTCGAGGGGGGAGGGAGGAGGAAAGTTGTATCTGCCTCATAGAGCACTTTTAAAACTCCCCAAATCCTTACCAGAGTGAGCTCAGGCACAAAGTATTTAAAGTTCACTTTCTGATACTGACAATAAATAAATGAAACAGAGTGTTTTTTCTCTTTGTGTGCGTGTGCGTGTGTGTGTGTGCGTGTGCATGTGTTAATGAAATACTTGGGAAAAAGTCTTGCTCTATATTGCTATCACCTTTGTTCCTGTTGTCTAATATATGCTGGGTAGCATATAGATATATATCACATTCATAATCTGTATTATCTGCACCATATATATACTAGTAGTATGCATTAACTACCAATAATATTAACCACAAATATTGTAGCCAAAGAACTAGATAAGTTAAAAAAAGAACTAGATAATTTGATGAAGGATAGCTTCATCAATGGCTATTAGCCAGGATGGGCGGGGATGATGTGTCTAGCCTCTGTTTCCAGAAGCTGGGAATGGGCGTGAGAGGATGGATCACTTGATGTTTACCTGTTCTGTTCATTCCCTCTGGGGCACCTGGCACTAGCCACTGTCGGACCTTTAGTCTGACCCACTATGACCATTCTTATGTTCTTAACAGTGATATCGCTGAAACAGCCTATACCATAATCCTGTTCATTCACTTACACTTAGTGTCTCATAATACCTTGCATTTACTTAACTAAACATTTGGCACAAGCAGACATAAAACTTGTCAACATGTGTAACTTCTAAAATCATATATAATAGCAGCTGAAATCTGTTACAGCAGGAGCGCACCGTCAGTATAAGGTGAATGCAACATAGCCGCACAGGCCAACTTTTTGGAGACTGGTATCATATCGAACCTCATTCCTGCGCCATATTAATAAACCTGAGTGGCACTGGTTATTTGGGCTCAAGAGTATATTTCGTAACAATATAATGAACCAAAGTGTCATCAAACAATATAATTGAGCAACAATTCCAGACAGTTTGAATCACCACCCATAGATATCACTGCAGAGATACTATGGCCCATTTTCCCCAGAAAACTTCTAATTTCTGGCACCCTATGGGGTAGCATAAAGAGAAATGGTTCCTTGGCCTCCAAGACATAGCTCCTTTCTGAGGCCCTTTCCCCATAGTGCCAGGGGTCATGGGTGGAGTTTGGAGGACTATGGGTGGCACTTCTCCCCAAACTGCATAAGTTACTAATGGGGGGGCATAATTTAAAGGTTCAGCCGCCCCCTCGAACAGTCTGAGTCACAGCTCCCACCCTGGGCAGGCCCCTCCCAGCCGCAAGGCACCCGACACCACCATGTACACCTGATAATTGGACAGCGATGAGAAGTCCTGTGCCACGAGCTGACCCCAGCACTCCTACTGGTGGGGTGGTGTCCAGCAATGGTCCCCTCCCAGGCCAGAGGAGCCCAGCATCTCCAGTGGGTGGCAGAGGGCAAAGCGGAGCTGCCGGGGTTGGTGAGGAGAAGGGGCGACCCCGAGAAGAGGTGGTTCCCAGGTGGATGGAGGGTTCATGGTTGTTCCTGCTCAGGACTGCCACACCCTATGATCCGTGGCTGTTGGGCCCCCTGGAGTATCGGCCCTGCTGCCCCACAGGGACTGAGGAGATGGGGCTTGGCAGTGACACTCTGTTTCCAGCTGGACAATGCTGTGATCTGGACCAACAGAGGAAACAGCCTGGCCTGCCACGAGTGTGTCCCTCTGCCCAGCACTGTGTGTCTGTGTTATCATGAGAGATTTCAGTTTGGGGCCATATGTTTTGGCAGAGAGAGAAACCATGATTAGGACAGAGCAGTCCTATAAAACGATCTCAATTGCTTGCTAAACTGGGCTCACCTGAACAACCTGCAGTTGATTACAACTAAATCTGAGGTCCTGCATCAAGGAACCAGGTCCGTATATCACACTTACAAGATGGGGGGCTCAGAAAAGAACTCGGAGTCATGATGTATCAACTGTACATGAAGTCCCAGTGCAGTGTGGTGATGGAGAGAACAAATGCCCTCCTTCAATGTATAAGCACTGGATTCTGTCTGGCTACTCCATTGTTGTATGTGAATGGCTAGTTTTGGGTGTTTCCAGCCTCACATCACATTTTAGTAACACATTCAGTCACTGCTTGTAGGTTGTAGGTAGAGGTTTCCTAAAGAGTATATTGAACTGGCTTAAATCTTCATTCCATAAAACAAGCACGTAAAAGTGCTCATGTGGGGTATAACCCTGGAGAGGAGAGACAGGAGCATTTATATGAATCCTAGGCAGGGAGCCTGGAAGCAAGTGAACTTAGATTTCAAATGCTCTGATGCACAGAGATATTAGACGGGTTCAGTTAGATGGCTTGTTTAAATATTTTATGAGTCTTCTCTCTCCCACTTCTTCTTGGAGACTTTTCTTTGGATTTTTCCTTGTTGGTTTTTACTAATATAAAGTACAAATTATTTGATGACACCACATTTTACTCTTTATTTCTGGAAATAGAACGCAGCTCAGATCTCATATTATTTTAGTCCTATATACCTGGCTTCATGAGTAATTAGAGACCCCACTTCAAAACACATAAGAACAAATACAAATATTTGAAATATGAAGATTAGACACTCTCTGCTTCCCCGTCCCCATGCCCCTAACACGCACACAGACTTGAAATGAAGTGATTCTCCAGACCCCAATGGGATAGGCCAGGTCTACACTACAGAGGTTTGTTGGTACAGCTATTCCAGTCAGGAGTGTGAAAAATACACACCTCTGATAGACATAGCTATGCCAGGAAAACCCTTGTGTAGACACAACTTTGACTCTGCCCCCCAAAGCACTTCATATTTACCACGTCGATGGAATTATGATAAGTTTTGTACAAAGTATGCCTTGTGAGGCACCATTCTAAAGTCTTGATCTGCTTAACAGTGATATCTCGCTGGCTCGTATGTGTGATCATTGCATGTGAAGCTATGAAATCTTGCTGTGTGTGAGTTACTAAAGTGTGATGTGAGGCTGGAAACACCCAAAACCGGCCTTTCAGGTATGTTAATGGAGTAGCCAGATGGTGTTAATTGCTGTTATCAACACTCATTGAGGGAAGAAACCACTAGCACCGGAGCTCTGTGTAAGGAAGTCTCCTCAGAGGGAGCATGCAGACAATAGAAAATATTTGGCCAATGGGGGAACACACCCCACGTCACATGCATAGACCTTCCAACAAGCTGGAAGAAACTATAAAGGATGGGGAGTGACATCATCACTTGTCTTCATTCTCCTACAACTCAACACGTGCAAGAAGCTCTGGAAGACAAAGGACTTTGAATGGGGGAGGGGAACCCAGGCTGAAGAGCAGATGCAGCCTGTCCCTCAATAATCTTAAGCCTCCTTGCAGCATCAGTCAGGGTGAGATATTGATCATTCCAACCTTATCTAGTGAGTACAAGTCTTAGAATGCAAGTTTGTTTGATTTCCTAGGTCTCCTGCTTTGATCTGTTTGCTATCACTTATAATCACTGTCCTTCTGTAGTTAATACACCTGATTTATGCTTTATCTTAACCAGTGTGTTTTTGAGTGAGGTGTTTGGGAATCTTAGCTCCGTTAGCAAAGGCTGGTGCAGATCTTCCCCTCATCGAGGGGGGAGCGGACTATTTAATGAGTTTACGCTGTACAGATCACTGTGCAGTGCAAGATGGTCTATACTCCAGTAGGGGTGCAAGGCTGGGGAGCTAGGAAATTGGCTGGTGCCTCCATTGTTAGTCCATGAGTGGCTTAGGTAAAGCACTCAGGTAACTTAGATGGGTGTGTGGCGCCACCTGCTGTCATGTTGGGTGATAACAGGACCAGGAGGGGCTGGTTGTGGGTCATCAGAAGTGTAAGAGGCCAACCCAGCTGAATGGTCAGGGGGCAGAGCGGTCCCAACAGCTTCCAGGCTTCAACAACGGAGTACATCCCATCACAACAACTATATCAGCAAAAGAGTCCTTTTGACAATAGACCTGATATCATTCAAGGAGCAGATTTACCTATACCAAAGAAAGATCTCCTTATTCTGGTATGCGCTTCATTTCCTCTAGAAGGTTCTGCTGGTGTAGTTATACCAGCACAGGCATTCTAGAGTAGCCTACACTAATATGGGGTCTGATCCTGACAGACGGGGACTAATGAGCTCCCACTGTAGCCAGTGAGAATTGTGGGAGTTCATCGCATCTGAGGACTAGCCCCACCGTTCTTACAGAACGTTATGATCCTTCTGTGTAAGGTGTATGCAGTATTGCTGCACGGGACAGCTCTTTGGAGACTGGTATCGTATCGAACCTTTTTCCTGCACCATATTAATCATCCTGCCTGACATTGGTTATCTGGGGTCTTGAGTAAATTTTGTAATAAAATAATGAACCAAAGTGTGGTCAAACACTACAATTTATCAACAATTCCAGATAGTTGGAATAACCACCCATAGATATCACTGTAGAGATCCTATGGCCCATTTTCCCTGGAAAACTTCTTAGTTCTGGCACCTTGTGGGGTAGCATAAAGAGAAATGGTCCCTTGGCCTCCATGACATTTCTCTGCCATAGCTCCTCTCCCCTGGCTGAAGCCCTTTCCACATAGTGCCAGGGGTCATGGGTGGAGTTTGTAGGACTATGGGGGGGCACTTCCCCCCAAACTGCATAAGTTACTAATGGAGGGGCACAATTTAAAGGTTCAGCCGCACCCCAAACAGATCGAGTCACAGCCCCGACCCAGGGCAGGCCCCTCCCAGCCACAAGGCACCTGGCACCACCATGCACAACTGGGAAGTGGACAGCGATGAGGAGTCCTGTGCCAGGACCAGCCCCAGGTCACCGCTAATGGAGTGCGTCAGCATTTCTGGCAGGTGGCAGAGGGCGAAGCGGAGCTGCTGAGGGTGGATGAGGAGAAGGGGCCGGCCCCGACAGGAGGTGGTTCCCAGGTTGCTGGAGGATCCATGGCTGTTTCTGCTCCAAGCCGCTGCACCCTATGATCCGTGGCCATTGGGCCCCTTGGAGTATCAGACCTGCCCCTCCCAGGGGCTGGGGCTGGGCGGTGCCACTCTATTTCTACCTTGACAATGCCATGATCTGGACCAACATAGGTAACTGCCGGGCCTGTTCCCGGGTGGGGGTTGCCTGTGAGGTGCACCAGGTTACTGGGTGGTGCCTGCGGCAGGGCTGCCGGATGATGAGAGGGTTGTTGCCAGGTGTCCCGTTTTGACTGGAATGTCCAGTCGGAAAGGGGAAGCTGTCAGCATCTGGACAGCACCGCTGCAATAACCTGCCTCCGCCACCGGGGGCAGAGAAGAGCAACAGCTGCTGCTGGAACCTCTCGGCTGCTCCCGACACAAAGTAGGTACCGGCGCCAGCCGGGAGGGGCAGGGGGGAAACACACCTGTCTGACCCCCCCATCCTGCTGTGCCTCGATTCCCCCGCCCCGCTGTGCCCCGAATGGGCAGGGTCCTCGTCAGCTCCTCCTGGCCCGACTCTGTGGGCAGCAGGTGAGTCCCAGGGTGTGACGGAGCAATGGGGGAGGGAGTGGAGAACAAGCGACAGGAGGGATACAGGTGGGGCCAGGGCAGGGCCTCAGAGTCAGAGGCACAGCAGGGGACAGGGCCTCCGCAGAAGGGATGTGGTAGGGGCATGGCCTCAGAGTAAGAGGTGGGGAGCGGGAGGGACCTCGGGGGAAGGAGCAGGACAGGGTTGTTTGGATTTCAGTCAACCCCAGGTGATGAGCTGCAGGCACACAGCGGGGACTGGCTGTGGCACCTGCCTGGTCATAGACATGAGTCTTAGACTTTAAGGTCAGAAGGGATCATCATGATCGTCTAGTCTGACCTCCTGTACAACGCAGGCCACAGAATCTCACCCACCCACTCCTGGAACACTTCAAGGTGCAGACAATCCTCCCGCAAGTGACCCATGCCTCATGCTGCAGAGGAAGGTGAAGAACCCCCAAGGCCTCTGCCAATCTGCCCTGGAGGAAAATTCCTTCCCAACCCCAAATATGGCGATCAGTTAAACCCTGAGCATGTGGGCAAGATTCACCAGCCAGACACCCAGGAAAGAATTCTCTGTAGTAACTCAGATCCCACCCCATCAACATCCCATCAAAGGCCATTTACCACTAATAGTCAAAGATCAATTAATTGCCACAATTAGGTTATCCCATCATACCATCCCCTCCATAAACTTATCAAGCTTAGGCCTGGTCTACACTGGTGGGGATCGATCTAAGATATGCAACTTCAGCTACACGAATAGCATAGCTGAAGTCGACGTATCTTAGATCGACTTAGAATCACTCACTTTGCATCCTCACGGCTCATGGTCAATTGCCACGGCTCCCCCATCAACTTTGCTTTCGCCTCTCGCTGAGCTGGAGTTCAGCAGTAGACAGGAGAGCCATAGGGGATTAATTTATCACATCTACATTACACGCGATAAATCGATCCCCGATAGATTGATCACTACCCGCCGATCTGGCAGGTAAAGTAGACATACCCTTAGTCTTGAAACCAGATATATCTTTTGCCCCCACTACTCTCCTTGGAAGGCTGTTCCAGAACTTCACTCCTCTGGTGGTTAGAAACCTTCATCTAATTTCAAATCTAAACTTCCTGATGGCCAGTTTATATCCATTTGTTCTTGTGTCCACATTGGTACTGAGCTTAAATAATTCCTCTCCCTCCCTGGTATTTATCCCTCTGATATATTTATAAAGAGCAATCATATCTTCCCTCAGCCTTCTTTTGGTTAGGTTAAACAAGCCAAGCTCTTTGAGTCTCCTTTCATAAGACAGGGAAGGGCCTCGGGGGAAGGGGCAGGACAGGGGTGTTTGGATTTCAGGCAACCCCCCGGTGATGAGCTCTAGGCACACAGCAGGCTGCTGAGGTGCAGGGTGTTGGCGGGGTCTGGCTGTGGCACCTGCCTGATCCCATCACCCTCTGCCTGGCCCTGGTCCCAGCTGAGGCGAGGGGCCACGCACGCACTGCGGTGCCCCTCCCCTGATGGATGTGAGGTGGCCCGGGGAAGCCAGGCTGGTGCTTACAGCCCCTGGCCTGATTTCCTATTTGGTCAGTGTGTGGAGACAATGGGCTGCCGCCTTGGTGGGCGAGGTGGGAGGGGGCACTATTGTAAGGGGAGACTTTGACAAACCAGTAAAGTGCCTGAAACCACCACGGCTTATTGTTAAAGAAAGCCTAGTCAGCAAGCTGTTAAAAGCAAGTCTCAGCTTGACCAAGGCAGGAGGGGAGGGGGTTTTGGGTGCCACCGAAAGGGCGGCTTGACCCCGAGTGCTTCGTGATAAGAATTGAGTTAAAATTGCTGATTCATGCATTTTCAAAGAGTAGGGTATGCCCCAGGAATGGCTATTGAGGTCTCAAGGCTGCAAGTTCTGGAAAAACCCACATCTGGTTAATCAATAATCAGAAGGAACCTCTTGCTTGAAACTACTTTCTTAACAAGGTTTCTTTAATTACTAATGTATAAATAAGGGGAAAAAGCTTGAGACAGGTGGGACTCATTTCGGGACTGACCTCTCCTTCTGGATGCATCTTTGTGTTCCTCAGCGGTAAACCAGCTGCCGCAGTATCACTCGAAAGCCATGCTCAGCTTTGGTAATTATCAAGGGTTGGGGGTGTTTTACTAGCTTGTTGTGGACGTGTGTCAGTGCTTGAGACTAGTAAAATTTAGCTTTAAGTGAAAGCACTCTTGTGTTGTCCTGTTTGTGCAGCCATCTATCAGTCAGACAGCCGTGTGTCCCCTGATTTAATTCCTGTCACCTCCTCACACAGAGTAAAGTTATCAAGAGCTTTGGGTTGAAAGTACCCTGGGTAACACTATCAACCTGCATCCACTGATAGTGGGGGGCACAATGTAAAGGTTCAGCCACCCTCCAAACAACTCGAGTCATGCCCCCCCCGGGCATGCCCCACCCTGACCGTCCCTCTTCCCTCCCAGAAAGAAACCGCCCTCTCCCTGCCGCACCCAGCTGTAGCTCCTGCCTCTCCCCCCAGGATGCAGCTTGCAATTCACCTGGCCTCCGAACTCACAGGGAAGGGGCCTGGCAGCACCATGTGACCAAGCAGGGGCTGGTTCTGAGTCAGCAGGAAACCCACACGCAGGAGTAGGGCAGCCTCAGCCCCATCCTGAGCTCCTGGAGGCTGGGTGCTTTTCAGCCATGGCTTCCAAGGCTCCCCCGGCTGTGGACACTGCACATTAGCCACCGTGTGGCCATGGTTAAATCCCCCACCCCTAGGCTTCCTATACTAGACCTGAAGAGACAACAGGGCAGGTGCCTGGGCCCACGGGCCAGCAGCGACCCCACAGTGGGCCCAGCACTGCAAACCTGGGGTAGGCATGGAATCTGTCCCCCAAATGTGGCCCCATTGTCCTGGCTGGAGCTGCCTCCCAAATATTGATGTCAAACTATGCCTATGCACGGGGCCCCTTTTCCTATCCAAAGAGGAAGTGGTAGCAGCTGTAATTGTGTAGTGTTGCTGCTTATGTTCCACCCCAGACCTGGCTGCATGTCTGCAATGGGTGAGTGGGTCTGTCTAGAATGAGATTTGGGGGATTCTTCTGGATAAAATGTAAGATGTCATTACCCATCTCTTTCCCAAACCAGTGTTCAGTTGTCCTCCTAGTCAAGTCCAAGCAAAGCCCTAACACACAGAAGTCCTGCACACTGTGTGCGCACTTTTTCACCTGCCCACTTTAGGTATGTAAATCCCTTGGTGCATATGTCAGTTGAGGGGATTTGCACACTTGTTGTGGATGAGTACAATATGGCCTACACCTGCATGCACTCTGCTGAGGGTTTGGCCCACACCTTTTCATGTAGCTATCGATATGAACAGCCACCCAGGAGGAAAGACCTGGGTTAATCTACCACTTGCTGTGACTTCCTAGGCTCCAAAACAAATGTGCTGCTGTAATGACCCAAGTCTCTCAACTCCCACCTGGGGAGAAAAGTCAGCAGAGTGTCATTAGGCGATGTAAATACTCTCACCGGGTTGATCCCGGCCGAGTGGAGAATCCTGCAGTTTGTGTGTGACTTCAGCATGTGCTGAGAGTGAAGAAGACGCAGCCAGGGTTCAGGTGAGCTGGGGTAGTTTATATTAAAACTTATCAAGGATCTTTCTAAATATGAGGATTCTATGGATTTTTAAAGCAAATGGAAAGCTTTGGGCCAAATCTGTTGTCTGGTATAAACCTGGAATGATACTGGATTTACACCCCTATAAGTGAGAGCAGACCCGTATAAGTGAGGTTAGTCATACAGAAGGGAACTATTTAGTTCCATCAAAAAACAATACAAAAAAAAAACGATGTGAAGAAACCACTGAATATTCAAAAGATATGGGGTGTTGCGTTACACACAGAGCCATAGTTCTCTCTGCATTGTACAATTGCATTGTGAGAGACTCTCTAATGTGTAATTCTGTTATCATGGGCGATTTCAGTCTGGGGGACATATGTTTTGGCAGAGAGGCAAGTAATGATAAGGACAGGGCAGTCCCATAAAGCGATCTCAGTCGCTTGCTAAACTGGGCTCACCTGAACAACGTGCACATTCCTAGAGCCAGGCAAACTAGCATTTGGAACAACTTAGCTAGGGATGTGGTTGGTCGCCATCACCCGAAGTCTTTAAATCAAGACTTGACGCCTTTCTCAGTGATACACTCTAACTCCAAGAGACGTTATGGGCTAAATGCAGAACTCACCTGGTGAAATTCTGTGTCCTGTGTCATTCAGGAGGTCAGAGCAGGTGATCAGAATGGTCCCTCCTTGCCTTAAAATCTATGACCCCATAATTATTTGCTCACAATTTTTTCTCAGTTAATGAAATAATTACCAATTTTTCTACAACGTTAGAAAGATATGGGCTGTAGCAGCTTGTAGTACTTTTTCCCTTTGTCAAAATAGTCTCTGCATCTCTGTTGATTTCGATTTTTATATCATAGGATTTCTTCTCTCCAAAGTCTGTTTTGAATACATGTGTGCTGCAGCCATGCACCACACTACAACCCTCCTGCTGCAATATAAATAGACATAAAGGAGTTCATCTGAATCTGTTTGCTTCTGAATCTGACGGTATGTCCAGGTTTACAGCAGCATGTGGAGTGCCAACACTGCGTGCCTGGCTAGCATGGGGATAAATAGCCGTGTGGATGGAGAGGCCCTGCTTAGGCACTTAGACTACAGGTATGGCAGAACTTTAAGGTCTATACCCGACACAGTTCTCCACACACTCAAGCTGTGACACCATTGAGTGTCCCACTGCCTCCCTGCTGCCAGAGCCTTTCCCCATTGAGGTGAAAGGCTCCAGCAGTGGGGAAAGGCTCTGGTAGTGAGCAGCCTCTCCCGGCTACCTCCCCACTGCCAGAGCCCGTCACTGCCATGTGTAGCTACATGCCTGCTTCTCAATGCGGTGTGTAGCTACACAGACCTTACATGCCAGCACAGACAAAGCTTCGGGAAGACATTACATAAGTCAGACTTCTTGATGTGACATTTCTAGTTTTCTGCAAGCCACAAGCTGCATAAGCGTAGCCTGACAGTCCTGCAGTATTTCAGTGGAGGTGGGGCCATGCATAGGCCTGGAAACAGGGAGTTTTTGCCATAAAACTGATGAGTTTTGAGGCCTCTGACAAGTATCACACAACATGTTACATAAGAACAGTCATATTGGATGAGATCGTTTGCCTGACTAGCCCAGTGTCCTCTCTTCTGACCATGGCCAATGCCACATGCTTCAGAGGCAAAGAACAGAACAGGGCAATAATTGAGTGATCCATCCTCTGTCGTCCAGTCCCAGCTTCTGGCAGTCAGAGGCTTAGGACACGCAGGTCATGGAGTTGCACCTCTGACCATATGGACTGATAGCCACCAATGGACCTATCCTCCAGGAATTGATCTAATTCTTTTTTAAACCCAGTTAGACTTTTGGCCTTCACAGCATCCCCTGCCAACAAGTTCCCCAGGTTGATTGTGTGTTGTGTGAAGAAGTACTTCCTCCTGTTTGTTTTAAACCTGCTGCCTATTAATTTCATTGGGTGATCCCTAGTTCTTTTATTATGTGAAGAAGTAAATAACACTTCCCTGTTCTCTTCCTCCACACCAGTCATGATTTTATAGACCTCTATCCTATCCCCCTGTGGTCATTTTTCCCTTCTCTGTGCCTTTTCCAATTCAAATATAGAGCGTTTGCTTTTTTGACGGCTGCTGTACATTGAGTGGATGTTTTTAGAGCACTATTCACAATGACTTCAAGATCTTTCTTGAGTCGTTAACATCTAATTTAGACCTAATTTCTATGTATAATTGGGATTATGTTTCCCAATGTGAATTGCTTTGCATTTATCAACGTTGAATTTCATCTTCTATTTTGTTGGCCTGTCACCCAGTTTTATGAGATCGCTTTGTAACTCTTCACAGTCTTGTTTGGATATAACTATCTTGAGTAATTTTGTATCATCTGCTAATGTTGCTACCTAACTCACTGTTTACTCCTTTTTCCAGATCGTTTATGAATGTGTTAATCAGCACTGGTACCAGTACAGATGCCTGGGGAGAAGTGCTATTTATCTTTCTCCATTGTGGAAACTGATCATGTATTCCTACCTTTGTTTCTTGTCTTTTAACCAGTTATTGACCTAGCACAGGAACTTCCCTCCTATCCCATGACAGCTTACTTTTCTTAAGAGTCTTTTGTGAGGAACCTTGTCAAAGGCTTTCTGAAAACTGAAATACACTATGTCCACTGGATCACCCTTTTCCACATGTTTGTTGACCTCTTCAAAGAGTTCTGCTAGACCGGTGAGACATGATTTCCCTTTACAAAAGCCAGGTTGACTCTTCCTCAGCAAATCATGTTGATCTATGTGTCTGATAATTCTGTTCTTTACTATAGTTTCAACCAATACGCCTGACGAAGGATCGTGCTTCTTGGGGTATCGCACTAAGAATAGCTGTGTAAATGTTGAGGCTCGGGCTCTGAAACAGGTAGGTTGGAGCCCCAACTCAAGTTACAGAATCTACACAGCTTATTTTAGCGAGGAACCCTGAGTCTGTCGATCCGAGCTCTGAGACTTGCTGCTGGGAGCTGACACCTCCTGTGTAGATGTACCCTTGGTCATCACTGTGATCAAAATAGCACTACTCATGCATGTTCTGCAATGTACTACGTACATCCAGGTTGAATATCCAGAATGTGCTGCTGAAAGTACCAGGAACGTCTTGCTACATGCAGCTTAACATGCCAGGTATTTCTAGGCTGAAAGTATGTGCCGTGAGGCCAGATATACTAGGTACTTCATGGCAGAATGTACACTAAACAATGTGCATCTCCTAGTAGCAAGGTACACCAGGTAGAATACTTGTACCCAAGTGACTCATGACTCATAATGATATTCTAAAAACTAAATAATTTTGCACAGAAAAATGTAAGGGTTTGTATGATTAGTGGTATTGCAACATGACTGATGAACTCCACAGGAGGTCAATCCACTTCTTCCAGAGATGACGCTGGCCCCTAGTATGTATTTAATTAACAGGGTCTGTTCATTCCATGTTTTATGTTTTATTGAAAGGAAAGACATTAATGTCAAACTTGCAAAAAGATGCCACAACAAGACAACATGTCAGGTTCCAATGGCACAGGCATTGATCCATCCGTGTTCGTCCAGACAGGCATCCCAGGGCTGGAAACTCTGCACCTCTGGATCTCCATCCCCGTCTGCTCAGTGTTCATCGTGACCCTTCTAGGAAACAGCACCCTCTTGTATGTTATCAAGACAGAGCCCTCCCTACACAAGCCCATGTTCTATTTCCTCGTCATGCTGGCCATCATCAACCTTGTTTTATCAGCAACCACTATGCCGAAAATACTGAGCATCTTCTGGCTTAATTCCAGGGAGATCAGCTTTAATGGCTGTCTGGTGCAGATGTTTTTCATTCACTCAATGTCCGTCCTGGAATCTGCTGTGCTGCTGGCCATGGCCTTTGACAGGTACGTGGCCATCTGCAACTAGATATGCCACCATCCTGACCAATTCAGTGATAGCAAAGATCAGGCTGGCGGCTTTGGTCCGGGTTGTTGTGCTAATGCTCCCTCAGCCCTTCCTCCTCAGAAGACTGCCCTACTGCCAGTCCCATGTCATCTCCCATAGCTGCTGTGAGCATATGGCCTTGTTGGAGCTGTCTTGTGCCAAAACCAGGTTCAATAATATCTATGGGATCATCGTAGCTCTCTTGGGGCTGGATCTGATGTTCATCACTCTATCATATATCAAGATCTTGAGGACTGTCTTAAGCCTGGCGTCCAAGGAGAGCAGCTCCAGGCTTTCAGCACCTGTGTTGCCCACCTTTTTGCCATCTTAGTGGTCTACACACCAGGGGTTCTCTCCTCAACAATTTATAGGTTCAGCCAGCAAGTCGTCCCGCACGTACACATCCTCCTGGCCAATTTCTACATCCTTTAGAAGGTTCTGCTGGTGTAGTTATACCTTCAAAGGCATTTTAGGGTAGACTACACTAATATGGGGTCTGATCCTGACAGATGGGGACCAATGAACTCCCACTGTAGCCAGTGAGAATTGTGGGAGTTCATCGCATCTGAGGACTAGCCCCACAGTTCTTACAGAACTTTTTGATCCTTCTGGGTGAAAGGGTTTAAAACATGATCCTAATTCATACTCATTACTGACATGAGCCCATTAAAGTGAATAGATGGACTCCCATTGACCTAGAGAGACAAGCTATGGGAGGTAATATCTTTTAATGGCCAATTTCTGTTGGTAAAAGACATGAGTTTTCGAGCTATACAGAGTTCTTCTTCAGGTCACTGATTTTGTAAGAATTGGGCTGGGCCTTATTTCAGCCAAAAATGAGGTGCTGAATTGTATTGAAGTTCTGTTCAAGATTCTTCAGTTAGATTGAAAGATAATAGGGTAGAGAACTAGCTATGAGTAAAATGCCATGTCACATGCATTGCAGGCCATGAAATAATCTAATTAAAATTGAAATAATCTCATTGTCATGGAGGCAGCAGGGGTTAATTGCTACAGCCCTAGACTGGGATGCCAGAGACCTAGGATCAGTTCCTAATTCAGTCACTGGGCTGCTGGGCAGAGGTGAAAGTGGGCTGGTACAATGTACCGGTGAGAAGTGGCCACTGATACTGGCCCAAACACAGCCAACGTTAAAGCATGATAGCACTTAAACATCGCTGCTCCTTTCTCCTTCCACCCAGGGCCACAGATGGGGGGGTGTGGGGAAAGTGGCAACTGCCCCAGGGCCTGGCCATTTTAATTGCCATCAGAGGGTGGGGCTGCATGGAGGAGGCTGATCCCAGCCCTGCCCTTTTAGTCTGAGGCCCTGCCCCATCCAGGGGCCTGGAGCTGGGCCACTGTACAGGTAAGTAATTTATCTTGCTTTCACTGGTGTTGCTGGGTGATGTTAGGTAAGACACTTCACTTCCCTTCAGGCAAGGAGTCAGCAGGCCTAGCCCTCTTGCTAGGGATGGACAAATGAGGCAGGACCACAGCCAAGTGTAACTTCCATGGTGACCACTACAGCTCAGGGAGAACATGGGGACTGTATAGAATCATAGATTATTAGGGTTAGAAGGGACCTCAGGAGTATCATCTAGTCCAACCCCCTGCTCAAAGCAGGACCAATCCCCAAATCCCTAAATGGCCCCCTCGGGGATTGAACTCACAACCCTGGGTTTAGCAGGCCAATGCTCAAACCACTGAGCTACCCCTCCCCCCTGCACCACCTGCAAGGGTGATGGTGTTCCCACTCCAGCATGCACAGGCCTTTCACTCCATGGTTTGTGAAGAGCTTTAAATTAGTTCAGGATGCAAGATGCTGCAGAAAGATACATCAGCACTAACAATCCTGGTGCCTATAGGGGGTGGGGCACTTGCTGATGAGCTTCCCAGCACTAAACTCCACACAAGGTGCAGCCTAGAAGCTTTTTCTTTGGAATAGGAGATGAACTGTGTCGCAAATCTGTTTGGTTTTCACACAGTACATGATGGGGTTCATCATGGGAGGAAAAAGAAAGTAGAAAGTGCCCACCAGGACATGTACATGTGGGGCAACCTCCTGGCCGAACCTGTGAATTACTGAGGAGAGAACCCCTGGTATGTAGACCACTAAGATGGCACAAAGGTGAGCAACACAAGTGCCAAAAGCCTTAAGCTGCTCTTCCTTGGACCGAAGGCTTAAGACAGTCCTCAGGATCTTGATGTACGATACAGCAATGAACATCAGATCCCGCCCAACAATTATGAGAGTTACGGTGATCCCATAGATATAATTGAACGTGGTGTCAGCACAGGCCAGCTTCGCCACGGCCATGTGCTTACAGCAGCAATGGGAGTTGACATGGGACTGGCAGAAGGGCAGCCTCCTGAGAACGAAGGGCAGGGAGACCGTTATCAGAACAGCCCGGGTCAAAGCAGTCAGCCCGATCTTTGCTATCACTGAAATGGTGAGAATGGTGGCGTACCTCAAGGGGTTGCAGATGGCCACGTACCTATCGAAGGCCATGGCCAGTAGCAGACCAGACTCCATCATGGACAATGAGTGAATGAAAAACATCTGCACCAGGCAGGTGTTAAAGCTGATCTCCCTGGAATTAAATCAGAAGACGCTCAGTATTTTTGGCATAGTAGTTGTGGATAAAACAAGGTTGATGATGGCCAGCATGGCGAGGAAACAGAACATGGGCTTGTGCAGGAAGGGCTCTGTCTTGATAACATACAAGAGGGTGCTGTTTCCTAGAGGGGTCACGGTGAACACTGAGGAGAAGGGAATGGAGATCCAGAGGTGCAGATCTTCCAGCCCTGGGATGCCCGTCAGAGCCTGTGCCATTGGGAGCTGATATGTTGTCTTGTTGTGGCATCTTTTGCCAGTCTGACATCAATGTCTTTCCTTTCAATAAAACAAAACATATGGAATGAACAGACCCTGTAAATTAAATACACACTAGGGGCCAGTCTCAGCTACGGAAGAAGCGGCCTGAGCTTTTGTTCAGTTCATTAACCATGTTGCAATAACACTAATCATACAAACCCTTATATTTTTCTGTGCAAAATCATTTAGAGTTTTTAGAATATCATTACAAGTCATGAGTCACTTACTTACAAGTATCCTACCTGGTGTACGTTGCTACTAGGAGATACACTTTGTTTAGTGTGCATTCTGCCATGAAGTAGCCGCATGGCATATGCTTTCAGCCTAGAAATACCTGGTATATTAAGCTGCATGTAGCAAGACATACCAGGTACATTCAGCAGCACACTCTGGGTATTCAGCCTGGATGTACGTAGTACATCATGGAACATGCATGAGTAGGGCTATTTTGATCTCAGCAATGACCCAGGGTACATCTACACAGGAAGTGTCAGCCCCCGGCAGCAAGTCTCAGAGCTCGGATTGACAGACTCGTGGTACCTCCCTAAAACAAGCTGTGTAGATGCTGTAGCTCAAGTTGGGGCTTCAGCCCACCAGCTTCAGAGCCCGAGACTCAACATCTACACAACTATTCTTAGCGCAGTATCCCGAGAAGCACAAGCCTGCGTCTGTCGACCCGAGCTGTGTGACTAACTGCCACTCGCTGCGTAGACATCCCCAAAGAACCTATGAGTCTGATCCCGCTCCCATAGAAGTCATGGGGAGAACTCCCTACTGACCCCCAAGATAACCGAGCTGTTCTTTTTAGGTGACAAATCTGAGGAACTGTCCCAGATTGACATGTCAATAGAGATGGTTTGGGAACAAAGTGATTAATTAAACAGCAATAAGTCACCAGGACCAGATGGGATTCACTCAAGAGCTCTGTAGGAACTCAAATATGAAATTGCAGAACTATTAACTGTTGTATGTAACTGTGATGTTCCCCTGGTGTTATCTGGACCAGTGATCTGCTAAGTCACTCCAGTCCTTGACTCTGGGAGCCAGCCTTATCCTGTACTGCTATGAGAACCCTCACTCCTGGACTGTTCATGCAGAGCCTCTAGCATGTAAGCTGCTTGGATTGTGTAACTGAATGACACTAGCCAATATTTCTGTTCCCAGACACAACCCTAGGAACCTCAGTCTTGCAGTGTCCAGTTGTGCCTGCTGGACACTGCAAGCTTATGTGAGTTCATTAATTTAACAAAGAAATTGATATGTACCAGGCTTGTTATCCCCAGGGGAATTTCTGTCACGCTTCAAACCAAATGCACTGCTTCAGGTAGAACAAACAAACAAATTTATTAACTACAAAAGATAGATGTTTAGTGATTATAACCCAAAGCACAAGAAGTCAGATTTGGTCAAATGAAATAAAAGCAAAACACATTCTAAGCTGATTTTAACACTTTCAGTGCCCTTACAAACTTAGATGCTTCTCACTGCAGGCTGGCTGGTTGCCCGTCAGCCAGGCTCTCCTCTTTGATCAGCACTTCAGTCACTTGATGATGTCTAGATGTGGGTGGAAGAGAGAGGAAGAGCATGGCAAACATCTCTGATGGGGAGGGTGGAGCCAATCTCCATATTAAACAATTTAGAGCAGCTCTTTTATCATGTTCTTTCTTCCCTCTTGGCTTCGCCCCTCTCCACCCTTCAGGATCAGGTGAGCATTACCTCATCATAGTCCCTGACTGACCAAGGAAAAGAGGATGACTCACTCAAGACCCTAACAGATCTTTTGTTGCTGCCTAGGCCAGTGTCCTTTGCTCCTGTGAGGCTGGGCTGGGTTTGTCCCATATATACCCTGATGAGGTGTGAACTGCCCCTCTATTCCTCGAGAGTTTTGCCTGGGCTTCTTTTAAGCCATGAGGACACATTTTCAGCCTCATAACTATATACATGAAATTACAACCTATAACATCACCATAACAACCATGCTCAGTTCATCATGAGCCTTCTGTACACACTCAAAATGACAAATTTTGCATTGGATACAACACAGTCATATTATAAAGATGAACATGAGGGTGCAGAGTGTTCCCCTGAGATAAAGAATGTCGCAGTAACCTATCATTTAAATCAGCCTCTGTGCCAGATGACTTGAGGATAGTTAATGTGATGCCAATTTTTAAAGAAGATTCCAGGAGCGATCCTGGTAATTACAGCCCAGCGAGCCTAACTTCAGAACCAGGCAAATTGGTTGAGACAGTATTAAAAAACAGAATTATCAGACACATAGATGAACAAGATTTGTTGGGGAAGAGTCAACCCTGGCTTTTGTAAAGGGAAATCATGTCTCACCAGTCTAGTAGAATTCTTTGAGAAGGTCAGCAGCCATGCAGACAAAGGTGATCCAATGGCTATAGTGTACTTTGACTTTCAGAAAGCTTTTGATGAGGTCCCTCACTAAATGTTCTTAAGCAAAGTGAGTTGCCGTGGCATAAGAGGGAAGGTCCTCTCCTGGGTCAGTAACTGGTTAAAAGACAGGAAACGAAAGGAAGAAATAAATGGTTGGTTTTCAGAATGGAGAGAAGTAAATAGCACAGTCTCCCAGGTGTCTGTACTGGGACCTGGACTGTTCAACATAGTCATAAATGATCTGGAAAAAGAGATAAACAGTGAGGTGGCAACATTTGCAGTTTTTATACAAAATTACTCAAGACAGTTATGTCCAAACAAGACTGTGAAGAGTTATAAAGCAATCTCACAAAAGTGGGCGACTGGGCAACAAAAGAGCAGATGAAATTCAACGTTGATAAATGCAAAGTAATGCACATTGGAAAACATCATCCCAAATACACATACAAAACGATGGGGTCTAAATTAGCTGTTACCACTCAAGAAAGAGATCTTGGAGTCACTGTGGATAATTCTCTGAAAACATTTACTCAGTGTGCAGCTGCAGTCAAAAAAGCAAACAGAATGTTGGGAATCATTTTGAGACAGGGAAAAATATTACAAGATGCTACAGCCTGTATTTATCTCAGGTGGTAGAAAAAAAAATAATAATTTCATTAACTGAGAAAAAATTATGATCAAATAATTATGGAGTCGCAGATTTTAAGGCAAGAAGGGACCATGCTGATCACCTGCTCTGACGTCCTGAATAACACTGGGCACAGAATTTCGCCAGGTTAGTTCTGCATCTAGCCCATAACATCCCTTGGAGCTAGAGCGTATCATTGAGAAAGGTGTCAAGTCTTGATTTAAAGACTTCAGGCGATGGTGATCCAACCACATCCCTAGCTAAGTTGTTCCAAACGTTAGTTCACCCTGCCTAAGGAATGTGCACCTTGTTTCTAGTCTCAATTTGTCTAGTCTCAGTTCCCAGCCACTGGATCTCATTCTGCCTTTGTCTGCTAGATTAAAGAACCTTCTACAGTCAGAAATCTCTTCCCATCTATGGACTTGGAAACTGTGATCAAGTCACCTCTTAACCTTCTCTCGGATAAACTAAATACACTGAGCTTCTTCAGTCTCTGGCTATAAGCCACGTTCTCCAGCTCTGAAATCATTCATGTGGCTCTTTTCTGAACCCTTTTCAACCTTTTCGAAGTGTGGACACTGGACCTAGGAACAGAGTACAGTGACGGTCTCTCTAAGCCTCACACCTCTCTATTTCTGCTCCATACTCCCCTGCTTATACCTTCAAGGAGAGCTTTTGTTCTCTCCATCACCACACTGCACTGGGACCTCATGTACATCTCGTTACACATCATGATTCCGAGTTCTTTTTTGAGTCAGTGCTTTCTAAAACATCCCCTCCCCACCCCCCATCCTGTAAGTGTGATCTCCGGTCCTGGTTCCTTGATATGGGACCTTGCATTTAGTTGTAATCAACTGCACGTTGCTCAAGTGAGCCCAGGTTAGCAAGCGACTGAGATCGTTTTATAGGACTGCCCTGTCCTAATTATTACTTGTCTCTCTGCCAAAACATATGTCCCCCAGACTGAAATTATCGTCCATGATAACACAGACTCACAATAAAGAGTCTCTCACAAGGCAATTGTACAAGGGGAGAGAACTATGGCTCTGTGTGTGTAACCCAAACATCTCTGATTTTTTGAATACTCAGTGGTTTCTTCACATTGTTTTTTTGTTTGTTTGTTTTTGATGGAATTAAATAGTCCCTTTCTAAATGACCAACCTCACTCTGCTCTCACTGATACTGGAGTAAATCCAGAATAATTACAGATTTACACCAGTGTGACTGATAGCAGATTTGGCCCAAAGCTTTCCATTTGCTTTAAAAATCCAATACTTAGAAAGATCCTTGATTAGCTTTAATATAAATTACCCCAGCTCGCCTGAACTCTGGCTGCGTCTTCTTCACTCTCAGCACATGCTGAAGTCACACACAAACTGCAGGATGCTGCATTCGACTGGGATCAACTAGGTGAGAGTATTTATACCTCCTAATGACACCCTGCTGACTTTACTCCCCACGCAGCTCATTTGTTTTGGAGCCTAGGGAGTCACAGCAAGTGGTGAATGTAGATTAACCCAGCTCTTTCCTCCTGGGTGGCTGTTCATATCGACAGCTACATGAAAAGATGTGGGCCAAACCCTCAGCAGAGTGCATGCAGGTGAGGTCATATTGTACTCATCCGCAACAAGTGTGCAAATCCCCTCAACTGACATATGCACCAAGGGATTTACATACCTAAACTGGGCAGGTACAAAATTGCGCACATAGTGTGCAGGACTTCACCCTGTGTTTTAGGGCTCAGTTTGGACTTGAATATGAAGACAACTGAACACTGGTTTGGGAAAGGAATGGATAATGACATCTTACATGTACACGGCCTCTTTTATCCAGAACAACACCCCCAAACCTCATTCTGGACAGACTCACTAACCTATTGCAGACATGCAGCCAAGTCTGGGGTGGAACATAAGCAGCAACACTACACAATTGCAGCTGCTACCACTTCCTCTTTGGGTTGAAAGAAGGGCCTCCCTGCATAGGCATAGTTTGACTTCAATATTTGAGGGGCAGCTCCAGCAGGGACAATGAGGCCACGTTTGGGGGACAAATTCCGCTCCTAACCCAGGCTTGCAGTGCTGGGCCCACTGTGGGGTCACTGCCCTGCCCTGGTGTTTGGTCAGGTCTTGCATGGGGTGGGGGCACTCCTGCTGACTCAGAGCCAGCCCTTGCTCGGTCACATGATGCCGCCGGGCCCCTTCCCTGTGTGGCAGCTAACCGGAGCCGAGCCAGTCAAGCGAGCTCGGAGGCCAGGTGAATTGCAAGCTGCACCCCAGGGGGAGAGGCAGGAGCTACAGCTGGGCATGGCAGGGCGAGGGCGGCTCCTTTCCGGGAGGGGAGAGGGAGGGTAAGGATGGGGCCTGCCCGGGGAGGGGTGATTCGAGTTGTTTGGGGGTGGCTGAACCTTTAAAATGTGCCCCCCTCTATCAGTGGATGCAGGTTGATAGTGCCCCATCCTGCCTCGCCCACCAGGCCAGCAGCCCATCATCCCCTCAGATTGATCAAACGGGGAAATCAGGCCAGGGGCTGTGAGCACCAGCCAGGCCTCCCCGGGCTGCCTCGCATCTGTCAGGAGAGGGGCACCGCAGGGGGTGCGCGGCCCCTCGCCTCAGCTGGGACCAGGGCCAGCCAGAGGGGGACGGGACGAGGCAGGTGTCACAGCCAGACCCGGCCAACACCCTGCACCTCAGCAGCCTGCTGTGTGCCTGGAGCTCATCACCGGGGGTTGGCAACTTTCTAATCCCTGAGACCCATACGTCTCTGCCACACCTCTGCCCTTGAGGCCCCACCCCTGCCCCACCTCTTCCTCTGAGGCCCCGCCCCCTGCTCCACCTGTACCCTCCCCGTCGCTCAGTCTCCATCCCCTTGGACTCACCTGCTGCCTGCAGAGCCAGGCTGGGAGGAGCTGACGTGGAGCCTGTCCAATCGGGGCACAGCGAGACATGGCGGGGTCTGTCCCCAGACCGAGGGGCAGGGTGGGGAAATTGGGGCACAGTGGGGGCTGGTACCTTCTTTAGAGCCTGGTCCAGGAGCAGCCAATTCTCTCCATCAGGCTGGGGGGCGGGAAGAGCAGCACCTTCTAACCAATGCCGTTCTCCAGGTTCCAGCAGCAGGTGCTGCTCTTCCCGCTCCCTGCAGGTGTGACCCTTCTGCCAGGCGAAGCCAACAGCAACCAGGGCCAGGTTCAGTATCTAGGGGTTCCTTTCCATCAGTACAACAGAGAACCAGCTCAAGACCTCACTCAGTAACCTAGGAAAATTACACACCACCCCTGGGTGCCTCTGAGAGGCAAAACTTCCCCTCTCGCAAGCACAGAGTCTGAGCGTAGAAAAGAAACTTTTAACAGAAGGAGGGTGGTAACTGGTAACTGGAGGGTGGTAACTGGAGGTGGTAACAGAAGGAGGGTGGTAACTAATTCGAGAAAACACCATAAACAGGATTCATAAACATAAACCCACCCCCTAGTAAGTTGGGAAGTGTCCTTTTCCCCTCAGGTTCTTAAGTCCAGCAGCCCAAAAGTCCCTTTAGCATGCCCATCCCTTCTGTGCACCTCACTCACAGTTGCTGTCCTTGGTCAGTGCAGACCCAGAGTTCAACGGTGCATTTGCAGAGTTCACCTGCCACCCTGGGTGGAGGTAAGGAGGCACCTTACTCGCTCCACTGCTCGGACACTCATTCACCACCCCTCTCCACCAGCTGAACCACTGTCCAGTCACTGCACCTCTCCACTAGCCACCCTGCTGGCTGCTCACCAACCACTCATTCACCCACTGACTGTCAGTCATCATCTGCTGCCCCCTGCCTTGAATGCTGCACATCAGTCTCTTACTGATTTTCAACTCTTTGCAGGCTGGGCAGAGACACTGCCTCATCTCAAATGATTGCAGCTCTCAGTGATAGAGCATTTAAAATAACAAAAGAGGCTCCTAATGAAACCTATTTAGCTCTTCCTTTGAACAGTGGAGAAGGAACATGTCAAACCACTCCCAGGACTTCTAGGGAGAGTCCGCACACCTCCTGGCTGGGGTATCTCTCCCCCACACACCCTTACTGTCACAGGGCTCTGGCAGTTGAGGCCCTGGCTTAACGAGGTTCTTTCAGTTGAAGGTGACCCTCCCACTCCTTTGGGACAGGTTAAGCACAGTCCTGCGTCCATGTATTCCTATAATAACTACAACATTTTGGTAACAGCATTTCAATACTAAAGTGATTTTTACCCAACACCAGCCCAAATATATGGCTTTGATACAGCTCTATCTGCTCAATATATAAGCACAGCAAGAGCAAACTGTATTTACATAAACACATCCAAAGTCTCTCCCCCTCCCAGCTACCTGTCAGGGGAGCATTCATTCAGACCTTGCTTACACAGGTAACTGGAATTCTAGCATCTGGTTAGCTGACAGTTTTCAACTGGACATTCTGGTCAAAAACTGGACACCTGGCAACCCTGGACACACTCGTACGGGGCCTAGCTGTTACCTATGTTGGTCCAGATCATGGCATTGTCCAGGTGGAAACAGAGTGGCACCGCCCAGCCCCAGTCCCTGGGGTGCAGCAGGGCTGATACTCCAGGGGGCCCAACAGCCACAGATCATGGGGTGCAGCGGCTCAGTGCAGGAACAGCCATGGATCCTCCAGCCACCTAAGAACCACCTCCTATTGGGGCCGGCCCCTTCTCCTCGATCATCGCCCGGCAGCTCCACTTCACCGTCTGCCACCTGCCAGAGACTCTAGGGTCCTCTGGCCCTGGGTAGGGGCCATCGCCGGACGCCACTCCACCAGCAGGGGGGCTGGGGCCGGCTCCTGATACATGACTTCTCATCGCTGTCCACTTCCCAGTTGTACATGGCAGTGCCGGGTGCTTTGTGGCTGGGAGAGGCCTGCCCGGGGTGGGGGCTGTGACTTGCACTGTTAGGGGAGAGGCTGAACCTTTAAATTGTGCCCCCCAGTAGCAACATATGCAGTTTGGGGGGCAACACCCCCCATAGTCCTCCAAACTCCACCCGTGTCCCCCTAGCACTTTGAGGAAAGGGCATCAGCCAGGGGAGGAGAGCCATGGTGGAGCTCTGGCATGGAGGCCGAGGGACCATTTCTCTTTATTCTACCCCAGAAGGTGCATAAAAATCAAAAGTTTTCCAGGGAAAATGGGCCATAGGGTCTCTGCAGTGATATCTATGGCGGTTATTCAAACTATCTGGAATTGTTGATAAATTGTATCATTTGACCACACTTTGGTTCATTATTTTGTTTTGAAATATACTCAAGACCCCAGATAACCAACGTCAGGCAGGTTGATTAATATGGTGCAGGAAAAAGGTTTGGTACTATACCAGACTCCAAAGAGCCATCCCATTCAGCGATACTGCATTCACCTTACACTGACGGTGTCCTCTTCCAGTTACTAAATGCATACTAGTATCTATATGGTGCCTATAACATATATTATGATTTATCCAGCATATATTAGGCAACAGGAACAAAGGTGATAGCAAAGTAGAGCAAGACTTTTTCCTGAATATTTTATTAACACGCGCGCACACACACACACACACACACACACACACACACACGAAGACAACACTCTAATTCATTTATTTATTGTCAGTATCAGAAAGTGAACACTAAATACTTTGTGCCTAATGTTAGAGGGTTTTTCCTTCACCCCCTCCCCTGGTTCTTGTCACACAGACAGAAAGCAGAAGACCAGAAATGCGAAGTGCAGACAAGGTGATGTTTATTGGGGTTAGTTCCAAGCGAACACATCCACAGCTCTACACGCCGGCAGAGTCTGTTCCCCAGTGTTCTATTCTTCCCCATTCCTCGCTTCCATTCCCTATTCCCCACTCCCCCCTGCTCCTCCTTAGCAGGCCGAAATATACCTGCAGTGCACGCCCCTAGTCACACCCCTTACAACTTATGGTCATGTTCCATTCTGGAGGGTTGTGAGTCTGCAGTCTTCATCCCACCTCTTTTGTACCCCAGGGGAGGAGTAAGGAGTGAGGCTGTGTTTCTTTGGCTTTTAGTGTTTCTTATGCCTCTCCCCTCCCCGCCAACTGCTCTTTCCGCTCCTAACTGCTTGCTTGACCTTGCCTTGAGAAAAGGAGGTGAGGCGGTCTTTAAGTGTGCGCTCATATATGACATTCCCACCATGCCCGGTAACACTTTAGTTGTATCCCTTATCTTTTCCCCTTGTACTAACTGCCTCATCTGGTTGTGGGAAATGCAGCACACAGTGTCTTTGTTCATTGTTCTTCACACATATAAGTATAAAATATGTGTATAAAAAAGTCAACCCCAAAATTCTATCTCAGGCTGGCAAACAAGCCTATAGACTAACACCCAAGATCACTCTGGTAAGGATTTGGGGAGTTTTGAAGTGCCCTTTGAGGCAGATGCACTGTTCCTCACCCCCCTCTCTCGACGTGGTACATTGTGCTGCTGTGTGGCAGTCAGGGCTGGCTCTAGGTTTTTTGCCACCCCAAGCAAAAAAAATTTTGCCTGCCCCCAACCGCAGTCCTGGGATCTCTCTCCTCCCACGCCCGCATCCCCTGCTGCCCCAGCCCTGGGCTCTCCCTGCCACTCCACCCCACCTGGACCCCCTGCCAACCTAGTCCTGGGCTCCCTCCTCTCCTCCAGCCAGTCCAGTGCTGGCAGGGTCGGGGTAAGCGGCGAGGCTCCCGGGCCATGCCTCAGCCCAAGGTCCCTCCAGCCAGGGCTTCTGCCTTCAGGACCAGCTGGGACCCCGGAGAGAAGAGCCGGGGGACTGCCCCAGCAGGGGGCTGAGGAGCCAGGGCAGGTAGCCCCAGAGGGAGCAGAGCCCCAAAGAGCCAGACAGCAGGCCCCATACGGCAGCACCCTGCCCTCTATGGCCCCGCTGCTGCTTCTGGCCACCCTGCCACAGTCCCTGGGCAGCTCGGGCCGCTTCGCTCAGCCCCGGCTGTGGCGCTGGGGGGGCAGCCACCCTGTGGCACCTGCAGGCGGCTCCGTGTGCCCCGCAGGGCGGCCCCCAGCCCAAGTATTCCCCCTCTAGGAGCCTGCCTGGCCCAGCCACAAGGTGCAAGCACTGCTCCCGCACGGCGTGAACTGCAGCAGCCCCAGGGCACCCCCCACATACGACGCACTGCTCCTGCCAGGGCCGGCTCTAGGCTTTTGCCGCTGGAAGAAAAAAAAAAGGTGGCCAGAATGCCACCCACAAAAATGTGCTGCCTTAAGCATGTCTTGGTTTGCTGGTGCCTAGAGCCGGCCCTGGTGGCAGTGTTGAACAACTGGGGACAGACTCTCAAATGTTCAGACACCACAACTAAGGCCAGGTTTCCCCTAGAAAAGTTGACACCAGCAGCATCCATGGTGGCATGTTAGGACAGACAAGCCCAGCACTCCACACTCCCCTTTGTTACCAGCACTACACACATGGGGCAGAGTGAGGAGAAGGCATGGCCAAGGTCACCTTCCGGCAGCAGCACTAAACTCGTGTAGGGAATGGTGTATTGCTCCCTGTGAGCTGGAGATGGAGTTTCCATCCCAGCACTATGCACTTGCGCTATGGGGAAAGGGCCTCAGCCAGGGCTGGGGAGCCACGGCGGAGCTCTGTCATGGAGGCTGAGGGATCATTTCTCTTTATGCTACCCCAAAGGGTGCCAGAAATCAGAAGTTTTCCAGGGAAAATGAGCCATAGGATTTCTGCAGTGATATCTATGGGTGGTTATTCAAACTATCTGGAATTGTTGATAAATTGTATCATTTGGTTACACTTTGGTTCATTATTTTGTTATGAAATATATTCAAGATCCTAAATAACCAGTGCTAGTCAGGTTGATTAATATGGTGCAGGAACAAGGTTCAGTTCAATACAAGTCTCCAAAGAGCTGTAGGCTATGTTGTCCCTGGGCTATGTTGCATTCACCTTACACTGACGGAGTGATTGCCCAGGGACAAATTTCAGCTGCTATTATTTATATGATTTTAGAAGTTACACATTTTGACAAGTCTGCTCTCTGCTTCTGCCAAGTGCTAAGTTAAGCAAATGCAAGATATTATGGGATACTAAACATAAGCGAATGAACAGGATTATGGTATAGGCCAGTTTCAGCGATATCACTTTTAAGAACATAAAAACAGCCATAGTGGGTCAGACCAAAGGTCCTTCTAGCCCAGTATCCTGTCTTCTGACAGTGGCCAATGGCAGGTGCCCCAGAGGGAATGAACAGAACAGGGAATCAGCAAGTGATCCATTCCCTGTTGCCCATTCCCAGCTTCTAGCGAACAGAAGCTGAGGACACCATCCCTGCCCATCCTGGCTCATAGGGTATGAATTGATCTAGTTCTTTTTTTAACTTATCTACTTCTTTTGTTACAATATTTGAGGCTAATGTTCTTGGTACTTAATGCATACAACTAGAATATAGATATGGTGCAGATAATACATATTATGAATGTGACATATATCTACATGCTATCCAGCATATATTAGACAACAGGAACAAAGGTGATAGCAAAGCAGCAAGCGCACACACACACACACACACACACTCACACACACACACACCCCACTCTGTTTCATTTATATATTGTCAGTATCAGAAAGTTAACTTGGAACACTTTGTGCCAGATATCACACTGGTAAGAATTTGATAAGTTTCGAAGTGCATTGTGCTTCTGTGTGGTGGGGTTAAACCACTGGAGACAGACTCTCAAATGTTCAGACACCACAACAAAGGTCAGGTTTCCCCTAGAAGAGGTTGGCACCAGCAGCTTCCATGGTGGCACATTTGGCACAGAAGAGCCCAGCACTCAGCACTTATTCTGGTGCCTAAATGGCCCCGAGTATGTTGCTACATCTCAGCAGTGACTGAACTTCAGGGGCAGTTACATCATTTGTTACCGCAGCATTCACATCCGTGGCCGTGCCTGGGAGTATCAATAATAAAGGCCAGATGTTCCAGCAAAGCAAGAGAAGGTGCAAGGAGGCTTCACACTCTTACACACTCCACACATGTGGCCAAGCGAGGACAAGGTCAGGGCCAAGATCAACTTCTGGCCACCAGTGCTAAGGTCTTGTAGGGGATGGTGTATGGCACCCTGTGAGTCAGAGGTGAAGTTCTCACACCAGCATACACAAAGCGCCTACAAACATGCTGTCTGAGTTACTCAGAAAACCTCTCCTGCATCCTCTGCTTCCTAATCGCTTAGCAGCCCCCTCCTGCTCAGCCTAGAAGCTTTTTCCTAGGAACAGAAGAAGCACCCGGTCATGAATCTGTTTGGTTTTTACACTGTACACGATGGGGTTCATCATGGGAGGAAAGAGGAGGTAGAAATTGGCCAGCAGGATGTGTACGTGCGGGGTGACATGGCACCCGAACCTGTGTATTGTTGAGGAGAGAACTACTGGTGTGTAGATTACAAAGATGGCGCAAAGGTGAGAGCCACAGGTGCTGAAAGCCTTGAGCTGCTCTTCCTTGGATGCCAGGCTTAAGACAGCCCTTAGGATCTTGACATACGATAGGGAGATGAACATCAGATCCAGCCGCACAATGAAGACAGTTACGATGATCCCATAGATGTTATTGAACCTGGTGTCAGCACAGGCCAGCTTCACCACGGCCATGTGCTCACAGTAGCAATGGGAGATGACGTGGGACCGGCAGTAGGGCAGCCTCCTGAGGAGGAAGGGCAGAGGGATCACTGGCAGAACAGCCCGGGCCAAAGCCGCCAGCCCCATCTTTCCTGTCACTGAATTGGTCAGGATGGTGACATACTTCAGGGGTTTGCAGATGGCCACGTACCTATTGAAGGCCATGGCCAGAAGCAGAGTAGACTCCAGGGTGGAGAATGAGTGCAGGAAAAACATCTGCACCAGGCAGGCGTTAAAGCTGATCTCCCTGGAATTAAACCAGAAGATGCTCAATATTTTCAGCACAGTGGTTGAGGATAAAACCAGGTCGATGACGGCCAGCATGGAGAGGAAAGAGAACATGGGCTTATGTAGGGAGGGCTCTGTCTTGATAGCATACAAGAGAGTGCAGTTTCCTAGAAGGGCCATGGTGAACATTAAGCAGAAGGGGATGGAGATCCAGAGGTGCAGAGCTTCCAGCCCCGGGATGCCCATCAGGAAGAACATGGCTGGATCAGAGCTTGTGCCATTGGGAGCTGACAGGTTGCCCTGCAGGAGCATCCTCTGCAAGTTTCACATCAACATCTGTCCTGTCAATAAAACATAGGAGATGGTGAACAGACACTATACACGTGTCTGGCTTATGGGGTACAACTCCACTGGGAATTGATGACAAGTTCTGGAGCTGATAGAAACATTGATTGGGTAGTAAATATCAAAACCCCAAAATTAATGAAAGCCTGGATCCAGGGGTGTAAGTACAAAGTGATAAGATATCAGCTACTGCAGGATTCTTGAATCTGTCAGGCAAAGGCATAACAAATTCTAGTGGCTGGAAGTCGAAGCCTTCAGAGTTCAAACTGTGAATAAGATTCAACTGTGCTACTGGAACTAAGATGGAATTAACCAGTTCAAGAGAACCATCAGAGGCTTAGTAAGTTCTCCACGGCTAGGGGTCTTTCAGTAGAGATTGGATGTTCTCAGAAAGATGTTCTAGCTCAACCACAAGTTACTGGGCTGCATGCAGAAATCATCAGGTGGGTTCTTTGGCCTGTGGTATGCAGGAAGTCAGGCTAGATGGCCATGATGGACCCTTCTTGCCTTAAAAATCTACCACTCTATTATTTCAACAGACACTGCATCCATTTCTGTCACGTCTGGAGTTGACTTTACACATCCAGAGCCGGCGCTTCCATTTAGGCGACCTAGGCAGTCGCCTAGGGCACCAGGATTTGGGGGGGTGGCATTTTGCCGCTCTCGGCAGCAATTCAGCGGCAGGGGGTTCTTCCGCACTCTGGGTCTTCAGCGGCAATTCTGCGGCAGGTCCTTCACTCGCTCCGGGACCCGCTGCTGAAGTGCCCCAAAGACCAGGAGCACGGAAGGACCCCCCCTGCCGTAGAATTGCCGATGACGACCAGGAGCACGGAAGGATCCCTGCCTAGGCCACCAAAAACCCTGGCACCGCTCCTGTACACATCAGATCTCTGACACCAATCCTTTTATTCAGAAGACTTTCCAATTTTCCCTGTGTGCCTTTGCACTACCTTTTGTGTTATTGTGAGTGTTTCTTTCAGTGCCATCACCATGGTACCTGAGTGCTTGGGGGAGACGCGATGAACTTCGTACTCCATTTACATCTGCAGCTTTCAGATTTAAAATTATTTATTTTGCTATTTTGGAGCACTGGGCACTTGTGCAAGATCAACCCGGATTGGCCCCAACCCACAAAACATATCAAGCAAATCAGCTGAAACCAGACAAAATTAGCAAAACCCTTCCCTCCCTCAGACAGCGACCCACTCCCTGACTCCAACACTTGACCAAGTGAGATGTTGGGGCAGTGGATATGGGCTTTGCAGCATGGTTAGAGTATTTCTGACCAAGGTTGAGTAGGGACTGAATTCCAAGGGAAGTCCCCTGACCCCAGCCTACTCTCTCTTACGCTGGGGAGTAGGGAGGGGAGGGGGATGAACTCATTGCCTTTGTTGCCAAGCCCTCTCCCCTCCCCAATCTCTATCACTGCTGACAACACCTGCAGCCTCGCAGTCTCTCAGGGCTACGACCTGGCAGACGTCTTTGACCCCTCCAACCTGCGTGTGCAGGGTGTGTCCAAGTGCTGTCACTTCGCTCTCCATCATGTTCCTAAGATCCTACCCTTCTATCTACACAACAAAAGCTCTCCTCCATCTCCATCTCCTCATCATCTCCATCCTTAGTTCCGGCAACCTCCTCCACTCTGGTCCACATGGCCCTTCTCACACCTCCAAAGCACAAAATCCCTCCACAGGGTCCTTGTCCTCATCCTCAGGGTCCTTCACAGCTCCGTCTCCTTACTGATCCACTCAGTTCTCTTCCTGTGTTGTCCCCTCTCCCCTCTACTCTGCCAGGGACGGAGCAACCACCTGTCTGTGTTTCCCACATTGCCTCAATAATATAGAATAGCCTCCCTAAACCGGCACCCTCCCCATTCCTGCTTCACACCCATCCTCAAGAACCACTCGGCCAAGGAACAATGGACCATTGAGTAGAGCTGATATGCATGTATTTAACAGAACAGATGCATATAATGGCAGGAAAAAATGGTCCGTATTTTGGTTTGTATTCCTTTATCTCTCCCTCTATATGTTACAGAGGGCTTAATGCTGATGAAGAAAAGTATCTGTGTGTGCACATGTGAGTGTGTGTGAGATAGTATGTGTGTCTGTACAGTGCCTTGCACAAAACTCTAGAGTATGTACAAAATCCCCCCAAACTTCCCAATCATTTGGTGGAGGAATTTTAACACGTATCTCCTGGCTCCATCCTGTCAACTCTCAGGACTTTCCACCTTTGTTTGCACCCACAATGATCTGCCAGCAGGAATGTGGGCACGGAGGCCCCTATACACCTGATTTGTGGAGGCAGCTATTTCCAAGTGCAAATGATGCCTTCAGAACAGAAGGCCAAGTTTTGAAAAAAAGCAAGACTCAGATGTAATCCGCATAGTCTCTTGCACACAAACTGCATTCCACAATCCCTTTTCAGAATCCAGGCACTTTAACAGAAAGGAACTAAGACCAACACTGAAGGCAAGAGAGGTTATCTGCCTGTGAAACGTCTAAAGAGCCACTCTGTACCACATTCTCAATCTTGGGTGTTGAAAGTATCTATCTTCATCCACGCTTGGGCACATAGCTTGATTTTTAGGAGGTGCTGAACACCCATCAACTCCCCTTGAAAACCAGATCACTCGTTTAGGTGAAAACCAGATCATTCGTTCTAAATATAGACCATAGCTGCTAGCGATAGACACCCAAGTGTGATCAGGTGGGGCACAATACAAAGCTGCAGATAAACAGGAAATTAAAATATACAGCAGCAGAATTTGGATCAGGTTTTGAACTTGCCCAGAATGTGGGTGTGTTTGGATCTGAGGTTCTGCTTCAGACCCGTCTATGGCTACAGAACAGTACAATTCCTTTGCCCACACGAATCAGATTTCGTGGATGAACTCACCAGAATCCTGCAGTGCTTCCTTCCTTTCCTAGGGCCTCACTCTCCCTCACGGGCTGTGAGAGGTCCACACACTCACCCGGAGCTGCCTGCCTTTGGTGGATTTACAGCCACGGTGAGAGAACTCGACTGTTCAGCTGGGAATCTCTGGTTCCACTCTGTCCTCTGCCTCAGACAGAGTTAACTCTTTCTCTTCAGTCTTGGGAGAAAATAAACTGTTCCTGCGTCTTGGGAATGAGAGATAGAAAAGCCATTTTCGGTCCCTTCTAGACCAAGATCCCTCAGCCATTGCAGAACTGATCATTACGGTACATTCCCCAGTGCTCTGCCCAGTCTCGTTTTAAACAACCCAAGCAATGAACCTTCCACTACTTCCCTTAGGAGGCTGTATCCACCCTGGGGAGTCCATTAGTGCTCGGAGTACCTTCACCAGCTACGTGAGAGGGTCACCTGGGCTGGACGAGTCGACTGCAGCTGCTTTCTGGCTGAATATTGAACAGTCCACAGTCACTATGAATACAAGCTAGCTACTGAACACCACTCACAGGGAGAGGCCTTAGGAGTTAGAAAAGACAATACAGCCTCAAAGATATTTACTCCGCAGTCAGCCTCCTTGTGTTATTATTTTTGGTTTGCATTGGGATTGTGCTGAGAGGCCTCAGCCTGGAAACCAAGCCCCATTTTGCCAGGTGCTGTACACACAAGTAATGAAAAAGTGCCCTACAGAGTTTCACATCTGTGTCTGTGTTTCAGTTCCCAGGAGCAGTAAACTTCCCAAGGAGAAGGAATCTCACCTCATTTCAGTCCCACACTCCCCTGAGGAATTCAGTAACCCTGTGAATGGGGAGACATTTGGTGCAATGAGTGGATCCTCTTGACTATAAATAAGTCTACACTGAAACCCACCCCCAAAACATGGCAGCATCGCAGAGCCCAGGTCAATTGACTCCGGCTTGTGGGGTTCAGTGCGCGGCACTGAAAAGAGTAGTGAAGATGTTCCCGCTCAGGGTGAAGTCCAGGCTCCAGGCCTTCCCCCTTCACCAGCTTTCAGAGCCCAGGTTCCAGCCCGAGCAGAAATGGCTACACTGCTATCTTTAGCCCTATACCGTGAGCCCGAGTAAGTTCACTCAGACTGTAAGACTTGCTCCCCTGGGGTGGAGAGTTTGTGGTGGAGACATACCGTAAGAAGAGGCTGTTTCACAGCAGTGCTGGCACTTCCTGACTGCAGTCCACCTGTCAATATGGCAAGGCAGCCATTCTTGTGAGATTTCAGCTCTCCCGCTTCCATTTCTAGCTAGACCCCAGAAGGGATGAGGTGCAGTGAAAACAAAAAGCAATTCAGTGGGGTGGAGTTCCCTCAGCTTTACAAAACCTTTAAAAACACTTGGCTGATTTTAAACTTGGGACCAAGATTTGGGGGATTTCTTATCTCTGGTGGAAATTCCAGTAGACACCATAGGAATCCTTGAACTGGTCTTTCTCCTCCTCTCTATTGATGTCTTCCAGTCTGTGTATACCAGGGGTAGGCAACCTATGGCATGGGTGCCGATGGCAGCATGAGAGCTGATTTTCAGTGGCACTCACACTGCCTGGGTACTAGCCACTGGCCCAGAGGGATCTGCATTTTATTTAATTTTAAATGAAGCTTCTTAAACATTTTAAAAACCTTATTTACTTTACACGCAATAATAGTTTAGTTATATATTATAGACTTATAGAAAGAGACCTTCTAAGAACGTTAAAATGCATTACTGGCAAGCGAAACCTTAAATTAGAGTAAATAAATGAAGACTCGGCACAGCACTTCTGAAAGGTTGCCAACCCCTGGTGTAGACTTTTACTGGTCTCTCTTGGTTTCCACTGGAGGATCCGTAGCTGAAGGAACCAGTAGATCTGTTACAAATCTTAGTCTGGCACTTGGAACGAGGTGAAAATTTTCAGCAGGAATTTCCACTAGAGATTCCTGCAATCCTGGACTGTATAGACGTAGCCAGCACTGAAATGCAGCCATGTATTGGTTTGACTGTGACAGTCGTTGGGCACCCGCTACACAGCCAGCCTGGTTAGCGCAGAAAGTTCAGGAGATGGCCACATCCACTATCATATGGCCTACCGGGGGAAATTGAGGCTGCTGGAATGTAAGGATCCAAGTTGGAATTCACTCGAGGTACCAGGCTTCCCCCAGCCCCGGTCTTGCTGAACATGAGCTGTTCTAGATACTGCACAGCTATGATAACAGAGTAGGGCAGAGCTATTCTTCCCATTTTATAGCTTGGGAACGGAGAGACTGAGGGACTTGCCCAAGGTCACCCATGGCCGAGTGAAGAATAGAATGCAGGCCTACTAAATTACTGCCCTAACCACTGAGCCTTTCTCTCTCTACGGCTACTGTGCTTGTCCTCATCGGGAAATTTCACCAAGGTGCCACCTGAGATAGTGGGGTGTGTGTTGCAGAGGGTAGAATGGAAGGTGGCTAATGGAACCCTAGAGCTCTGCCTACATCCACCATCCACCATTCCACAGAGGGGACAGCAATTGAGTTGCAGAATTGTCTGCTTTTCCCTGGTCTAGAGGTGGGTCCGAGTAGAAATGCCCTTTTCCTGCCACTGGAACATAGAGGTTTATATGCCTTGCCAGGCAGGAACCTAGAAGTCCCCAGACCAGGTCCATCTAGTCCAGTATGTTGCCCTCATCACTGGCCAGCACCCGATGCTGCAGAGGAAAATTCATGATACCTTGCAGAGGATAGTGTTGGAATGACTTGCCCACAGAAGGTCTCTCCTTCTCCCCCTCAGTTAGTGGCACACGTACTAGAACCCAACAGAAGTTCCCGTGTCTCTTCATTTTTCTGTAGGACAGTGAGGCCTTTGAGTCTTGCATGCTGAGGCAGCCTCGCAGTCAGACAGAAAGGGCAGTTCTTCACTGCATGCATGTCCCATCCCCACTTCTGCATGACACTTCATCTGAATATCTGACTCACCTTTGATTCCTAATATGGAAAGGGCCCAACAGCTGCAACCAAACCACCTCTGGCCATGATCTCCTCATATCGCACAGAAAAAGCATCATATCCATTCCAGGTAGGTGATTCCCAAGCCTTACCTAGGCGGTGGGGTCGGAGTGAGAGGTCGCGGCCTGGAGTACTGCAGAGCCAAAGGCCACATCATCTCTGGACTGCTGAACCAGGGCGTAATGGGAAGCGAATGTGTGGACCGATGACCAGGTCGCCGCCCTACAAATCTCTAGGATTGGCACGAGGGCAAGGAAAGCCAGCGATGATGCCTGTGCTCTGGTGGAGTGAGCAGTCACATGGCCCTTCGGAACGTGGGCCAGGTCGTAGCAGGTCCTGATGCAGGAGGTAACCCAGGAAGATATCCCACCGCCTAGGTAAGGCTTGGGAATCACCTACCTGGAATGGATATGAGCAATCACTCGAAGAAGAAAAGACGGTTACTCACCGTTGTAACTGTTGTTCTTCGAGATGTGTTGCTCATATCCATTCCACACCCGCCCTCCTTCCCCACTTTCGGAGTAGCCGGCAATAAGGAACTGAGGAGCGAGCGGGCCGGCAGGGGTATATATCTAGTGCCATAGTGGCGCCACTCTAGGGGACGACCTGCCGGCCCACTGGACTTGCTAGGGTAAAAAGTTTCCGGCAAACGTGCACGCGCGGCACATACACCTACCTGGAATGGATATGAGCAACACATCTCGAAGAACAACAGTTACAACGGTGAGTAACCGTCTTTTATTACAGTTGCCATCTACACACACTGACCTCCGTTAACTCCCAGGAGACACAGGTTTCCATCGCATAATGCAGGATGAAAGGCCCCTACAAATACGAAGTCCATCCAGAAGATGGCTGCTACAGACCAGGGTGCATGAAATCCTACCTCTTCCATGGGGCAGCCCCACAACTAACGCTGCCCCAAAAGTGAGGGATGAGGCCTGGGGAGAGTGCTGATTCAGTGTTCCCACAAGGCTCAGCCATCACCTGCACCTCCCCAGAAGGAGATGCTCTTTACACCCTTCTGAGGCATAGAGGTGAATCAAGACCTTTGTGATCCCATCTCAGCGTTCTACTGAACCTTCCATTTCTCTTTCATTTAAACTCTTCTGGGATGTTGACTAAAGCCATTCAGACATTGGGCTAGTTGTCCTTCCAGGTCCCCAAAACTGAAACTGGAGATACAGCTGTGGTCCAGCTCCGAGGGGAAGCAGCAGTGATAAGAGTATAGAGAAAAGGTCCTTGTGCGCAGCTTGAGCAAATCCTGGGAAAACTGTAGAAAAGACGGCCATTTTGAACTGGTTCCTGTGGTGAATGAAGCCGGGGAGGCCCAGGAGCTGGTGGAGGCCGGAGTGATGGGGCTGCAATTCTCTGTATGGGAGAAGGCAAACAGGGGCATTCTGCATGCACTGGGGTCCAAAGAGGAGCAACGTGCAGCGACAAAGCGTTTTCATTGCCGACACTAACCCTCCATGTGGTTTCAATTCCAGCCTCTGAAATGGTCCTGGAAACCAGTCATGCGCCATGTCATGCTACAATCACTCAAACCCCTCCACCTTCCTCCTAATGGGCATTCCCGGGCTGGAGGCCACCCACTTCTGGATCGCCTTCCCGTTCTGTGCCATGTACGTTGTGGCCCTGCTGGGGAACTTCACCCTCCTCTTTGTGATCACAACGGAGCCAAGCCTGCATTTGCCCATGTACTACTTCCTCTGCATGCTGGCAGGCATCGACCTGGTGCTCACCACTTCCACTGTGCCCAAGATCCTGAGCATCTCCTGGTTCCGCTCCCATGAAATCAGCTTCGAGTGTTGCATGGTCCAGATGTTCTTCATCCACAGCTTCTCTGCCATGGAGTCGGAGGTGCTGCTGGCCATGGCCTTCGACCGCTACGTCGCCATCTGCAAGCCATTGCACTACACCACCATCTTTATCAATGCCATCATCACCAAGATCTGGTTAGCTGTCTTTGTGCGGGGCATGGACCTGTTGACCCCCTTGATGTGCCTGGTCAGCCGACTGCCGTACTGCGGGCCCTGGATCATCTCCCATTCCTACTGTGAGCACATGGCTGTATTGAAGCTGGCCTATGGGGACATCATGCCCAACTATGTCTACGGGATAATGGCCGCAACCTTTGTGGTGGGCTCAGACTCCATCTTCATCGCCATCTCCTACATCCTGATCCTCCGGGCTGTCCTCAGTCTTTCCTCCAGGGACGGGTGCCTGAAATCCTTCAGCACCTGCGGCTCCCATGTGTGCGTCATCCTGGTTATCTACACCCCGGTGCTGTTCTCCTACATGCAGCACCGGGGCCAGAACATCCCCGTGCACATCCATATCCTGCTGGCAGACCTCTACCTCTTGGCGCCACCCATGCTGAACCCCATCATATATGGCATGAAGACCAAGCAGATCAGGCGCCAAGTGCTGAGGCCATTCTATCCAAAGAGATCCAGGCTGGGCTTTTACCCCCACTAGCGTTGGATGCTGAACCACGATGAGTGAGATGCAGAAGGCTCAGATAGGCACCCAGAGCTTCTGATTCTGATCTAAAAGGAACCTTGGAGACCCTCAGGCTAGAAATCCCACAAGAAGATGCTCTCTTATGAAAGTTCTGGTGCTTCCTTCTTTCCAGCTAGGTTGACAATCCTGGCCAAGACCCGGAAGAACAGAATCACCACGAACACAAGTAATTATTTTTAGCAGAAGTTAATTCTGACCTCAGCTGGGGGATGAAAGTTTAGATCATTGCTTATTTTACCCATACCACTGGCTCATATTTAACACTGAAAATCAACAATGCTCCTTTTCCCAACCACACCCAGTATAAGACTGTTCCCACCTCAGAGGCCAAGTTCTACACATAAATCTATCCCTCCATCCCTCCACCCATCTCTCCTTCCAACCATCTAGCATCAATCTGCATATCTATCTATCTGTTAGCCTTGAATGGCTGCCCAAGTGTAGTGGCTGCTGACTCCAATTAGCATCTGTGTTCAAGAGCAGAATTCCCCCTGGATGTATATTGTATTTTTCCACCATAGCTTGTGACTGTCCCTGCCTGCAGGTATATGGGATCTTGGGGAGCAATTACCACACAGGTGGGGTGCAAAATAAACTTTATTAAGAAAATGCAAAAACAGGGAAAATTTAATAGTGAGGGGTATGGGGTTTGTTAAGGTAGGCAATTGGGGAGGGAGTTCTTTTAGTATAGTATAGGGGGTTTCAATAGTGGGGTACAATACAGTGGGGTACAATACAGTTGGTAACCAACTAACACTGAAGTATAAATGTAACAGGTAGCTAACAATTTCTAGGTAAAGGGTGTGTCACAGCAGCATATAACCAACTAACAGTTATGGGTAAAATGTGTTAAATAACCAACAACTCTAGGTAAAAATGTGTCACAGTGGTGTAAATATAAAATGTGAGGTGTGTGAGAGAGAAAAAGGGTAACCAATGGGGTTTTATGCTAGACTTCAGTAATACAATTGAGGTTTGGCAGCAGTAGGAGCGGGGTGAACACGTGGGGGAAGGGATTAAAAGAGAGAGAGAGAAAGGCAGTGGTAGAGGAATGAGGTTAGGGGATGGGGGAAGAGGAGCACGTGGTGGAGCAGAAACCAAAGATAGAGGCGCTACAGAGGGAGATTTAAACTCAGGGAGACACAGAGAGCAGACAGGCTGCAAGTTTAAACAGCAGAGAGACGGCAATGAGTGACTGGGGAGCTCGGGGGGGGGGGATTTGGGGCACTGGGAAGACAAATTCAAATAGTAAAAACCTTATCTATCCCCTAACTTAATCAAACTTATATAAAATGACAAGCAGCTACAGAATACAACCAGGCAATGATTTTCTAAACTTATCTTAACCAACAATTAGGCAACACAACAAATATTACAGAAACTTACAAGCTCTACAATCTTAACAAACTATGACTTATTAAATAAAAAAAAAAAAAACAAGACCTATGGTGCACCTTATGCTATGGGGAGGTTACAGAGGGCAGAGTGGTATGTATCCAGGACCCAGCTCCCAAGGAAGCCAAGGGATGGTGGCTACAGCGGTGGATACAGCTGAAAGCAGAGAGCCCCAAGGCAAAGCCCACAGGAGCAGAGCTTAGCAGTGGCAAAGAGCCCTGTAGTTTAAGAGAGGTTTTAAGACACAGACCAAGGTTTAGCTTGAGTCTGTGTGCTGGGGAAACAGAGCCAGCAGCTAAAATAATAAAATAAAAGTATAGAAAGTTTTACAGAGGGATTCTTACCAGTCCCCAAGGCAGCAGCAAAGGCAGAAGCAGCAGCAACATCAGAAGAGGCAAGGAGGGTTCGGTACAGTCTCAATAATCAGGAGATCTCTCAGGTAGCAATTCGTTCTTCGTGGGGGGGGGTTTTCAAAAATGGGGGTACGCTCAAAAATAAAACGAGAGCGGAGAAAGGACCCCCCAGAACCCCTGGCTGATCAGACCAGGCAGCAATGCAGGAACCTTTCTGAGTGTGTTTCAAAAATGTCTGGTTTTAAAGGCAAACTTGGGCAGTTTCCCACCAGTAATCCTGATAGGCTCCCTCTGTCACAGGGGAGGGGGCACAGGGGAAAAACTGAAGGTAAGCCCAGAGACATGCCTGGACATAGTCCTGTGCAATAGGTGACTCAAGAGCACATGAGACTATGACTCATGCCCAGGATCTTAAAACCACAATAGGCCTTGCAGCTCTGGACATTGCCTACCCTACACCAAGCCCAGGTTCAACGAGGTGATAACAGGACTAACCCTTTGAAAAGGGCAGTGGTCCCACTTAGCATACAGCACAAGTGGCCATCCCTTTGAGAAGGGCAATGGCTCTTGTTAAACAACTTAAGGGGCCCTCCCTTTGAGAAGGGCAGTGGCCCTGGTAAACAACTTAACAGCCAGGGAAGGGCGGCCACAGGAGAACAGAAAACAAAATGGAGTCTGGGGAAACAAAATGGAATAGGGGAATAGCTGTAACGGACATGCCCCCCTGGCCGACCTGAACGGGCTGTGAGGGGGATGTCCCATGCAAAGACCAAAAAAAAAGGAAAAAAAAGAAAAAAAAAAGGTTTTACAAGTCATCGTCTTCGTAGTATGGAGGTGGTGTTTTGCTGCTGTCCAAGGGGATGGAGGAATACCTCACCTGCAAAGGCAGGGCTGACACAACCTTATGAATTAGCTGCTTGACCACTGCTATCCCCAACAGAAAGGCCACAAGAACAATAGCCACAGTGATAAGCCACTGCTTGATGGACTGAGCCCAGGTCCCCAACCCCCAGCTGGACCACTGAGCTTGCCACCAATCCCAGTGCTTACGCTCTTCACGAATCTGGATGGCGAGGGAGGATAGTTGGTCAGCCATGGCTGAGACATTGTTCCACCCAGGCTGAAGGCGCAGGCAACATTGTCCTTTAAAGCGAGGATCGAGGTCCTCCAAGGCGACACAAAAGTCCTTCTGTAGGATGGTCTGGATCAGAAGACGGTTCTGCTCGGCGTAGTTGGCTAGGATAGTGAGGGCGTCGCTGGTTCGACGAAGTCCTTCTGCTGTGATGTTGGTGAGGGCCTCCAGACCAAGCGACAGTCCACGGATTTGCTGTAAAGTTAAACTGTATGAGAGGGGGTTAAACTGTATGTACCCTCCTATGACCATCTCGGTGGCTGACTTGAGTCGCTCCCATGCGGTGGCTGTTCGTCGTTTGCGTGGCGAGGAGAAGAAGGGGCGACGGTGGTGAAAGAGCCCTCCTCCCTTTATGACGAGTTGCCCAATGGCACATACCCCCTTTGGGAATGCGGGTAGAGCAGTCCGGGCAATGTTGTTCCCACAGAGCCACACTTGTCCTGGGGAAGAGGGTAAAAACTGGTCATGGATGGAGCTTCACTGGGGGGATTTCTGGCCAGGTGGTATATCGACCTCCATCCATAGTAGGTGGGCGGCTCTGACCTGTCTCAGTTCTACATGGGTCTGAGCTGTGGATAAGTATTGGGTGGGGTTAAACACTGTACTTGTTGAAAGATGATTAATAAACCTGGTGAACTCAGTGCAGTATCTTGAGCTTCCTTTCTTGGGGTTTGAGTTAGGCCGAGGTCCTATGAACCATTGGGTGCAATTGGGATACTGCCCCAACGGAGTGGGATTGGAGAAGCCAAAGAACACGATGCAGGGGGCTGCTGGGAGTGGTCCTGTCACCGCAACAGGGGCGAATGAGTTGGGTCTTCGGTCGTCGCTGGTGGTGTTGCACGTGAACAGAGGCCGATGAACCCAGTTTGTGTTGTTGCAGGCTGAAGCTGGATGCTGTGGAGTCAGGTTCGTGAGGGGGAGGAACTCCCAGAGGAAGGGGGACCCTCCCTCTGAGGCCTTTGGTCTTGTACAGGCAACGCAATCGTGTGATGGGGGGACATCTGACAGGTTCCCGATGAGGACCTCCTGTAGGGCGTAGGCTCTCAACCAGGCAACCAGAGGGTTTTCTCGAGGCGGGGTGGCAATCATGGCGACTGATTCCTACGGAGACATAAAAGAAAGGTGGCCCCTCTTAGGGCCTGTTATGACCGAACACTAAGCCAGTTGTGGTGGACCAGGTCAGGCTTGCCCCGTCCATCTATTTGAATATGATAGGTGTTAGGGAACCGGCCAGGTGTGATGATGGTGGCTGCTAGTGGAGTGCAGGTTCCCTGGGCATTGGGAATAGAGACCCACACTGGCTGAGAAATACTATAGGCAGGTTTCCAAGGTTCCCGTGGTTTAGGAGCAATTTCTGGCCATCGGCTGTATGCTGTATTAAGGGAAATGAGGGCTTGAAGCAGGACCCGGTCCCACCCCTTGTAATCAGGGGTGCCAAATATGGCCCGAATCTGGGTCTTCAGCATTCCGATCCGTCTCTCCACGACTCCGTTGCTTTGAGGGTGATATGGCAGGTGGGTGTGAAGACGCACCCCCCACTGGGACACCGTCTGGTCTATAGCTTTACTGGTGAACGGTGGCCCTCCATCGGTCTGGATCTCTTCGGGTGCCCCCCAGGCAGCAATTACCTGGAGAAGGGCTACAGAAACAGCTGGTGCAGTAGATCGCCTGAGGGGAGAACACATTAACTGACGAGACCCTAGGTCAACTATTACAAGCCCCTTTGGATACTGTTTGGCCCCCGGGAGGGGGCCAATGAGGTCCATCTGCCAGGTTTTACCTGGGCTAAAGTGCTGAGGGCTATAAGCACCATGAGCATAGACAGGCTTGTTAGTGACTCGTGCCTGTTGGCAGCTCAGACACCCTTGAACAGCTTGGGTGCACTGCTGCCTAGACACGCTCGATGTTCGTCTCCCTCGGTCAGTCAACAGCTGATGTAGGGCACGGGCAGGCAGGTGCCCCCACTCTCTATGAAGCCAGGTGATGAAGGGATCACTGCAAGAGATAATGTTAACCTGGGATATGTTACATTCTCGGAGTTGTAGATCCAGGCTGGAATGAAGAGGGTTACTGTCAGACCTGTTTGAAGGACAATGAGTAACAAACCATGGCAGCTTGGACTGTGCTGCCAGTTGAGTAATCTGTGCCCATATTTCTTCATGAGCAGTGGGCCGTCCTTCTCCCATCAGGATGGACACGCAGTAGCTTGAGTCCACTCCCAGGACCACACGTGTTTTCGGGTGGGCTGCCACAATGTGAGAGGCTGCCAGTAGGACGCCTTCTGCTTCGGCCTTCTGAGCTGAGCTGGAAAAATCTAAGGGTTTAACTTTGAGGGTGTTACAGGTAGCACACAGCATTCCTGCTCGGGGAGAAGGCGATGTGCCCCCCATCAGATACAATCCAAGGGGCATAGGCACTCAGTTGGGCAATAGCCCCCGGCTCAGTGGGAGCTGCAGTGGAGGAGGACTTGAGGGCCCAATGTCCAAATACCTCCTGGGCCTGGTAAACGAGTCGCTCCCAGGTAGCAGGGGCTCCCTGGAACTGGGGGGCTGGGGTGAAGGTGAGGTATGGGAGAAGCTCCACATGAGGCCCCTTTAGGGTGCCTGTGGCAGATTTACCCCATGGGAGAGCACACTGGACAGCAAGCATGGCAATGCCCACAGGCCCATAACGATATTCGGGTCCTGACAACTTCCGGGCCTGATTGTGGACAGGGAGGTCCTCTTGGGACACAGTTACGGCCACATGGTCTGAGGACACTGTGAGGGTAATCTCAATAGGGTTGGTGGGATTCCATCGAGCCAAGGTGGGCCCAGAGCCCAACCAGGCAGCCAGGGAAGACACCGCCTGCTCGGCCTCTGGTGTCCAAGGGGTTTTAATGTTCCTGGCATATTGCTGCAAAACAGATAGTTGTGGCAACAAAGCAGCAGGAAGAAACTGTCTGTGATAGTTAATTACACCTAACACATGCTGCACTTCACGTCTGGGGGGAGCTACCCCCAAGGGGAAAGAATTCATGAGTGGGTGGTAAGTTAAGTGGCGTAGCTGTCCCTTTTCTACAGTAAAACCTAAAAACTGAAAGGTAGAAGTAGCAGTGAGGACACTTTTAGGCAAACTGAGGTTCCACCCATCGGTGGATAAAGCGGCCTGAACCTGTTCAGTGACCTTTTGTACTTCAGTTGGTATGGTGCCAGTTATAAGAATGTCGTCCACGTAATAGACAACATGAATGTTGGGGAGGGATGGTACCTTCTCTAATGTGCGGGTTAGGGCCTCACTGGCACAGGCAGGTGAGTTTTTGTACCCTTGGGGACACGCTTGCCATTGGTACTGGGCTCCCTGGTAAGCGAAGTTTAACAATCCCTTGGGGTCATAGAGGGGGATCTGATAAAACATATCTTTTAGGTCTATTGTACAGGCCCATTGGTTAGTGTCGTCCAGTAGGATGCGTTCTATAGTGGGGATATCCCATTTGGCGGCGAATGCTACTGATCGTATGTGTTTGTTAGCGGCGCGATAATCTATAACCATCCTGTACTCATTGGTTTTGTGTGGTTTTGGGATTCCCCATGTACTGGACAAGTATTTGCTCGCTGACACACGCCGAATCTTGTTATCATTCAGCAATGTTTCAATGAGCTGGGCAATGTGTGGTTGACCTTCTGGGGCTGTGGGTATGGGTCTGTATTTCCAGGGTGTGGGGTTGAGAAGTTCAGGTTCATGGGGGGCACTGGCACCCGATAGGGTGACTGGTAGTGCATCAAGCACGGCTTCGGCCAGTTTAAAACGCCGTAGCTCCCGAACCCCAAGGAGTGGCATGGGTCCCACTAGGGCCCGAAATGTTACTGGTGTGTGGCCTATGGATGCGTGTACCTTTACTTCTGCACGGGGTTCTGTGCTGTTGAGGCCTTGCACATAAATGGTGTGTCCTGTGGGGGTGTGAGGGACGTGAGGAGGAACAATGGACACCTGTGCCCCCGTGTCCAGCAAAAAGGGGATGACGAGACCCTTGCCAAAAACTAGCGGATAATAGGGGCGGGGGTCCCCTTGCCGGGTGCTGGCCGCCGCCAAGCACCCGGCCATTACCTGTTTTTTGGCTGGGAAGGTTTTGGGCGCTCTTCCCATCCCAGAGCTATGGCCAAGGCTCTTTGCTGCTCACTATTGAGCTTACGTACAACCTCCTTAGTGAGGCCCTTGTACAATAAGAACCCCAAAATTTTGCGTTCTGTAAATGAATGCTGTGAGTACTGGGGCCTGGGTTGTGAACTGGCATGTGGGGGGTGTGGACTGGCCTGTGGTGGGGGTGGACTGATGTGTGGTGGGGGTGGACTGATGGGTAGAGCTTGGGCTGAGGGCCATCTTATTTTCTCGAGGGCTTCATAGAGTCGCCCAATGGGGCGCCTAGCATACCCCCTTAGCCACAGAACTGCCCCAGTGTCAGGGGTGGTACTGCTATCCATGGCTAAGTCAATGGCAGCTTCGTCTATGGGTATCTCAGTGGGGTCAATAACGTGTCTGAAGGCATTGACCTGGTTAATCTGAGCCTGAGTAAGCCCCAGAGGGTGTTGGGTAGGGGACCACAGCATGATGGACCCCCCTGCGATGGCACTTCTGAGGGAAGAGATGTCCTTGACGCTTCCTCTGGGGACTTGGATCCCTTGAAGGGAGTGCTGTAAATGGAGGAAGGCCAGTGCTGGGGCGGTCAGGGGCCATGCAGTGTTAGATATTACCAGGCTCCCTGAGAGACCCCTGGACCAGCTACTGGTCCTGGCTAATACTATGCCCTCTTCTCTATCCACTAACTCTTGTCCGTTTTCCAGAGCCAGGCGGCCTAGCCACAGTAGTGGTGGCTCATTGGCCCCCCTAGCGGTGTCCGAGATGAACTCCTTCATCTCTGCTTTGGAGCGAGGTCGGAGTTCTGTCACCTGTGTGGTATTGCCCTGGTTATCAATCTTTATACGACTGATGGATACCGGCAGGGCTTCACCAGAGATGACAGTGGGTGCAGGTTCATGGGCTTGGGCCTCTAGAGGGGCTGAAGGTAGGGCTGGGTATAGTGGGGTTTTCTTGAGGGGAGATGAGGCCTCTGGGTGGGTATATGGGGGTGGTTTTTCAGGGGATTTATTGGGACTGGGCAGGCTAGAGGTCAGCGGTGGTCCCTTCTGGCTAGCCTGGCTAGTGGCCTCCTTGGCTGAGGTCATTAGGGCCCCATGGAAAACAGTTAGTTTATCAAGGGCCTGAGCCAGGATCTCATAGGTAACTGTGGCTACCTTTTGGGGCTTATATATGTCATGCCACAGTTTCTTGGGCTTTCGAATTTCATCCAGCTTCTGCACCAGTTCTGTTAATATCTGGTGGGTGGGGGACCCCTGCAAAATTCGAGGTTCAGGGGCGAGCTTAGATGGAGCCCCCCCGCAGGCTTTCACAACCCTTCCCACCTCTCTCCAGAGGCGAGTGGGATCTGAATCTGCGGCTGGCTCTCCTGCCTTAGTGCAGACTGGCCAGAGGCTGGAATCAGCAGGGCTGGCCCTGAATGTGGGGTGGCAAGTTAAGAGGCACCCCACATCAGTGAGCCCCAGGTGGGTGGTATACACCTTGGAGCTCTGGCCTTTGCCAATAGCACAGACCCATTCTAGGGCCTTAGGCTGCTGTTTACTTTGCAGCAAGTGGTATTGTAGGTGGTTGGTCTGATCTTCCTCTGTCCCAGAGGTCTTGGCCTCTTTCCAGGGACAGGGAGGGCAGTAATTGTTACCCCAAGATCCTGTTCGTGACGCCATGTCCCTGCCTGCAGGTATATGGGATCTTGGGGAGCAATTACCACACAGGTGGGGTGCAAAATAAACTTTATTAAGAAAATGCAAAAATAGGGAAAATTTAATAGTGAGGGGTATGGGGTTTGTTAAGGTAGGCAATTGGGGAGGGAGTTCTTTTAGTATAGTATAGGGGGTTTCAATAGTGGGGTACAATACAGTGGGGTACAATACAGTGGGGTACAATACAGTTGGTAACCAACTAACACTGAAGTATAAATGTAACAGGTAGCTAACAATTTCTAGGTAAAGGGTGTGTCACAGCAGCATATAACCAACTAACAGTTATGGGTAAAATGTGTTAAATAACCAACAACTCTAGGTAAAAATGTGTCACAGTGGTGTAAATATAAAATGTGAGGTGTGTGAGAGAGAAAAAGGGTAACCAATGGGGTTTTATGCTAGACTTCAGTAATACAATTGAGGTTTGGCAGCAGTAGGAGCGGGGTGAACACGTGGGGGAAGGGATTAAGAGAGAGAGAGAGAGAGAGAAAGGCAGTGGTAGAGGAATGAGGTTAGGGGATGGGGGAAGAGGAGCACGTGGTGGAGCAGAAACCAAAGATAGAGGCGCTACAGAGGGAGATTTAAACTCAGGGAGACACAGAGAGCAGACAGGCTGCAAGTTTAAACAGCAGAGAGACGGCAATGAGTGACTGGGGAGCTCGGGGGGTGGGGGATTAGGGGCAGTGGGAAGACAAATTCAAATAGTAAAAACCTTATCTATCCCCTAACTTAATCAAACTTATATAAAATGACAAGCAGCTACAGAATACAACCAGGCAATGATTTTCTAAACTTATCTTAACCAACAATTAGGCAACACAACAAATATCACAGAAACTTACAAGCTCTACAATCTTAACAAACTATGACTTATTAAATTAAAAAAAAAAACAAGACCTATGGTGCACCTTATGCTATGGGGAGGTTACAGAGGGCAGAGTGGTATGTATCCAGGACCCAGCTCCCAAGGAAGCCAAGGGATGGTGGCTACAGCGGTGGATACAGCTGAAAGCAGAGAGCCCCAAGGCAAAGCCCACAGGAGCAGAGCTTAGCAGTGGCAAAGAGCCCTGTAGTTTAAGAGAGGTTTTAAGACACAGACCAAGGTTTAGCTTGAGTCTGTGTGCTGGGGAAACAGAGCCAGCAGCTAAAATAATAAAATAAAAGTATAGAAAGTTTTACAGAGGGATTCTTACCAGTCCCCAAGGCAGCAGCAAAGGCAGAAGCAGCAGCAACATCAGAAGAGGCAAGGAGGGTTCGGTACAGTCTCAATAATCAGGAGATCTCTCAGGTAGCAATTCGTTTCTTCGTGGGGGGGGGTTCAAAAACGGGGGTACGCTCAAAAATAAAAGGAGAGCGGAAAAAGGATCCCCCAGAACCCCTGGCTGATCAGACCAGGCAGCAATGCAGGAACCTTTCTGAGGTGTGTTTCAAAAATGTCTGGTTTTAAAGGCAAACTTGGGCAGTTTCCCACCAGTAATCCTGATAGGCTCCCTCTGTCACAGGGGAGGGGGCACAGGGGAAAAACTGAAGGTAAGCCCAGAGACATGCCTGGACATAGTCCTGTGCAATAGGTGACTCAAGAGCACATGAGACTATGACTCATGCCCAGGATCTTAAAACCACAATAGGCCTTGCAGCTCTGGACATTGCCTACCCTACACCAAGCCCAGGTTCAACGAGGTGATAACAGGACTAACCCTTTGAAAAGGGCAGTGGTCCCACTTAGCATGCAGCACAAGTGGCCATCCCTTTGAGAAGGGCAATGGCTCTTGTTAAACAACTTAAGGGGCCCTCCCTTTGAGAAGGGCAGTGGCCCTGGTAAACAACTTAACAGCCAGGGAAGGGCGGCCACAGGAGAACAGAAAACAAAATGGAGTCTGGGGAAACAAAATGGAATAGGGGAATAGCTGTAACGGACAGTGACTTTACTTGAGGAGTTACAGAAAAACTTAACTCGGCTGTGTTGTGAGAGGAAGGCGAAAAAACATCACCCTACATTGCTCAAGGGTGTTTTTTTTAAGTGAATCTCAGCCTTTCAAGTTACTCAGAAGCTGTTTTAAAAATTCTTAACAATGTCCTAACAGTCTCCTTCTTCCACTTGTAATGTCACCTTGTCTCAAACTTTTTGATCACCTGGTTTTTGTGTCTTCCTCACCTTCATGTCTGTTTTGTGACACTGTTAAAGACCATTTTAAGCTTCCTGGACATTCTATAACAGATTTTCACTCCATGCATCTGAAGAAGTGGGTTTTTATCCATGAACACTTATGCCCAAATAAATCTGTTACTCTTTAAGGTGCCTCCGGACTCCTTGTCATTTTAAGAGAGAAACTGTATAGTGCACAGTATGCACAATCAGAAAAGTAATGAAAAATGAAATGATTAAAACATGCCATTTGGAAATTGTGGGAATACTGATTGTGTACAAGGCCCATTGCACTAGCCCTTGTTATTATTATTCATTAACATTGGTATGAGCACAGGGTGTCTCAGCAGAGCTCACAATGGATATGGAAAGGGGTGAAACCAAAGCTGGAATTAGAAGGTATGAGAAAGCCTTTGTCTCTCTGCCACCCCTCAGGGCTGCACACCAGTATCTGAGCAGACTCCTGCTCAGTGGATTTAAGAGTCACTTTCCAAGCCCCTGTTGAGGTGAACAAAACTTCCATTAATCCTCCCTGGGCAGGTTCTCCCTTCTCTAGGCCCTCTCGCTGCCTATGAGAATGCAGGACTCCATTTTAACTATAATGAATATCATCCACTATTCCCACAGGATTTAGGCCAGACAAATGGAAATAGCGCCAGGCCAGCTCCTCCTCATGTGTTTATCACACCAGGAAACCACGCTAGGAAAATGAGGCCTTTGGAGGTGGAAATGCTCTGCCTGTAACACACACGAGAGTAACCAAGGCACTCAGAAACTGTCTTTCCTGACATCATTATTGTCCCCACTGGTTTTCTAACTGTCCATGCCAACTGCATGTTTATTTTTGATGGATGGTACATGATGGGACACTCCTGTCAATCCAGGTTGGGACAATTGATGTGGCCTGAGAATGGGGGGCTCAGGAAAGCTGCCTACATCGGGGAGGGAGGGTATTTCTGTCCAAGGCGGAATCCTTATACATTGTTCTAAAATATAGATTATTCCAAATATTTTCATGTCTAGAGTGTTCTTGACTCTCTGCGGAGGGGGAAGGGCCTCTGGGACAGCTCTCTAATCAGTTCTGCTTATGGAGAAAGTAGCATACTCATTCCTGCATGTATCTTGTGCTTAGTGAAGGAAGAAGTTCCCATCACTGGATGGGTCAGGAAGTGCTGTGGTTTTATAATTGGAGATATACCTATCTCCTAGAACTGGAAGGGACCTTGAAAGGTCATTGAGTCTAGCCCCCTGCCTTCACTAGCAGGACCAAGTACTGATTTTTGCCCCAGATCCTTAAGTGGCCCCCTCAAGGATTGAGCTCACAGATACAGCCTGGCCCTGGGAACTGGATTGAGCCTGGCCCTGGGAACTAAGTGCTGGTGGGAGAACCCCAGGTTCATTAAGTGGATCCCCAATCCCAACTTACATTCCTAAGAATACCCTGCTTGACTCCTACTAGGCCAAGACCCCTTTGTTCCCTCCCACAAGCCCTGAGGAGGCAGGAGTTAGTGCCAGGCAGAAACACTGCACTCAGCTAAAAACCAACAACTGAATCTGGGCAGAGACGAGTCCTCAGGCAGTGAAAAGGACCATTCAGGGGCCCCTGTGGGGAGTCACAAACACTGTCCTCCCTCAGCTCTAGCACAAGTACAGAGTCCTCAGTGCCTCAATATACAGCCTAATACTCACTAATGTGACTGAGAGTATGTCTACACTGGAACATAAACCCGGGCTCAAGCCCAGGCTCAGGGATAATTCCCCCATTGCATTTACACTTTAATTGTGCCAACTCATGGCTTCGACCCAGGGTCCCAGGACCCTGCAGGGCTGGAGGGTCTGAGCTCGAGTCAAGCTGGGACCCAGGATTTGAGCCCTATTTCTTTGCAGTGTAGCCGCAGCTCTGCTTACCTCATGTCCCAGGAGTCCATTGGAAGTATCCCACAATTCCATGGGACAACTTCCTTAGTCTTTTCTATCCCAACAATCTACAAACCACTCTATTGAAAACAGAAGACACCCCCTGACACCGGACAAACAGCAGCGTTAACCCATTCTCTTCTGATCACCAGTTTGCAAACACACTGTCAGAGAGCCCCTACGCTTACAGAAACTTTTTAATTTTAAGAATAACTGAAATGTACAAACATCAAGAAATGGAACTGTACACCTACATTGGGTGGACCAGCATTTAACAGTTACAGCAAGTGACAGCTGTACAATGTTAACCCTCATCCTTTAGTTCAAAAGCTGGCTTTTCTCGCCTTTGCCCTCGGGAACTGCAGCACAGAGAGGTCAATAGTAGTATCCCCCAGGGGTCTGTACCGGGGCAAGTGCTGTTCAACATAGTCATAAATGGTCTGGAAAAAGGGGTAAATGGTCCCTTCTGACCTTAAAGTCTATGATTCTATGATCTTGGAGTCATTGTGGATAGTTCTATGAAAACGTCCACTCAGTGTGCAGTGGCAGTCAAAAACATGAACAGAACCATTGGGAAAAGGATAGATAATGAAACAGAAAACTTTATAATGCCACTATAGAAATCCATGGTATGGCCACTCCTTGAATACTGAAGGAAGTTCTGGTCAAAAGCTATATTAGAATTGGAAAAGGTACAGAGAGGGCAACAAAATGATGAGGGGTCTGGAACGGCTGCTGTATGAGGATTAAAAAAACTGAGACTGCTCATCTTAGAAAAGAAACGACTAAGTGGATATATGATGGAAAGCTATAAAATCAGGATTGGTGTGGAGACCGTTAGTTACCCCTGCACACAACACAAGAATGAGGAGTCACCCAGTGACATTAATAGGCATCAGGTTTCCAGCCATGGCCATGTCTACACTTGCTTACAGCAGCACAGCTGTGAGATTGCTGTGAGATGCATAGCTACATTATGCTCATAGACTCATAGACTCATAGACTCATAGGTCAGAAGGGACCAATCTGATCATCTAGTCTGACCTCCTGCACAAGGCAGGCCACAGAACCCCACCCATCCAAATTTATAACAACCCCTATCCCAGGACCGAGTTATTGAAATCTTCAAAATTGGTTTGAAGACCTCAAGCTGCAGAGAAACCACCAGCAAGCGACCCGTGCCCCACGCTGCAGGGGAAGGCGAAAAACCTCCAGGGCCCCTGCCAATCCGCCCTGGAGGAAAATTCCTTCTCGACCCCAAATATGGCGATCAGCTAAACCCTGAGCATGTGGGCAAGAGTCACCAGCCAGCACCCAAGAAGGAATTCTCTGCAGTAACTCAGTTCCCATTCCATCCAACATCTCCCCGCAGACCATTGAGCAGACCTATCTGGTGGTAATCCAAGATCAATTGCCCAAATTAACAATCCTATCATAACATCCCCTCCATATACTTATCAAGCTTTGTCTTAAAGCCAGGAAAGTCTTTTGCCCCCACTACTTCCCTCGGAAGGCTGTTCCAGAACTTCACTCCTCTAATGGTTAGAAACCTTCGTCTAATTTCAAGTCTAAACTTCCTAATATCCAGTTTATACCCATTCGTCCTCGTGCCTACATTAGTACTAAACTTAAATAATTCCTCTCCCTCCCTAACGTTAACCCCCCTGATATATTTATATAGAGCAAGCATATCCCCCCGCAGCCTTCTTTTGGCCAGGCTAAACAAGCCAAGCTCTTTGAGTCTCCTTTCATAAGGCAGTTTTTCCATTCCTCAAATCATCCTTGTAGCCCGTCTCTGAACCTGTTCCAGTTTGAATTCATCCTTCTTGAACATGGGACACCAGAACTGCACACAGTATTCCAGATGGGGTCTCACCAACGCCTTGTATAACGGTACTAACACCTCCTTATCCTTGCAGGAAATACCCCCCTGATGCATCCCAAAATTGCATTTGCTTTTTTAACAGCCGTATCACATTGGCGACTCATAGTCATCCTGCTATCAACCAGTACCCCAAGGTCCTTCTCCTCCTCCGTCGCTTCCAACTGATGCTCCCCCAACGTATATCCAAAATTCTTATTATTAATTCCTAAATGCATAACCTTGCACTTTTCACTATTGTATTTCATCCTATTTCTATTACTCCAGTTTACAAGATGGTTCAGATCTTCCTGAATAGTATCCCTGTCCTTCTTCGTGTTAGCAATACCCCCCAGCTTCGTGTCATCCGCAAACTTTATTAGCACATTCCCGCTCTTTGTGCCAAGGTCAGTAATAAAAAGGTTAAATAAGATCGGTCCCAAAACCGATCCTTGAGGGACTCCACTAGTGACCTCCTTCCAGCCTGACAATTCACCTTTCAATACGACCCTCTGGAGTCTCCCCTTTAACCAGTTCCTTATCCACCTTACAACTTTCATATTCATTCCCATCTTTTCCAATTTGACTAACAGTTCCCCGTGCGGAACCGTGTCGAACGCCTTACTGAAATCTAGGTAAATTATATCTACCGCATTTCCTTTATCTAAGTAATCCGTCATCTTCTCAAAGAAGGAGATCAGATTGGTTTGACACGATCTACCTTTACTAAATCCGCTGATAGGAGAGAGCTCTCCCGCTGACATAATAAAGCCAGCTCAACGAGCAGCAGTAGCTATGTCGGTGGGAGAGCATCTCCCGCTGAGATAGTGCTGTGCACACGAGCACATATGCCAGCAAAATGTATGTCACTCAGGGGGGTGTTTTTTCACAACTCTGAATGACAAAAGATTTGCTGACATAAGTGCTAATGTAGATATGGCCTAACATAAGGAAGTGCCTCACACAACACACAGTCAATCCGTGGAACTCACTGCCAGAGGATGTCGTGAAGGCCAAAAGTATAAGTGTGTTCAAAAAAAAATTAGATAAGTCCATGGCAGAAAGGTCCATCAATGGCTATTAGCCAAGATGGTCAGGGATGCTACCTCATGCTCTGGGTGTCCCTCAACATCTGACTGCCAGAAGATGGGAGTGGATGACAGGGGATCACTCAAAATTGCGCTGCTCTGTTCATTCCATCTGAAGCACCTGGCACTGGCCACTGTCAGAAGACAGGATACGGGGCTAGATGAACCATTGGTCTGACCCAATATGGCCCTTCTTATGTTTTTATGCAGAACATGTCTCTTCAAAAAGGCCTTTCTACCATAAGAATTACCCCGGCACCATCAACATAATGCTCCATCTTATCCCCCACCAATAACAAACACAGAAATCCTTATCCCGAGTGGGGTTCCTATAATCCTAGAAGAGAGATGAGCCAGAGACCCGACGTAGGGACCTCACTACTGTGTGTGCATGGTATTCTGAGGCTGCAGTGTACGGCCGCCCTGTGATAGGGCTGTATATCACTGGGCTAAACCTGGATGCCTTTCGGAGAGAGAGGCTCTGGCTCAGACCGAAGTTAAGGGCTTGATGCAGGAATTACAGGATAAATGTCCCTGGTTTGGGCTATGCAGGAGGTCAGATGAGATGATGGTCCTGCTCCATTGAAAGCCACACTTCTGTGATTAGATAGATAGGAAAGGGGAGTATTTACTGTACTACCAGCCTCACTGCCCACATACCCATAGGGTCCCTGGGTCTCCCATCCAAGCCTGTCTCTTGTGAAGCTGAGATCAGGTGGGATCATAGCACAAGGGGATATGGCTACACACACGTCATGCTTTGATAATACCATCCAGAGACACATGATGACAAGGTCCCCAGAGCAATGGCATTATTAGGGGATCACTAGCACATGGCAGCTTGCTCAGTGGTCGCAGGACCAGCAATCTAGTGCCCCCTCGGTGTCTGTAGCAATGAATCTGGCCTTCGAACTTTAACCTGGAGAGAGAACCAAAGGAACAGAACTGTGTCTTGCCAATTTGCAAGTGCTCACATAAAAGACAACAGAATCCCAGTGGGTGCAGCTTGGTGTCTCCTGGGGTTTAATAAGGATGAATTAAAAACTCCTGCATTGCGAGGCCTGGCAGATCGGTGAGTGACACAGATTCAGCATGATCAGAGGAACCTCCAAGGGAGAGATACATGACTGCTGTAGCCAGGTGAGATCAATGGCAGTGGTGAGAGTTTTGCTTCTGAATGGGATCAGGAACCTTTCCTTAAATTGTCAGTGTCATGGGACCATTTTTGTGTTCTAGAACATAGGAGCGACTAGACTGGGTCAGACCAATGGTCCATCTAGCCCAGTATCCTGTCTTCCCATGGTGACCAGTGCATCTATATAGATCCTACCACAATGGTAACCTGGACCATGACTGAGGCTCCTAGACACTAAGGTAATACAGATTATCCATAATAAAAATATACTAATCTCCTGTGCCTTGAAAGCAAAGCATATGCCACTGACCCGCATGGTGAGATTCACAGCTTTCTTTGAACATAAGCCTGTATCTTGAAGAACTTGTCTCGTTTTCATTGTTAATGTGATTTCTCCTCTGAAAAGCGTGTAGGGGAAAACAGCCCATTTTATTCATTGTTCTGTTTTCTGTGTGTATGGTGCCACCTCTGCTTCTGTGGGGTGATGCCCACATCTGGGCAGAGGGTCACCACAAAGTCTAGGTACATGTGTAATATTGACAGACCCCAATCGCTGGCAGTCAGGATCAAACCAGGGACCTCTAGAGCTCAGCAAATGAGCCTCTATCACATGAGCTAAAAGCCAACTGGCTGTTAACTAAGGCAGGGCTGCCCAGAGGATTCAGGTGGCCTGGGGCAAAGCAATTTCAGGGGCCCCTTCCATAAAAAAAATGTTGCAATACTATATTTCTTGTGGGGGCCCTATGGGGCCCAGGGTAAATTGCCCCACTTGCCCTCCCCAGGCAGCTTTGAATTAAGGCAGTAGAGCAGACTCATTTTATCTTTCAAAGTGGTTACTAGATGGGACAGAACACCACACCCAGAAAGTGTGTGGATTACACACTTCCCCTAGCTGAGGAAGTGCATCCAGAGCTTCAAAGACTTCCCAGCTGAAATCCCAGACGAGCCCTGACTTCCAACACTGACAGACCCCAGTCCTCTGCAGGCAGGATTGAACCTGGGACTTCTGGAGGTTAGTGCATGAGCCTCCACTGCATGCGCTAAAAGCCAACTGGCTGTTAGCTAAGGGTGTAGAACAGACTCATTTTCTCTCTTTCTAAGTGGGCTCAATACCACCAGATGGGACAGAGCAGCACACCCAGGAGGGGTGTGGGTTACACATGCATCTAGTCTGAATTCCTGCATAGCACCAGTCAGAGAATTTTTAAATGGAGCTTACATTTTAGGAAGGCAGCCAATCTTCATTTTAAAATTCCAGTGATGTGTTCCACTGGTGAGTTACCCTCTGATCGAAACGTGGGCCTGATTTCCAGTCAGAATTTATCTACCTTCAGCTTCTGCCACTGGATCTTGTCTGCTAGATTAAACAGCCCTTCCACTACTTGAAATTGGTGCTTATAGACCATCATGGCACCTCTTAACCTTCTCTTGCATAAGCTAAACAGACTGAATTCCTTCGGAGAGAGACACGGTGGGGGAGGGAATATCTTTATTGGACAAATTTCTGTTGGTGATGAGATTAATCCCACTGCAAGGCAGGCTTCCCACTCCCCAAATAATTTGTGTGACTTTTCTCTGAACCCTCTCCAATTTTTCAACGTGCTTTTCAAAATGTGGCTGCCAAACTGCACACAGTGCTCCGGTGTCAGTCTCAGCAATACCAACAACAGAGGTAAAATCAGCTCCCTACTCCAGCTCTGTAGTCCAGTTTTTATACCTAGAAGGATCATGTCAGCCGCCGCAGCATTGCACCATAAATTCGTGTTCACTTGATGATCCACCACGTCCCTACGTCCTTTTCAAAGTCGTTACCTTCCACAATACAGTCTCCCATCCTGTAAGCTTGAGCTATCGTCTTTTTCCTTAGATTCCTGACCTCACATTTGGCTGTATGAATATGAAAGTGTTTACACTCCACTTACTAGTCGATCCAGATCACGCCATATCAGTGACCTGCTCACATCATTATTTACCACCTAACCAATCTTTGCATCATCAACACGCTTTTCTCCCAGATCACTGATAAAAATGTGTGGGACTTGTGCTGCACAGGTGTGAATTTCACTCCATGGTTGAAAATTTTTTGTCAAAGCAATTTTCTATCAGAAAATGCCATTTTTGACCAAAATGATTTTTTTTGGTGTGAAATCATATCAGTTTGGTGATACAGTGATTGCTTGCTCTCCGTGTCCACTGAGGTAGGACAAGGAATAGCTGGCTTAGTTTTCAGCAAGGGAGATTTAGGTAAGATATTAGGGAAAGCTTTCTAACTATAGCTATAGCTCAATTCTGGACTAGGTTACCTAAGGAGAAAGTAGAATCCCCATCACTGGAGATTTTTAAGAACAGGTTAGACAAACACCTGTCAGGGATGGTCTAGGAATACTTGGTCCTGACTCAGTGGAGGGTGGAATGGATGAGATGACCTCTTCAGGTACCTTCCAGCCCTACATTTCTCTAATGCCTGTGAAATTTTGTTGAGAAAATATTGAAGAAATTTTTTTCTTAAAATATTAAAACATTCGAACCCTTTTGGAATGAAGCATTTCAAATTTTCATTTCAGAACAACTTTTCTTTCCAAAATTTACTTTAGTTTGTATTAATAACATTTTAAAATTGAAAGGCTGTTTGCCAGAAGCTGGGAATGGGCAACAGGGGTGGATCACTTGATGATGACCTGTTCTGTTCATTCCCTCTGGGGCACCAGGCCCTGGCCACTGTCGGAAGACAGGATACAGGGCTAGATGGACCTTTGGTCTGACCTAGTATGGCCATTCTTATTTTCTTATGGATAAAAAATGTAAATGTAACATTTCAAATTCATAGAAATGAAACATTTGGATTGGCCTACAATGAATTTATTTTTAAAATTTCATTTCACAAGAAAAATTCAAATTTTGGCTTTTTATTTGATTTGGGACCAAAACAAAATCAAAATCTCAAACTTTGTGTCGGGATGGAAAATCTGTTTTCCCACCAGTTCTATTTGAAACATTTCATGAAATTTAACAGCAATTAAGTGTCTTTTCCCTTTTTATTCATAGAAAACACGCTTCTTCAAAATGACTTGCTCCTTCCAACCACACCAACTCCAGCTCATTATCTTTCAGCCTTATGGGCATCCCAGGGCTGGAAGCTTCCCATGTCTGGATGGGGATCCTTTTCTGTTCAATGTACATCATTACGCTGCTAGGAAACAGCATGATTCTGCTTACTGTCAGGTTAGATCAGACCCTCCACGAACCCATGTACTATTTCCTGTGCATGCTTGCAGTCATCGATTTAGTCATGGCTACTTCCATTGTTCCCAGATGCTCGCATATTCTGGCTGACTCGGTGGAGATTGCTTTCGATGCCTGTTTCACACAGATGTTCTTTGTTCATTCCGCCACAGCTGCAGAATCAGGGGCTCTTGGCGATGGCCTTTGACAGATATGTCGCCATCTGTTACCCTCTGAGGTACCAGGCCATCTTAACACACCAAAAGGTGACACAGATAGGCCTGGCCATTCTGCTGAGAGCTGCTCTTGTCATGACTCCCGTCACCCGGATGATGAAGCACTTACCCTACTGCAGCTCCAACGTGATTGCCCATTCGTACTGCGAGCACATGGCTGTGGTGAAGTTGGCCTGCGCCGATCCGCGAGCCAGCAGTCAGTACTGCGTGGTTGGGTCCACTCTCATAGTCGGGACTGACACAGTCTTCATCTCTGTGTCTTATGGATGATTCTTCGAGCCGTCCTGCGGCTTGCCAAGAAGGAAGCGCGCCTCAAGGCCATTGCACCTGCGGAGCCCACCTCTGCGTAATGCTGCTCTATTATGTTCCCGGAATGGCCTCCATATACACACAGAGCTTTGGCCAGGGAGTGGCTAACTGGACTCAGGTTCTGCTGGCCGACCTCTACCTCACCCTTCCCCCCATGCTAAACCCAGTCATTTACAGCATGAGGACAAAGCAGGTGCAGGACGCAGTGCTGAAGGTATTTGGGCCCAAGGATCCAGTCTAAGGAGTGTGAGCAGTCATTCACCGGCTCTATTCAGCAAGGAGGAGATTCTGCCAACCTCACTCACGCAAAGTAGTGACCATGAAATCACTGGCACTACTGGAGACGTAAGGAGCGTCGCAATGCGAGTGAGCATAGCAGCATCTGGCTCCTAATAAGAGGCAGCTTTGTCTAATGCTTAGAGCACAAGACTAGGTGTCAAGACTAGGCTCTCTTCCTGCCTCTGACACTAATCTGCTGTGTGAACTTGGGCACATCACTCCACACACAACCTTTTTCTTTGCCTTGGTTTCCCCTCTCCACCCTAAATAGTCTTGGCTATTTAGACTGTAAATTCTTTGAAGAAGATGTGTCTGGACAGTACCCAACATAACAAGAAAGAAAAGTGGGGCCGCTATACACTGAGGATGGAATGGAGGTTAAGGATAACCTAGGCATGGCCCAACTCTAAACAAGTACTTTGCTTCAGTTTTTAATAAGACTAGTAAGGAACCTTGCGATGATGGAGGGATGATAAACAGGAATGTGGATATGGAAGTGGATATTACCGCAACTGAGGTAGAGGCCGTACTTGAACAGCTCGATGGGACGAAGTCGGAGGGCCCGGACAATCTCCATCCGAGGATATTAAGGAACTGGCGCGTGAAATTGCGAGCCCGTTAGCGAGAATTTTTAAGCAATCGATAAACTCGGGGTTGTGCCGTATGACTGGAGGATTGCTAATGTAGTTCCTATTTTTAAGAAAGGAATAAAAGTGATCCGGGTAATTATAGGCCTGTTGACGCTCTGTAGTATGCAAGGTCTTGGAAAAAATTTGAAGGGAGTAAGTAGTTAAGGACATAGAGGTCAATGGTAATTGGACGAATTGCAACACGGATTCAGTAAAGGTAGATTTGTCAAACCAATCTGATCTCCTTCTTTGAGAAGATGACGGATTACTTAGATAAAGGAAATGCGGTAGATATAATTTACCTAGATTTCAGTAAGGCGTTCGACACGGTTCCGCACTTGGAACTGTTAGTCAAATTGGAAAAGATGGAATGAATATGAAAGTTGTAAGGTGGATAAGGAACTGGTTAAAGGGGAGACTCCAGGGGTCGTATTGAAAGGTGAATTGTCAGGCTGGAAGGAGGTCACTAGTGGAGTCCCTCAAGGATCGGTTTTGGGACCGATCTTATTTAACCTTTTTATTACTGACCTTGGCACAAAGAGCGGGAATGTGCTAATAAAGTTTGCGGATGACACGAAGCTGGGGGGTATTGCTGACACGGAGAAGGACAGGGATACTATTCAGGAAGATCTGAACCACCTTGTAAACTGGAGTAATAGAAATAGGATGAAATACAATAGTGAAAAGTGCAAGGTTATGCATTTAGGAATTAATAATAAGAATTTTGGATATACGTTGGGGGCGCATCAGTTGGAAGCGACGGAGGAGGAGAAGGACCTTGGGGTACTGGTTGATAGCAGGTTGACTATGAGTCGCCAATGTGATACGGCTGTTAAAAAAGCAAATGCAATTTTGGGATGCATCAGGCGGGGTATTTCCTGCAAGGATAAGGAGGTGTTAGTACCGTTATACAAGGTGTTGGTGAGACCCCATCTGGAATACTGTGTGCAGTTCTGGTGTCCCATGTTCAAGAAGGATGAATTCAAACTGGAACAGGTTCAGAGACGGGCTACAAGGATGATCCGAGGAATGGAAAACTGCCTTATGAAAGGAGACTCAAAGAGCTTGGCTTGTTTAGCCTGGCCAAAAGAAGGCTGCGGGGGATATGCTTGCTCTATATAAATATATCAGGGGGGTTAACGTTAGGGAGGGAGAGGAATTATTTAAGTTTAGTACTAATGTAGGCACGAGGACGAATGGGTATAAACTGGATATTAGGAAGTTTAGACTTGAAATTAGACGAAGGTTTCTAACCATTAGAGGAGTGAAGTTCTGGAACAGCCTCCGAGGGAAGTAGTGGGGGCAAAAGACTTTCCTGGCTTTAAGACAAAGCTTAATAAGTATGTGGAGGGGATGTTATGATAGGATTGTTAATTTGGGCAATTGATCTTGGATTACCACCAGATAGTCTGCTCAATGGTCTGCGGGGAGATGTTGGATGGAATGGGAACTGAGTTACTGCAGAGAATTCCTCCTTGGGGCTGCCTGGTGACTCTTGCCCACATGCTCAGGGTTTAGCTGATCGCCATATTTGGGGTCGGAAGGAATTTTCCTCCAGGGCGGATTGGCAGGGCCCTGGAGGTTTTTTCGCCTTCCCCTGCAGCGTGGGGCACGGGTCGCTTGCTGATGGTTTCTCTGCAGCTTGAGGTCTTCAAACCAATTTTGAGATTTTCAATAACTCGGTCCTGGGATAGGGGTTGTTATAAAATTGGATGGGGGGTTCTGTGGCCTGCCTTGTGCAGGAGGTCAGACTAGATGATCAGATTGGTCCCTTCTGACCTATGAGTCTATGAGTCTATAACCAGCCCTGATCTCTCCTCTCTGCTGCAATACAAACAACGAATAATAACTATCTGCATAATATAAATTACATTTGGAATCCAGAGCAATGCAGAATCGTTCCCTACAGTGTATCTGACAGCTTGTTTAAACTGCTCTAGTTAAGGTCACAAAACAGTGTCCATTGTGATCATCTGTATTCATGGGGTCCGAACTTCAGGGAACATCAACCATTTGCCTGAAATTTTCCAGGAGTGGCGTCTGCCTCGAGATGTTTGGGGACAGGGGTTGTGAAGATTTTAAATGAGAAGAGTGAAGCCGTGGTTGAGTTTTGAGGGGCTTCTATTAACAAAATATTAATAAAGGTTTCCATTAGCACAATATCAGTCTCAGATTTGTTTTGGTGATGAGGCGGGCGATAATTTAGAAACAACTGAACTCATATGCTTGACCTTGTCCTGGTTCTGTGCAAGGTACGTGACAATATTTGTATTCCAACACGCCTCAGAGGCTCCGATCAGGGTCTGGTTGTGCTATGTGTCTGTAACACAGTCAGCCTTCTCCTGAGAACCCCCTCCTAGCCAGGATGTGCTGCAGTGCCTTACCTCAGTTTCCATTCAGCTCAGGGCCCATTAGAACTGCACATCACAGACCAATGGTAATTAAACTCTCCCTCTCTGGGCATCCAATTTATTTAGTCCCCACACATGGATCCTCCAGGCCCCAACCCCAGGTCAGTGCTTCTCTCCCCTTGAGCTAGCAGCCTCCAGTCCTCCTTCCTGGAACTGGGTTCCACTTGAAATATAACATTTATCCTCCACAGCACGCACATGCAGCAGCTTCCAGCTGCAGCTCCCCAGGCTTCTGCCCTGCCCAGCGCTCTCAGGCCTACAGAGCTGGAGGCAACCCTGTGCTCTCCGTCAGACATCTCCCTTCTGTCCTTAGGCCTGGCCTTGCTTTGTTAGTCACATGACCAAATGATCTGCCCATCTCGGGAGGGAGCTGACCCTGTAGAGGTAGCCGAAGGCCCCGTTTCCCCTTCAAGGACAGCCGCCCTGTAACAATGCCCTGCACAACCTTGAGAAGAAAACTGTCCCTGCCCCAAAGTCCTGACGGTCTTGGCACCACACAATAGACGCCACATGGACTTTGGCCATCAGATGCAGACTGTTGTGACGGCTGGAAGATAAACCGTGGAACCTGTGCAGAGGGAAACCATTGCCAGCCACCATGTTGTCCTCCTAAATCATTCCCTTGCCGCTTGGGGGATTGCACCTTTCTGCCACATGCCCTTGAGCTGTCGCTTAGCCACACTGTACGGATTGAGCTCTTTCAACCTTTGCTCACAGCGCCTCCCTCACCCTTAGTCACTTCTGTGGCTCTTCTTGGAGCTACATCTAGATGTGATACCCAGCTGAAGGCAATGGGATTCCTGGAATAGCCACTACTGGGTAAAAGTCACCACTTAAGTCCCCATTAACTGGTGCCTTGGTCTTGTACTGGTCTGTAGCAGAGTGGATCTAAGCTCCTGCCCAGAAGGGGTTAAAACAGCCCGGGGAAGGGGCTGGGGCTGGAGAAAGCAGCCTTTAAGCTGGGCTGATTGGGGAAGTGGCTGCAGCTGGGGCACGCCCCAAACTGAGCCACAGGGCCTAATAAGAAGCCAGGGAGCCAGAAGCAGACAGCCTCTCTCTGACAAGGAGAGAGAGACAAGCCTGGCTGCTTAGGGACTCACCCTGGGGACCTAGAGGAAGGCAGGGCTGGGGAAAGGCCTTAGGAGCTGGGAAGCCCTAGGCCAGCAACTCCCCAGGCTGCAGGGCCTAATTCTAGGCCTTCAAGGGACTGGGCTTGCAGAGGGGCAGCCAGAGGGTGGGTAAAGGCAGCAGGCCAAAACCCCTTTGCCTATGATGAGTGGCTGATACTGCGTCTGCCCAGGGCATGGGGGCTAGACAATGACTGGGCAGTAGCCGATACTGAGGCAAGGTGGGGATAGTAGGGTGGGGTTCCCCTGGGAGGGGGGAGACTCAGTTAAAGGGGCACCGAGGTCCAGGGAGGGGCCTGGGGCTAGCGGAGGACAGGTGGACCACCAGCCTGCAGAGGGTTCTCCGGGCTGGAATTGAGCTAATTCCCCATAGCAACCAGCAGGAGGTGCTGCAGGGTGAGTCCACACGTTTACATGGTCCGTCTGCATCGGGGTGAATTTCACCCCTAGAGAGGAGTTATATCATCCCGCTGCTCCGTGATCGTGTGTCTCATTTGCATACTACCAAAATATCAGTGACCCTCTTCAGAGCTGTGGTATGTGCAAACTCATGTCTGGCTGAGGCTGACTGATGCCCTGGCCTGTTCTTCAGCCAACCCTGGCTCCCAGGTTTTCCCTCCACTCAGTGTGTTTCAGTTTATTGTCCCCGGATGAAGATGTGGGTTACATTGTCTAAGCTGGATCTTGTGGTAGTTCCTGGCTGCATTTCCTAGTCACAGAGGTCCCTCTGCAATCACCGGTCAGCTCCGAGTGCACTCACACCCCAGGAACAGAGATTGCAGTTGGGTTTGAACAGAAAACCTGGGGAATCTCTGTCAATGTAACCCTGAAAAACAAGAGAGAGACATTTGTGGAGCTCAGAACTAAACGAAACAATGGACTGTCATGCTGAAGGGAGCGGGCCAGACACACTGCGGGGAAGGTGTGTAGTGCAGCACCAGGTGAGGACTCAAGGAGTCTTGAGTTTTAATTCCAGCTCAGCAATGGGAAATCTCTTAAAAGGAGAATGTCAGGTGTTTCCATAAGACTGTACTGAAGGCTAGATAGATAGATGGGGGTGGATGGGGATAGATAGATAGATTGGGGGGGTGTAGGGATATACAGACAGATAGATGGGGTATAGGGAATAGGAGGATACACAACATTTAGATTTTCTGCAAAGTTTTGAAAACTGCATGGCAAAATTATTTATTATTTGTGCTCCATTAGCATCCAGAGGCCCCAGAGCAGGGACTGTGTTAGATATCCTACAACAAGTCATAATAAACAGACAGTCTGTGCCCTGAGGAGCTTCCCATCTAAGTATAAGACCAGAGACAACAGGTGGATATACCCCATGGAAAGGGAGAGGAAGAGCGCAAGGAAACAATGTGGGTCGACATGTACACCCAGCTGCCTACCCATTGTCAAGTTTCCCGGCAGCATCACAGCAAAGAAGAGTTTTAGGAGGCCTTTGCAGGAGAACCGCAATGTGGCTTTGTGTATGTTAACTCGCTTTGCGTATGTACTTTAATGCAGCAAAATAAATGTTTCCTGGTGTGCGTGTGTGTGTTGTGCGCACGCGCATGTGCAAACACGGAGTTTGTGGTGAGTGCAGAGGATCCAGGAACTTAAGCAGACTAGAAGTAAACGTGAAACTCATAAGTCTATATTCATGGACCAAGCTGAAGGAAACGATAAAAAGCAAACAAACAAATAGCACACGAGCTGAAACAGAAATTAGATTTTTTAAATGTTCCCAATTTTTCATCAGTTTTCACCAACCCAGGTGCATTTTTTTTTTTAGGACATGATCTCTTTGACTCGGGCTCAGTTTCCCCATTTGTAAAAGAGGGCTCATGCTAGGGCTCGAAGTGAGCTCCAGTGAGTGATTTCAGCACTGCCCCGGAAGAGCAGTTACTCCCTTCCAGAGCTACTTTTCAAGCTACAGATATTGGCCTCAAGTCTGAACTGCCCCCGATATGCACAGAGCACAGTGAAGGAACATCAAATTCAAAGTCTTGGTCCTTGTTCAATGGCCTGAGCCCAGCATCTCTTAAAGATCACCTCAAATCCTGGGCTGAAGACCATGGTCAACAACTCACCTCCCATGGCCCAATGGAACACACGGCATTAAGGGTAAAGCACAGCACTGAGGGAGACAGAGTGCTCTTGTGGGCCAGCCCGGAGATTGGGAAAAGACCCCCAGAGCTAAGGACCATCCCAAACTTCTCCCCACTCCGCTCCAAGTGCACAGTGCATTTCTTTGACCAGCCTCCTCTAACATAAACATGAAACTATGACCACTATAAACATCCTCCTGCAGACACTTCTCCTGGGGAGGGGGACGAGAACAAATGTGTGACAGCCGTTAACGTAACGCACTACAGGAAGGCGCTCAGATACTATGGAGCTGAGCATGGTGTAAGACACTGAGCAGTGCAAGGGAGCCACTGATATCTCCCTCAGTTCTGTGGCCAGTACAGATCAGAGCAGCCTTGGGGCTGCCCTAAACACCACCAGTGGAATATGGCTCAAAGACCCAAGACCCCTGCTGGGGATTGCTGGAGCACAGTGACATTCTGACCATGCTCCTTTCCTCCTGTCAAGTCCCCAGTACAACACCCATACTAAGCACTGGGAAAGGGACCAGGAGTAGGAGCTGGCTACACTGGCTCCATGAAACTTAGGGATTCCCCCACTCCTGAGGAATCCCACATTTTAACCTGCTGATTTTTTGTCTCCTTTGTGTTGCCAGAGTAGCCCAAAAGGACAATATCACAGGAGAGACTCTCTGGACTTCCAGTTTTATTGGTTGTGAAGAAAGCTTAGGAGGGTGATGAGATGCAAGCCAGGGCTCAGAGGAGGTAGCTTAGCCAATAGACCATTGCCAGGAGACCCAAGGTTGAGGTCCTTTGATGGTCACGTGCAGGACATCCTTTCATATCCAGCTGCTGGATGGGGAACTCCCTTAGGTCCTGCTCTACTGTGTGGCTCCTACCTAACAGATATTCAGAAGAGGGGTTTTTTTCTAGGAAAATATTACACAGAAAGTTGCAGCCAAAACCACATCCTAGTACTTTCCAGACCCTGGGGCTCGCAAAGCAAAGCAGGAGAGCGAGAACCAATTTAGGGTCAATGCCATTATCCTCACTGCCTTAGACTAGCACGGTTGGAGAGGCCATAGACACCAGAGACTCCCATCTGATGGAGAGATCCCAGAAGATTTAACTGGGGTGAAATATAAAGACTTCTGCAATGTTTGTCCTGACATTTCAGAGTCATCTCTGCAAACAGGCAGAGCACCCCCAAAGAGATAAGGAGGGACAACTACAAGTCCCATAAGGAGGTAGGTGACTGTGGGATTATTTGAATGGTACGGGGGCAGGCAGGGCGAGGTCCATTGGAAAGTGCTCTGTTTCCAGGTAACTGAGAGGGAGCTAAGTTAAATGGCTGTGTTTCTCCCAGGCTCTGTGGACTGAGGTTGCCTCAGCATTTGCAGTTTGTGTGATCTCACAATTAGAGCTAGACCAAAAGAAATAAAAGCAATTACTTTTTGGTGGACATTTTTAAAAAAAAAATTCATTTTCCCCCCAACATTTACAGTGAAAGTGTTTCCATTTTTTCAATGAAAAATCAAAACCCAAACCAGGAAATACTCCCTTTTTGAAATCTGTTTTCAGTTGCTATTTTTGTTTTCAGTAAAAAAAAACTATTTAAAAATAAGAATCAAACATTTTTATCAAAAAAATATTTTTTATGGAAAATCGAATGTTCAGGTTGCTATGTTGGAGATGTTTTTTTCAGCCACAGACCAGAAAATCTGGAGCAAAATGAAAATGTTCTGCAAAAGTTTCATTTTGCTTGAAAAGTCATTTTTCACTGAAAAAATATTTTAACCAAAAAATGTTGACTGACTTACTCCCAGTGTGTAGGGAAAATGCATCCTGTCCTGGGGGAATCCCCAAATTTACAGCTAATAAGTGATTATAAATAAGTTCCCGAGATAAAATGTGACATGCAGAATGACGAGGCAATAGCACTGAAGACTAAAGCATGATTCCTGTTTTTTTAAATTAAATGCACCAGAACATTGCTGCTAGAAACCATAATGATAAGCCTGCCCCAAATACAGTTTCTAAGAAAGAAAGAAAGAAAGAAAGAAAGAAAGAAAGAAAGAAAAGAAAGAAAGAAAGAAAGAAAGAAAGAAAGAAGAAGAAAGAAAACGCTTGTAAATCCCTTCTATTTTATCTGGAAAGTGCAGACATGTGGCGATGGTGGGATTCATTACAACAGCCTGAGATGGGTGAATAGATGGCAATGTTCTCGTTGCTTATACACCAATGCTAGGAGTCTTGGTAATAAGCGAAAGGAATTGAGGATTCTTACCGATGAGAAGATGTGTGATATAATTGGCTTTACTGAAACCTGGTGGGACAATTTGCATGATGGGAATGTTAAAAACACTGGTTACAACCTGTTTAAGAAGTAAGAGAGGTGGGGGGGGCTCTATGTGAAGATGCTGTTACCAATTTTAGAGTTACTGATACCTCAGAACCAAAGGGTAGTGAATGTTAATGGATCAATGTGCGAGGTTGCAAAATTTGCAGATGATACAAAACTACTCAAGATAGTCAAGATCCAGGCAGACTGCGAAGAGCTACAAAAGAATCTCTCAACACTGGGTGACTGGTCAGCAAAATGGCAGATGAAATTCACTGTTGATGAATGCAAAGTAATACACACATAATCCCAACTGTACAAAATTATGGGGTCTACATTAGCTGTTGTCACTCAAAGAGATTTTGGATTCACTGTGGTTAGTTCTCTGAAAACATCCACTCAATGTGCAGCGGCAGTCAAAAAAGTGAACAGAATGTTGGGAATCATTAGGAAAGGTAGAAAATATCATATTAATCCATGGTACGCCCACACCTTGAATATTGCGTGCAAATGTGGTCGCCCCATCGCAAAAAAGATATATTGGAATTGGAAAAGGTTCTGAGAAGGGCAACAAAAATGTACAGGGTGTGGAACGGCTGCCATATGTGAGAGATTAATAAGATTGGGATTTTTGAGCTTGGAAAAGAGACCACTAAGAGGGATATGATTGAAGTCTATAAAATCATGACTGAGGTGGAGAAGGTAAATAAGGAAGTGTTGTTTACCCCTTCTAATAACACAAGAACTAGGGGTCACCAAATGAAATTAATAGGCAGCAGGTTTAAACAAGCAAAAGGAAATAATTTTCACATAAGGCACAGTTAACCTGTGGAACTCTTTGCCAGAGGATGTTGTAAAGGCCAAAGCTGTAACAGGGTTCAAAAATGAACTAGATAAATTCATGGAGGGAAGGTCCATCAATGTCTATTAGCCAGGATGGGCAGGGATGGCATCCCTAGCCTCTGTTTGCCAGAAGCTGGGAATGGACGACAGGGGACAGATAGATAGATAGATAGATAGATAGATAGATAGATAGATAGATGTTATCAAACTTTTAATTATTCACATCCTTGATTATGTTCTGAACTCACAGGTCTGAATGCATCAGCTATAATTTGCAGTGATCAAACAGCTGCAATTCTCTCTGGTTCATTTTCCCATGGACATATCAGGGTAGAGTCACCTCTGGTGCAATTCACTGCAGTAGCTGTACAGGGGTATAGGCTTATCAGGGAGTAGCCAGGGCTGTCTGCTGTCTCCAAAACATTATCTTCTGTCCTCAATCTTCATCGTCCTCTTCTTACCTCCAAGTATGGGGTGAGATCCTCGCAACGGCTCATGGGTCTCCTGATTGCACTTGGCTCATGGAAGATGGCTGGGGAAAGAGGGCAGGACAGGCAATTCTCTGTGCCCTACTCTCCCCATCAGTCATAATAGCAACTGTGAGTCCCAAATGAGATCAGAGCCTCACTGTGCTAGGAGCTGTACATAAACATGTGCATGCTAGAGAGTCCTTGCCCTGAAGAGATTAGAAAGGAAATAGACAAGACAGACAAAGGAGAGGGGAGACTGAGGCACAGAACAGGGAAGCAACTGGCCCATGGTGACCCAGCATGTCAATGTCAGAGCCCAGGGCAGCATTCAGGTCGAGCCTGAATAAACCAAATTGCTGGCTTTGAAAAATGTCCAGCATCCCGAAAAAATCCCAGCCCTTCAATTATTGTATTGCAGGGAAAGAACTTCTGCAAATCAGTTGATCCGCATCTGCTGTAGGTCATGTCAACCTTCAATCAGATCTGCCCTAACCCCTCTGCCTTCCTGCTGATCGGCATCCCAGCCTGGAACCTTAGCAGACCTGTATCCCCATCCCATTCTGCGTCATGTATGTGATTGCTCTGCTAGGAAATGGTACTGTCCTATTCATTGTAAAGCAGGAGCAGACCCTCCATGAGCCCATGTACTATTTCCTGTCCATGCTGGCTGTCATTGATCTGGTCTTCTCAACTGCCATTGTCCCCAAAATGATGAGCATCTTCTGGCTGGATTCCAAAGACATCAGCTTCGAGGCCTGCTTCCTCCAGATGTTCTTCATCCACACCTTCACTGTAGTGGAGTCAGGGGTGCTCTTGGCCATGTCTTTAGACCGATACATGGCTATCTGCAACCCTTTGAGATACAACACTATCATAACCAGCCCAAAGATTGCCCAGATTGGGCTGCTGTCCCTTGCTAGAGGGGTGGGGGTCGTGATGCCCTTAACCTGCCTTCTAACCAGTCTGCCCTACTGTAAAATGAATGTCATCCCTCATTCCTATTGCGAGTACATGGCCGTGATGGAGCTGGCCTGTGCAGACTCAGCAGTCACTGACCTGTACAGCATCGTTGTGGCCGCAGCTCTAGTGGGGACAGACTTCATCTTCATTGCCTTCTCTTACGGCATAATCCTCCGCTCCGTCCTACGGCTCTCGTCTCAGGAGGCGCGTCTCAAGGCCTTCAGCATCTGCGGCTCCCATGTCTGCGTCATCCTGCTCTTCTACCTGGGAGGGCTCCTTTCTATGTACCTGCATATTTTTAAGCTCGGCCTTGCTCCTCACATCCAAGTCTTGGTGGCTGACCTGTACCTCGTCGTTCCCCCCATGCCAAACCCAATCAACTACGGCATTAAGTCCAAGCAGATCCGGAAACGGGTCTTTAAGCTTTTTGGCCAACGAAAGACCTTAGCAGAACCCAGTATTTAGGGTGTCCACTGACACAGCTCCAGGACCTCTCCTCCATTGTCCCCACTGCTCTCCTGTGTGTCCCCGCCCTCACCAACATGACATTCCTTTTCAGATCTGAACCTTAGAGTTCAGAAAATGAGATACTAGCACCTGAATCCTCTAAGCTTAATTACCAGCTTAGATCTGATAGCACTGCCACCGCCCAAAAATATAGTGTTTTGGGGCACTCTGACCTCCCCAACCTTCCCTGGGGACCGCAAGAATCCAGATCCCTTTGGGTTCTTAAAACAAGGAGAAATAACCTTTCCCCCCACCTTTCCCCCTCTCAGAATTTCCCTCCCTGGGCTATCCTGAGAGATACTGATCTAACCTCTAAATCACCATACAGAGAAGCATTTCCCTTCCCTTCCACAAAGAGGCAAACAGATTCAAGGAAAACAAAGAGAGATTCTATCTCACCCCCTCCCGTCTCCCCCCACCCGTCCCGGTGAGTATCCCAATCCCCTGGAATACCACAAGGGAAACAAGGAGGAAAAAATCAATCCGGTTCTCTAAAAAAAAAAAGAAATCTTTTAATAAAAGGAAGGAAAAGGTAAAGAATTATCTCTGTAACTTCAAGATGTAAATCTTACAGGGTCCTATAGCTTACAGACACCAGAAAGAGACTTGCCCCCCAGTACCAATACAAATCAGAATATTCCCAGCAACTACACATATAAAAGTTAACCAGCCAGATCCACAATTGCAAATAGAGTAAAAACAATCAAAAAGCCTAAACCACCTGTTTTTACTTACTATATGAAAAGAAACGTAGAGAGCCTGTAGCAATGTCTGGTCTCTCTCAGACCTTCTGAGAGAAGAACACACAACACCCAAAGAACACACACAAAAGTTTCCCTCCGCCCAAATTCAAAAGTATCTTGTCTTCTGATTGGTCTTCTGGTCAGGTGTCCAGTTCCCTGCTTGTAACCCTTTACAGGTACAAGAGACATTAACCCTTAACAATCTGCTTATGACACATTCCATGCACAGTGCATGTGAGCTCACACTGGCGGGGGCAGAGCAACACACTCTGCAAACACCATCCTCCGTGCATGATACCAGAGATAACCATGGCTGGTTTGATATCACCACCGGATAGGGGACAAAGCCATACAAACCAGGTCTGTCTGGATTAAAACCGAATGAATGGCTTGCCTACCAGTATCCCACCCACTACAGTACGGGGCCCGATGTCAAGAGGTGCTGAGCAGCCCCGACTCCCAGTGAAGCCAAAGGGACTAATCCTGAGGGACTGAGCTATTGCTATCACCATCTGGCTTCTCAGTAGAGCTGTTTGAAAAGTCAGTACACGTTTTTGGAAACGTTTTTTAACATTTGATTGGACCGTTTTCTCCCAGGGTGTGCTATTCCAATGCGTTGTTTTAAAATGCCAATGACATTTCTGGAAATTATGTCAGTGCCATTTTTTTAATGTTGATTTTTTTTTAAATGTCAACACCATTTTTGAAAGTTCGATAAGGTTCTTTTGAGAATGTTCTTTTGAAATTTCAGCCGGCTTTCTGGAGAATGTGCCACATATCAGAAAGACAAATGACGAATGCAAACAAAATGCTAGACACTTGGCAAACCAGGAAAACAAGAATTCCCAAGGACAGGCTGCCAAGATAGGTCCAAACACAGCTATAACTGGGACAGATAGACATGGCAGGGCGAGAGCAACCCCTTGACCAATCTGTATCATCCCTGCCACATACCATTACCCCAGAGAACAGGGAGAAGACAGTGCAAGGTTGAAAGTCCACTAGACAAGCCCCATCTTGGATGAGCATACTCAGCGGAACCAGCCAATGGGGACCTGGCTGGATGGTGAAGCTGCCCAGGTATGTTCCCTCCATGCAGAATGAGCCTAAACCAGGTGTGCTATAAGGTGTGACCACTCTTCCCACAGCAGCCAATGCGTTTGTATAGAGCCTACTACAATGTTGCCCTGGTCCCTGACGCTAAGGTAATACAGATTATACATAATAAAAATATACTAATCTGCTGTGCCTTGGAAACAAAGCTTTTGCCACTGACCCACACATGGTGAGATTCACAGCTGTCTTTGAACATAAGCCTGTATCCTGAAGAACTCGTCTTGTTTTCATTGTTAACATGAGTTGTGCCCTGAGAAGCGAGTAGGGGAAACCAGAACTTTTTATTCATTGCTCTGTTCATAGTGTGCATGGCGCAACCTCTGCTCCCGTAGGGTGATGCGCACCTCTGTGCAGAGCCCACCACAAAGTCTGGGTACATGCATCTAATCTGAATTCCTGCATAGCACCAGTCAGGGAATTTTAAAATGGAGCTTACATTTAGGAAGGCAGCCAATCTTCATTTTAAAATTCCACTGATGTGTTCCAGTGATGAGTTACCCTCTGTTCGAAATGTGGGCCTGATTTCCAGTAAGAACTTATCTAGCTTCAGCTTCTGCCACTGGATCTTGTTATACCTTTGTTTACTAGATTAAACAGCCCTTCTACTACTTGAAAACTTCTTCCCACATTGGTGCTTATAGACCATCATGGCACCTTTTAATCTTCTCTTGCATAAGCTAAACAGACTGAATTCCTCAGAAGAGACACAGTGGGGCAGGGAATATTTTTCTTGGACCAACTTCTGTTGCCAGAAGAGACAAGCTTTTGAGCTTAATTCCATATGTCTCTCACTGTAAGGCAGGTTTCCCAGTGCCCAAATCATTTGTGTGGCCTTTTCTCTGAACCGTCTCCAATTTTTCAACGTTCTTTTTAAAATGTGGCTGCCAGAATCCGCACACAGTATTCCAGTGTCAGTCTCAGCAATACCAACCACACAGGTGAACTCAGGTTTCAGAGTTGTATCCTTGTTAGTCTGTATCAGCAAAAACAAGTCCTTTGGCACCTTAGAGACTAACAAATTTATTTGGGCATAAGCTTTCATGGGCTAAACCCAGGGCCACCCAGAGGTGGGGGCAAGTGGGGCAATTTGTCCCAGGCCCGGGCTCTGCAGGGGCCCCCATGAGAATGGCTGAGGCTTCTTCTGGCCCTGGCCCGAACGGTGCCACCACCCGCTCTTCTGAAGCGTCAGCGCATTCAGGAGTATCCCTGGACAGCTGCAGCATGGCTTCGGTGGGGCCTGAGCTCCTCCCCTCTCAGAGCCGTGTGGTTAGGGGGTGGGGCTGCGATCTCCAGCGGGGCCTGAGTTCCCTTCACTTGGCCTGAAGTTCACGGCCCCGCCCCCTTGCCACTGCAGCTCTGAGCAGGGAGGAGCTGAGGCCCCGCCGGAGCCACGCTGCAGCTTTCCAGGGAGGCTCCTGGAGCACTGATGCTCCGGGTGAGGGGGGAGCTGGGGGTAAGGGGTAAGGGGCTAGGGGGTAAGGGGCCGGGACTAGGGCCAGGGGGGTTGGATAAGGGGCAGGGAGTCCCGCGGACAATCAAGGGACAGGGAGGGGGCAGAGGTTGGGGGGACAGTCAGGGGACAGGGAACATGGGAGTTGGATCTTGGGACATTCCGGGTGTCTGTCAGAACTCCGGGGTGGAGGTGGATAGGGGTCGGGCAGTCAGGCGACAGGGAGCAGACGACCCCCTTTATAAATTGAAACACTTTTTTATATATTTAACACTATTATAAATGCTGGAGGCAAAGCGGGGTTTGAGGTGGAGGCTGACAGCTCGTGACACCCAGTAATAATCTCGTGACCCCCTGAGGGGTCCCAACCCCCAGTTTGAGAACCACTGGGTTAATTTAATTTTAGTACCCTGTGTCCATTCACATGTGTGTGCTATTTTGAGCATTTCAGTTTTCACAACATAGGCTCATCCCAGATTCTGGAACAAGCTCAAATGCTCAATTCATGGAGTATATACATAAACTGTACTAAAGACAAGCCCACAGTAACCGTCTCTAGTTTGTGAGGGACCCCATGGAGCCAGTCTCTAGGAAACAGATAACTGCATGGTGGTTAAGTCCATTAATGCTATTAGCCAAGATGGGTAAGGAATGGTGTCCCTAGCCTCTGTTTGTCAGAGGATGGAGATGGATGGCAGGAGAGAGATCACTTGATCATTACCTGTTAGGTTCAATCCCTCTGGGGCACTTGGCATTGGCCATTGTCGGTAAACAGGATACTGAGCTGGATGGACCTTTGGTTTGAGCCAGTATGGCTGTTCTTATGTTCTAACCTAAATGAACTCAAAGTATTGGAGACAGATATGAGTCAAGAAAGCCAGCAGAGTATCAGAAACCTGGAAAAATCTCTGACTGGATGGGCTCAGGCATTTGGTCACAAGCTGAGGTGGTTCAAAAGTTTTGGATTTTTTTAAGCAGAATTTTTGTATTGTTCTTTAAACAATCAAACACAGCAAGCAACAATATTTGGCCTCACACTTCTGAAACCCCCAAACCATGTTCAGGTTTTGGTAGACTAATTTCAGTTTTTCAATTAAAAAAAACACAACAAATTTTGAAGGAAAAGCAGATATTGTCCGTGATTTTTTCTGCTTTTTAAAAACCCCTAGTTTTCGATCCAAAAAAAGTTTTGACAGAAAATATTTGTCCAACCCTTTTAATGAGCTTTAGTGCCTTTTAGCACTAGCTGATGCTGAGAACTAGTGATACCTTGTAAAGAAGTTTTCTCAAAACTGGGTTTGTGTCGAGATGCAGAAGGTTTATTTTTCCCAGGGCCACCCTTGGCGGGGGGAGCAAGTGGGGCAATTTGCTCCAGGCCCCGTGGGGGGAAGAGGGCGGAGAATGGATGAGATGACCTCTTCAGGTATCTTCCAGCCCTACATTTCTATTATGTCTGTGAAATTTTGTTGAGAAAAAAATGGAGGAAAAATGTTTTTAAAATATTAAAACACTTCGACCCTTTTGGAATGAAGCTTTTCAAATTTTCATTTCAGAACAACTTTCTTTCCAAAATTTACTTTAGTTTGTATCATTCTAAAATTGAAAGACTGTTTGCCAGAAGCTGAGAATGGGCTACAAGGGTGGATCACTTGATGATGACCTGTTCTGTTCATGCCCTCTGGGGCACCTGGCTTTGGCCGCTATCAGAAGACAGGATACTGCTAGATGGACCTTTGGTCTGACCCAGTATGGCCATTCTTATTTTCTTACGGATAAAAAATATAAATGTAATATTTCAAATTCATAGAAATGAAACATTTGGATTGGCCTACAATGAATTTATTTTTAAAATTTCATTTCACAAGAAAAATTCAAAATTTTGGCTTTTTATTTTGATTTGGGACCAAAACAAAATCAAAATCTCAAACTTTGTGTCGGGATGGAAAATCTGTTTTCCCACCAGTTCTATTTGAAATATTTCATGACATTTAAGCAATAATTAAATGTCTTTTCCCTTTTATTCATAGAAAACATACTTCTTCAAAATGGCCTTGGTTCCTTCCAACCACACCAACTCCAGCTCATTATATTTCAGCCTTATGGGCATCCCAGGGCTGGAAGCTTCCCATGTCTGGATGGGGATCCTTTTCTGTTCAATGTACATCATTACGCTGCTAGGAAACAGCATGATTCTGCTTACTGTCAGGTTAGATCAGACCCTCCATGAACCCATGTACTATTTCCTGTGCATGCTTGCGGTCATCGATTTAGTCATGGCTACTTCCATTGTTCCCAAGATGCTCGGCATATTCTGGCTGAACTCGGTGGAGATTGCTTTCGATGCCTGTTTCACGCAGATGTTCTTTGTTCATTCCGCCACAGCTGCAGGAATCAGGGGTGCTCTTGGCGATGGCCTTTGACAGATATGTCGCCATCTGTTACCCTCTGAGTACCAGGCCATCTTAACGCACCAAAAGGTGACACAGATAGGCCTGGCCATTCTGCTAAGAGCTGCTCTTGTCATGACTCCCGTCACCTGGATGATGAGCGCTTACCCTACTGCGGCTCCAACGTGATTGCCCATTCGTACTGCGAGCTCATGGCTGTGGTGAAGTTGGCCTGCGCCGATCCCCTAGCCAGCAGTCAGTACTGCGTGGTTGGGTCCACGCTCATAGTCGGGACTGACACAGCCTTCGTCTCCATGTCTTACGGGATGATTCTTCGAGCCGTCCTGCGGCTTGCCAAGAAGGAAGCGGCACTCAAGGCCATTGGCACCTGCAGGAGCCCACCTCTGCGTAATGCTGCTCTATTATGTTCCCGGGATGGCCTCCATATACACACAGAGCTTTGGCCAGGGGGTGGCTCACCAGACTCAGGTTCTGCTGGCCGACCTCTACCTCACCCTTCCCCCCATGCTCACCCAGTCATTTACAGCATGAGGACAAAGCAGGTGCAGGATGCAGTGCTGAAGGTATTTGGGCCCAGGAAGGATCCAGTCTAAGGAGTGTGAGCAGTCATTCACCGGCTCTATTTCAGCAAGGAGGAGATTCTGCCAACCTCACTCACGCAAAGTAGTAACCAATGAAATCACTGGCACTACTGGAGACGTAAGGAGCGTCGCCACGCGAGTGAGCATAGCAGCATCTGGCTCCTAATAAGAGGCAGCTTTGTCTAATGCTTAGAGCACAAGACTAGGTGTCAAGACTAGGCTCTCTTCCTGCCTCTGACACTAATCTGCTGTGTGAACTTGGGCACATCACTCCACACACAACCCTTTTCTGTGCCTTGGTTTCCCCTCTCCACCCTAAATAGTCTTGGCTATTTAGACTGTAAATCTTTGAAGAAGATGTGTCTGGACAGTACCCAACATAACCAGGCCCTGATCTCTCCTCTCTGCTGCAATACAAACAACGAATAATAACTATCTGCATAATATAAATTACATTTGGAATCCAGAGCAATGCAGAATCGTTCCCTACAGTGTATCTGACAGCTTGTTTAAACCGCTCTAGTTAAGGTCACAAAACAGTGTCCATTGTGATCATCTGTATTCATGGTGTCCGAACTTCAGGGAACATCAACCATTTGCCTGCAATTTTCCAGGAGTGGCGTCTGCCTCGAAATGTTTGGGGACGGGGGTTGTGAAGATTTTAAATGAGAAGAGTGAAGCCGTGGTTGAGTTTTGAGGGGCTTCTATTAACAAAATATTAATAAAGGTTTCCATTAGCAAAATATCAGTCTCAGATTTGTTTTGGTGATGAGGCGGCAGATAATTTAGAAACAACTGAACTCATATACTTGACCTTGTCCTGGTTCTGTGCAAGGTACGTGACAATATTTGTATTCCAACACGCCTCAGAGGCTCGATCAGGGTCCTGGTTGTGCTATGTGTCTGTAACACAGTCAGCCTTCTCCTGAGAACCCCCTCCTAGCCAGGATGGTGCTGCAGTGCCTTACCTCAGTTTCCCATTCAGCTCAGGGCCCATTAAGAACTGCACATCACAGACCAATGGTAATTAAAACTCTCCCTCTCTGGGCATCCAATTTATTTAGTCCCCACACATGGATCCTCCAGGCCCCCACCCCAGGTCAGTGCTTCTCTCCCCTTGAGCTAGCAGCCTCCAGTCCTCCTTCCTGGAACTGGGTTCCACTTGAAATATAACGTTTATCCTCCACAGCACGCACATGCAGCAGCTTCCAGCTGCAGCTCCCCAGGCTTCTGCCCTGCCCAGCGCTCTCAGGCCTACAGAGCTGGAGGCAACCCTGCGCTCTCCGTCAGACATCTCCCTTCTGTCCTTAGCCTGGCCTTGCTTTGTTAGTCACATGACCAAAATCATCTGCCCATCTCGGGAGGGGAGCTGACCCTGTAGAGGTAGCCGAAGGCCCCGTTTCCCCTTCAAGGACCAGCCGCCCTGTAACAATGCCCTGCACAACCTTGAGAAGAAAAACTGTCCCTGCCCCAAAGTCCTGACGGTCTTGGCACCACACAATAGACGCCACATGGACTTTGGCCATCAGATGCAGACGTTGTGACGGCTGGAAGATAAACCGTGGCACTTGTGCAGAAGGAAGCATTGCCAGCCACCATGTTGTCCTCCTAAATCATTCCCTTGCCGCTTGGGGGATTGCACCTTTCAGCCACATGCCCTTGAGCTGTCGCTTAGCCACACTGTACGGATTGAGCTCTTTCAACCTTTGCTCACAGCGCCTCCCTCACCCTTAGTCACTTCTGTGGCTCTTCTTGGAGCTACATCTAGATGTGATACCCAGCTGAAGGCAATGGGATTCCTGGAATAGCCACTACTGGGTAAAAGTCACCACTTAAGTCCCATTAACTGGTGCCTTGGTCTTGTACTGGTCTGTAGCAGAGTGGATCTCTGCTCCTGCCCAGAAGGGGTTAAAAACAGCCCGGGGAAGGGGCTGGGGCTGGAGAAAGCAGCCTTTAAGCTGGGCTGATTGGGGAAGTGGCTGCAGCTGGGGCCACGCCCCAAACTGAGCCACAGGGCCTAATAGAAGCCAGGGAGCCAGAAGCAGACAGCCTCTCTCTGACAGGGAGAGAGAGACAAGCCTGGCTGCTTAGGGACTCACCCTGGGGACCTAGAGGAAGGCAGGGCTGGGGAAAGGCCTTAGGAGCTGGGAAGCCCTAGGCCAGCAACTCCCCAGGCTGCAGGGCCTACTTCTAGGCCTCCAAGGGACTGGGCTTGCAGAGGGGCAGCCGGAGGGTGGGTAAAGGCAGCCAGGCCAAAACCCCTTTGCCTATGATGAGTGGCTGATACTGCAGTCTGCCCCAGGGCATGGGGGCTAGACAATGACTGGGCAGTAGCCGATACTGAGGCAAGGTGGGGATAGTAGGGTGGGCTTCCCCTGGGAGGGGGGAGACTCAGTTAAGGGGCACCGAGGTCAGGGAGGGGCCCTGGGCTAGCGGAGGGACAGGTGGACCACCAGCCTGCAGAGGGTTCTCCGGGCTGGAATTGAGCTAATTCCCATAGCAACCAGCAGGAGGCGCATGCAGGGGTGAGTCCACACGTTTACATGGTCCCCTCTGCATCAGGGTGAATTTCACCCCTAGAGAGGAGTTATATCATCCCGATGCTCCGTGATCGTGTGTCTCATTTGCATACTACCAAAATATCAGTGACCCTCTTCAGAGCTGTGGTATGTTGCAAACTCATGTCTGGCTGAGGCTGACTGATGCCCTGGCCTGTTCTTCAGCCAACCCTGGCTCCCAGGTTTTCCCCTCCACTCAGTGTGTTTCAGTTTATTGTCCCCCGGATGCAGCATGTGGGTTTACATTGTCTAAGCTGGATCTTGTGGTAGTTCCTGGCTGCATTTCCTAGTCACAGAGGTCCCTCTGCAATCACCGGTCAGCTCCGAGTGCACTCACACCCCCGGAACAGAGATTGCAGTTGGGTTTGAACAGAAACACTGGGGAATCTCTGTCAATGTAACCCTGAAAAACAAGAGAGAGACATTTGTGGAGCTCAGAACTAAAGGAAACAATGGACTGTCATGCTGAAGGGAGCGGGCCAGACACACTGCGGGGAGGTGTGTAGTGCAGCACCAGGTGAGGACTCAAGGAGTCTTGAGTTTTAATTCCAGCTCAGCAATGGGAAATCTCTTAAAAGGAGAATGTCAGGTGTTTCCATAAGACTGTACTGAAGGCTAGATAAATAGATGGGGGTGGATGGGGATAGATAGATAGATAGATTGGGGGGGTGTAGGGATATACAGACAGATAGATGGGGTATAGGGAATAGGAGGATACACACATTTAGATTTTCTGCAAAGTTTTGAAAACTGCATGGCAAAATTATTTATTATTTGTGCTCCATTAGCACCAGAGGCCCCAGAGCCGGGACTGTGGTTAGATATCCTACAACAAGTCATAATAACAGACAGTCTGTGCCCTGAGGAGCTTCCCATCTAAGTATAAGACCAGAGACACAGGTGGATATACCCCATGGAAAGGGAGAGGAAGAGCGCACAGGAAACAATGTGGGTCGACATGTACACCCAGCTGCCTACCCATTGTCAAGTTTCCCGGCAGCATCACAGCAAAGAAGAGTTTTAGGAGGCCTTTGCAGGAGAACCGCAATGTGGCTTTGTGTATGTTAACTCGCTTTGCGTATGTACTTTAATGCAGCAAAATAAATGTTTCCTGGTGTGCGTGTGTGGGTGTGTGCGCACCGCGCATGTGCAGACACGGAGTTTGTGGTGAGTGCAGAGGATCCAGGAACTAAAGCAGACTAGAAGTAAACTGTGAAAACTCATAAGTCTATATTCATGGACCAAGCTGAAGGAAACATAAAAAGCAAACAAACAAATAGCACACGAGCTGAAACAGAAATTAGATTTTTTAAATGTTCCCAATTTTCGTCAGTTTTCACCAACCCAGGTGCATTTTTTTTTTAGGACATGATCTCTTTGACTCGGGCTCAGTTTCCCCCATTTGTAAAAGAGGGCTCATGCTAGGGCTCGAAGTGAGCTCCAGTGAGTGATTTCAGCACTGCCCCGAAGAGCAGTTACTCCCTTCCAGAGCTACTTTCAAGCTACAGATATTGGCCTCAAGTCTGAACTGTCCCCGATATGCACAGAGCACAGTGAAGGAACATCAAATTCAAAGTCTTGGTCCTTGTTCAATGGCCTTGTCATAAACAGATAGCTAAGGGTTAATGTCTCTTTCACCTGGAGCACCTGACCAGAGGACCAATCAGGAAACCGGATTTTTTTCAACTTTGGGTGGAGGAAATTGTGTGTCTGGGGTCTTTGTTTTCTGGCTGCCTGCTTCCTCTGAGCTTTGGAGAAGTAGTTCTGTTTCTAATCTTCTGTTTCTAAGTGTAAGGACAAAGAGATCAGATAGTAAGTTATATGGTTTCTTTTCTTTGATATTTGCATGAATATAAGTGCTGGAGTGCTTTGATTTGTATTCTTTTTTAATAAGGCTGTTTATTCAATATTCTTTTAAGCAATTAGCCCTGTATTGTATCACCTTAATACAGAGAGACCATTTGTATTTTTTCTTTCTTTTTTTATATAAAGCTTTCTTTTAAGACCTGTTGGAGTTTTTCTTTACTTCAGGGAAATTGAGTCTGTACTCACCAGGGAATTGGTGGGAGGAAGAAATCAGGGGAGATCTGTGTGTGTTGAAGTGGCTAGCCTGATTTTGCATTCCCTCTGGGGAATAGGAAAGTTTGTTCCAGGACCGGGAAGGGAGAGGGGGAGTCACTCGTTTGGATTCACAGAGCTTGTGTCTGTGTATCTCTCCAGGAGCACCTGGAGGGGGGGAGGGAAAAAGGATTATTTCCCTCTGTTGTGAGACTCAAGGGATTTGGGTCTTGGGGTCCCCAGGGAAGGTTTTTCAGGGGGACCAGAGTGCCCCAAACACTCTAATTTTTTGAGTGGTGGCAGCAAGTACCAGGTCCAAGCTGGTAGCTAAGCTTGGAGGTTTTCATGCTAACCCCCATATTTTGGACGCTAAGGTCCAGATCTGGGAATAAGGTTATAACATGAGTGGCAGCCGGTGGGAGATAGACAGAATCCAGAAGCCAGTAAGAATATTTTTCTTTTCTCTGCTAAGGGCTTTTTAGCAGAGAGAAACAGTTTGGTTTTAAAAGGGAACCAGAGAGAAATTTTTTTTTTCTGCTCTCTCTGGCAGTTTGTGGCTTGCATGTTAAGCAAGAAATCATTACCAGACTATTAACAGTCTTTTGTCACACAATAGCACTCCCATTGAGAGTCATACCAGCACTATATAAATGCAAATAAAGTGGTTTTTCAGGTTTACTTAACATTGAAGATTAGCTAAAGGCACTGTTGCTAGGCAGACTTCAGGAGGCAACAGAGAACCTGCAGTTCAGAGGATAAACACCGGAGGGCACCCCAACACAAGAAAACAGGAATCATGACTTCTAAGGCAAAAATGGAGGCCGAAGGCCAATTCAGAGAAGCTGAACACAGGCGACAACTGGAAATAAAACAAGCAGAGATGGAAATAAGAGAGAGAAAGAGAGGCAGCACACAAAAGAAAACTAGAAGAAGAAGAGGTGGCCCACCGCCGAGACATGGAAAAACACCAACAAGAAATGGAAAAACACCAAAAAGAAATGGAAAAACACCAAAAAGAGTATGAAGAGAAGGAAAAACAGAGAAAACAAGAACTGGAGTTGGCAAAAGCTGGGCTGCATGTGCCAGCCAACCCTAACAACCCGGCGCCAATTATTGCTCCACAGCACAGGAAATTTCCCACCTACAAGGCAGGTGATGACACCGAGGCCTTCTTGGAAAATTTTGAAAGAGCCTGTCTTGGGTACAGCATCCCCGAAGACCAGTACATGGTAGAATTAAGGCCACAACTCAGTGGGCCTTTAGCAGAGGTGGCAGCTGAAATGCCTAAGCAGCAAATGAATGACTATAAACTTTTTCAAACCAAGGCCAGATACAGGATGGGGATAACCCCAGCTCATGCCCGTCGGCATTTCAGAACCCAAAAGTGGAAACCAGAGGTGTCATTTCCCAAACACGCCTACTACATTGCAAAAAACTATGAGGCCTGGATAACAGGAAACAACATTCAAACCTTGGAAGAACTGAATCTCCTCATACAAATGGAGCAGTTCTTGGATGGTGTTCCTGAAGACATCACACGGTACATACAAGATGGAAATCCCAAAGATATCACTGAGGCGGGGGAGATTGGAGCCAAATGGATGGAACTGGCAGAAAGCAAGAAAGCTACTGTCAAGGGGAACGATTACCACAGGGGGCACACAGACCATAAACCCTACAACTGAGGACAGCCAAAGACCCCACATACCACCCAAGTAAAGCCACAGATACCCTACCCTTCAACCTCACCAGTCTCCAGTAACTCACCTCGGCCCAGTGACCCATCAGATGGAAGATGCTTTAAGTGTAATGAACCGGGACATATCAAGGCCAACTGTCCCAAGAACACCATGCGAGAGCAATTCATTACACCACCATCACACCAAAGATCCCCAGGCCCGGATGCCTCTCAAATACCCTTGGAGCGAAGGGAAAATTTGAGAGTGGGCGGAAAGAAGGTTACTGCGTGGAGAGACACGGGGGCACAAGTGTCAGCTATCCACCAATCCTTCGTAGACCCCAAATTCATCAACCCAAAGGCCAAAGTTACAATTTACCCTTCATGTCACAAGCTGTAGACTTGCCTACAGCTCAACTGCCTGTCCAGTACAAAGGCTGGTCAGGAATGTGGACTTTTGCAGTCTATGACAATTATCCTATCCCCATGCTACTGGGGGAAGACTTGGCCAACCAGGTGAGGCGGGCCAAGAGAGTGGGAATGGTTACACGTAGCCAAACCAGGCAACCTTCCAGACCCATTCCTGTTCCTGAGCCGTCCACAGAGGCCCCGTCTGTGTTACCAGAGACCCAGACAGAGGTAGTGGACCCGGATTCCATGCTTACCACTGAAACAGCCACAGCATCTCCAGTCCCAGGCCCGGAACTGGAACAGCAACCAGCACCAGCAATTGCAACCCCATCTTCAAACTCAACGCCAGTGGGCGCCAGCGAGCCAGAACTGGCAGAAGCAACAGACAGCCATACCCAAAAGGCTCAGCCAGAGCCTGAAATACTCTCAGGTGCACCAGCGGAGAGCGGTTCACCAGCAACGGAAACAACCCCATCACCTACATCGCTTCCAGAGGGACCAAGCCCAAGTCCACAGTCTGAGGAAGAACTGGTGACCCAGCCTCCAGGGAACAGTTCCAGACTGAGCAGGAAGCAGATGACAGCCTTCAGAAAGCTTGGGCGGCGGCACGGAGCACCCACCGCCTCTCAGCTCTTCTAATCGATCCCGGTTTGTTATAGACCAAGGACTTTTATACAAGGAAATTCTTTCTGGTGGACACCGGGAAGAATGGCAGCCGCAAAAACAGTTGGTGGTTCCAACTAAGTACCAGGGGAAGCTCTTAAGCTTAGCCCATGATCATCCCAGTGGCCATGCTGGGGTGAACAGAACCAAGGACCGGTTGGGGAAGTCTTTCCACTGGGGGGATGGGCAAGGATGTTGCCAAGTATGTCCGGTCTTGTGAGGTATGCCAAAGAGTGGGAAAGTCTCAAGACCAGGTCAAGGCCCCTCTCCAGCCACTCCCCATAATTGAGGTCCCATTTCAGCGAGTAGCTGTGGATATTCTGGGCCCTTTCCCAAAAAAGACGCCCAGAGGAAAGCAGTACGTACTGACTTTAGTGGACTTTGCTACCCGATGGCCAGAAGCAGTAGCTCTAGGCAACACCAGGGCTAACACTGTGTGCCTGGCCCTAACAGGCATCTTTGCCAGGGTAGGTTGGCCCTCTGACATCCTTACAGATTCAGGGTCTAATTTCCTGGCAGGGACCATGGAAAAACTGTGGGAAACTCATGGGGTGAATCACTTGGTTGCCACCCCGTACCACCATCAAACCAATGGCCTGGTGGAAAGGTTCAATGGAACTTTGGGGGCCATGATACGAAAATTCATCAACGAATTCTCCAATATTGGGACCTAGTGTTGCAGCAGTTGCTGTTTGCCTACAGGGCTGTACCACATCCCAGTTTAGGGTTTTCACCATTTGAACTTGTGTATGGTCACGAGGTTAAGAGGCCATTACAGTTGGTGAAGCAGCAATGGGAGGGGTTTACGCCTTCTTCAGGAACTAACATTCTGGACTTTGTAAGCAACCTACAAAGCACCCTCCAACACTCTTTAGCCCTTGCTAGAGAGAACCTAAAGGATGCTCAAGAAGAGCAAAAGGCCTGGTATGACAGACATGCCAGAGAACATTCTTTCAGGGTAGGAGACCAGGTTATGGTCTTGAAGGCGCAACGGGCCCATAAGATGGAAGCATCATGGGAAGGGCCATTCACGGTCCAAGAGCGCCTGGGAACTGTAAACTACCTCATAGCATTTCCCAATTCCTCACTAAAGCCTAAAGTGTACCATGTTAATTCTCTCAAGCCTTTCTATTCCAGGGATTTACAGGTTTGTCAGTTTACAGTCCAGGGAGATGATGCTGAGTGGCCTGACGGTGTCTACTACGACGGGAAAAAAGACGGTGGCGTGGAAGAGGTGAACCTCTCAACCACCCTGGAACGTCTGCAGCGGCAACAAATTAAGGAGCTGTGCACTAGCTTCGCCCCATTGTTCTCAGCCACCCCAGGACGGACTGAACGGGCATACCACTCCATTGATACAGGTAATGCTCACCCAATCAGAACCCCACCCTACCGGGTGTCTCCTCATGCCCAAGCTGCTATAGAACGGGAGATCCAGAACATGCTACAGATGGGTATAATCCGCTCATCTACCAGTGCATGGGCATCTCCAGTGGTTCTGGTACCCAAACCAGATGGGGAAATACGCTTTTGCGTGGATTACCGTAAGCTAAATGCGGTAACTCATCCGGACAACTATCCAATGCCACGCACTGATGAGCTATTGGAGAAGTTGGGACGTGCCCAGTTCATCTCTACAATAGACTTAACCAAGGGGTACTGGCAAGTACCGCTAGATGAACCTGCCAAGGAGAGGTCAGCATTCGTCACCCATGCGGGGGTGTATGAATTCAATGTCCTTCCTTTCGGCCTTCGAAATGCACCCGCCACCTTCCAGAGGCTGGTAGATGGTCTATTAGCTGGACTGGGAGAATTTGCAGTTGCCTACCTCGATGATGTGGCCATTTTTTCAGACTCCTGGCCCGAACACCTACTCCACCTGGAAAAGGTCTTTGAGCGCATCAGGCAGGCAGGACTAACTGTTAAGGCCAAAAAGTGTCAAATATGCCAAAACAGAGTGACTTACCTGGGGCACCAGGTGGGTCGAGGAACCATAAACCCCCTACAGGCCAAGGTGGATGCTATCCAAAAGTGGCCTGTCCCAAGGTCAAAGAAACAGGTCCAATCCTTCTTAGGCTTGGCCGGATACTACAGGCGATTTGTACCACACTACAGCCAAATCGCTGCCCCATTGACCGACCTGACCAAAAAGACCCAGCCAAATGCCGTTAAGTGGACTGATGAGTGTCAAAAGGCCTTTACCCAGCTTAAGGCGATGCTCATGTCTGACCCTGTGCTCAGGGCCCCGGACTTTGACAAGCCATTCCTAGTAACCACAGATGCATCTGAGCGTGGTATAGGAGCAGTGCTCATGCAGGAAGCAACAGATCACAACTTCCATCCTGTCGTGTTTCTCAGCAAGAAACTGTCTGAGAGGGAAAGTCACTGGTCAGTCAGTGAAAAGGAATGCTATGCCATTGTGTACGCCCTGGAAAAGCTACGCCCATTGTTTGGGACGGCGGTTCAAACTACAAACTGACCATGCTGCACTAAAGTGGCTTCATACTGCCAAGGGGAACAACAAGAAACTTCTTCGTTGGAGTTTAGCTCTCCAAGATTTTGATTTTGAAATTCAACACATCACAGGACCTTCTAACAAAGTAGGTGATGCACTCTCCCGTGAGAGTTTCCCAGAATTCAGTAGTTAAAAAGTGTTATAAATGTAGAAGTCTGTTAGTTATATACTTAGGGGTATATGTAAAGGTGCATGTGTTGTATTAATCTGTTTATTTTCAAGTTCTAGAAGGAAATCGCCGCCAGTGAGCTTCCCCACTGTCCGCAATTTGGGGGCGTGTCATAAACAGATAGCTAAGGGTTAATGTCTCTTTCACCTGGAGCACCTGACCAGAGGACCAATCAGGAAACCGGATTCTTTTCAACTTTGGGTGGAGGGAATTGTGTGTCTGGGGTCTTTGTTTTCTGTCTGCCTGCTTTCTGTGAGCTTTGGAGAAGTAGTTCTGTTTTCTAGTCTTCTGTTTCTAAGTGTAAGGACAAAGAGATCAGATAGAAGTTATATGGTTTCTTTTCTTTGATATTTGCATGAATATAAGTGCTGGAGTGCTTTGATTTGTATTCTTTTTGAATAAGGCTGTTTATTCAATATCTTTTAAGCAATTAGCCCTGTATTGTATCACCTTAATACAGAGAGACCATTTGTATTTTTTCTTTCTTTTTTTATAAAGCTTTCTTTTAAGACCTGTTGGAGTTTTTCTTTACTTCAGGGAAATTGAGTCTGTACTCACCAGGGAATTGGTGGGAGGAAGAAATCAGGGGAGATCTGTGTGTGTTGAAGTGGCTAGCCTGATTTTGCATTCGCTCTGGGGGAATAGGAAAGTCCTTTTGTTCCAGGACCGGGAAGGGAGAGGGGGAGTCACTTGGTCCTTGTTCAATGGCCTGAGCCCAGCATCTCTTAAAGATCACCTCAAATCCTGGGCTGAAGACCATGGTCAACAACTCACCTCCCATGGCCCAATGGAACACACGGCATTAAGGGTAAAGCACAGCACTGAGGGAGACAGAGTGCTCTTGTGGGCCAACCGGAGATTGGGAAACAGACCCCCCAGAGCTAAGGACCATCCCAAACTTCTCCCCACTCCGCTCCAAGTGCACAGTGCATTTCTTTGACCAGCCTCCTCTAACATAAACATGAAACTATGACCACTATAAAACATCCTCCTGCAGACACTTCTCCTGGGGAGGGGACGAGAACAAATGTGTGACAGTCGTTAACGTAACGCACTACAGGAAGGGGCTCAGATACTATGGAGCTGAGCATGGTGTAAGACACTGAGCAGTGCAAGGGAGCCACTGATATCTCCTCAGTTCTGTGGCCAGTACAGATCAGAGCAGCCTTGGGGCTGCCCTAAACACCACCAGTGGAATATGGCTCAAAGACCCAAGACCCCTGCTGGGGATTGCTGGAGCACAGTGACATTCTGACCATGCTCCTTTCCTCCTGTCAAGTCCCCAGTACACACCCATACTAAGCACTGGGAAAGGGACCAGGAGTAGGAGCTGGCTACACTGGCTCCATGAAACTTAGGGATTCCCCCACTCCTGAGGAATCCCACATTTTAACCTGCTGATTTTTTGTCTCCTTTGTGTTGCCAGAGTAGCCCAAAAGGACAATATCACAGGAGAGACTCTCTGGACTTCCAGTTTTATTGGTTGTGAAGAAAGCTTAGGAGGGTGATGAGATGCAAGCCAGGGCTCAGAGGAGGTAGCTTAGCCAATAGACCATTGCCAGGAGACCCAAGGTTGAGGTCCTTTGATGGTCACGTGCAGGACATCCTTCATATCCAGCTGCTGGATGGGGAACTCCCTTAGGTCCTGCTCTACTGTGTGGCTCCTACCTAACAGATATTCAGAAGAGGGTTTTTTTTCTAGGAAAATATTACACAGAAAGTTGCAGCCAAAACCACATCCTAGTACTTTCCCGACCCTGGGGCTCGCAAAGCAAGCAGGAGAGCGAGAACCAATTTAGGGTCAATGCCATTTATCCTTCACTGCCTTAGACTAGCACGGTTGGAGAGGCCATAGACACCAGAGACTCCCATCTGATGGAGAGATCCCAGAAGATTTAACTGGGGTGAAATATAAAGACTTCCTGCAATGTTTTGTCCTGAAATTTCAGAGTCACCCCTGCAAACAGGCAGAGCACCCCCCAAAGAGATAAGGAGGGACAGCCAGAAGACCCATAAGGAAGTAGGTGACTGTGGGAGTTATTTGAATGGAATGGGGGCAGGCAGGGCCGAGGTCCATTGGAAAGTGCTCTGTTTCCAGGTAACTGAGAGGGAGCTAAGTTAAATGGCTGTGTTTCTCCCAGGCTCTGTGGACTGAGGTTGCCTCAGCATTTGCAGTTTGTGTGATCTCACAATTAGAGCTAGACCAAAAGAAATAAAAGCAATTACTTTTTGGTGGACATTTTTAAAAAAAAAATTCATTTCCCCCCAAAATTTACAGTGAAAGTGTTCCATTTTTCAATGAAAAATCAAAACCCAAACCAGGAAATACTCCCTTTTTGAAATCTGTTTTCAGTTGCTATTTTTGTTTTCAGTAAAAAAAAAACTATTTAAAAATAAGAATCAAACATTTTTATCAAAAAATATTTTTTATGGAAAATCGAATGTTCAGGTGTTATGTTGGAGATGTTTTTTTCAGCCACAGACCAGAAAATCTGGAGCAAAATGAAAATGTTCTGCAAAAGTTTCATTTTGCTTGAAAAGTCATTTTTCACTGAAAAAATATTTTAACCAAAAAATGTTGACTGACTTACTCCCAGTGTGTAGGGAAAATGCATCATGTCCTGGGGAAATCCCCAAATTTACAGCTAATAAGTGATTATAAATAAGTTCCCGAGATAAAATGTGACATGCAGAATGACGAGGCAATAGCACTGAAGACTAAAGCATGATTCCTGTTTTTTTAAATTAAATGCACCAGAACATTGCTGCTAGAAACCATAATGATAAGCCTGCCCCAAATACAGTTTATGAAAGAAAGAAAGAAAGAAAGAAAGAAAGAAAAGAAAGAAAGAAAGAAAGATAAGAAAGAAGAAAGAAAGAAAGAAAGAAATAAAAGCTTGTAAATCCCTTCTATTTTATCTGGAAAGTGCAGACATGTGGCGATGGTGGGAGTCATTACAACAGCCTGAGATGGGTGGATGGATGGAAATGTTCTCGTTGCTTATACACCAATGCTAGGAGTCTTGGTAATAAGCGAAAGGAATTGAGGATTCTTACCGATGAGAAGATGTGTGATATAATTGGCTTTACTGAAACCTGGTGGGACAATTTGCATGATGGGAATGTTAAAAACACTGGTTACAACCTGTTTAAGAAGTAAGAGAGGTGGGGGGGGGGCTCTATGTGAAGATGCTGTTACCAATTTTAGAGTTACTGATACCTCAGAACCAAAGGGTAGTGAATGCTAATGGATCAATGTGCGAGGTTGCAAAATTTGCAGATGATACAAAACTACTCAAGATAGTCAAGATCCAGGCAGACTGCGAAGAGCTACAAAAGAATCTCTCAACACTGGGTGACTGGTCAGCAAAATGGCAGATGAAATTCACTGTGATAATGCAAAGTAATACACACTGAAAACATAATCCCAACTGTACAAAATTATGGGGTCTACATTAGCTGTTGTCACTCAAGAGATTTTGAATTCACTGTGGTTAGTTCTCTGAAAACATCCACTCAATGTGCAGCGGCAGTCAAAAAAGTGAACAGAATGTTGGGAATCATTAGGAAAGGTAGAAAAATATCATATTAATCCATGGTACGCCCACACCTTGAATAATGCGTGCAAATGTGGTCGCCCCATCGCAAAAAAGATATATTGGATTGGAAAAGGTTCTGAAAAGGGCAACAAAAATGTACAGGGTGTGGAACGGCTGCCATATGTGGAGAGATTAATAAGATTGGGATTTTTGAGCTTGGAAAAGAGACCACTAAGAGGGGATATGATTGAAGTCTATAAAATCATGACTGAGGTGGAGAAGGTAAATAAGGAAGTGTTGTTTACCCCTTCTAATAACACAAGAACTAGGGGTCACCAAATGAAATTAATAGGCAGCAGGTTTAAAACAAGCAAAAGGAAATAATTTTTCACATAAGGCACAGTTAACCTGTGGAACTCTTTGCCAGAGGATGTTGTAAAGGCCAAAGCTGTAACAGGGTTCAAAAATGAACTAGATAAATTCATGGAGGGAAGGTCCATCAATGTCTATTAGCCAGGATGGGCAGGGATGGCATCCCTAGCCTCTGTTTGCAGAAGCTGGGAATGGACGACAGGGGACAGATAGATAGATAGATAGATAGATAGATAGATAGATGTATCAAACTTTTAATTATTCACATCGTTGATTATGTTCTGAACTCACAGGTCTGGAATGCATCAGCTATAATTTGCAGTGATCAACAGCTGCAATTCTCTCTGGTTCATTTTCCCATGGACATATCAGGGTAGAGTCCCTCTGGTGCAATGCACTGCAGTAGCTGTACAGGGGTATAGGCTTATCAGGGAGTAGCCAGGGCTGTCTGCTGTCTCCAAAACATTATCTTCTGTCCTCAATCTTCATCGTCCTCTTCTTACCTCCAAGTATGGGGTGAGATCCTCGCAACGGCTCATGGGTCTCCTGATTGCACTTGGCTCATGGAAGATGGCTGGGGAAAGAGGGCAGGACAGGCATTCTCTGTGCCCTACTCTCCCCATCAGTCATAATAGCAACTGTGAGTCCCAAATGAGATCAGAGCCTCACTGTGCTAGGAGCTGTACATACACATGTGCATGCTAGAGAGTCTTGCCCTGAAGAGATTAGAAAGGAAATAGACAAGACAGACAAAGGAGAGGGGAGACTGAGGCACAGAACAGGGAAGCAACTGGCCCATGGTGACCCAGCATGTCAATGTCAGAGCCCAGGGCAGCATTCAGGTCGAGCCTGAATAAACAAATTGCTGGCTTTGAAAAATGTCCAGCATCCCGAAAAAATCCCAGCCCTTCAATTATTGTATTGCAGGGAAAGAACTTCTGCAATCAGTTGATTCCGCATCTGCTGTAGGTCATGTCAACCTTCAATCAGATCTGCCCTAACCCCTCTGCCTTCTGCTGATCGGCCATCCCAGCCTGGAACCTTAGCAGACCTGTATCCCCATCCCATTCTGCCTCATGTATGTGATTGCTCTGCTAGGAAATGGTACTGTCCTATTCATTGTAAAGCAGGAGCAGACCCTCCATGAGCCCATGTACTATTTCCTGTCCATGCTGGCTGTCATTGATCTGGTCTTCTCAACTGCCATTGTCCCCAAAATGATGAGCATCTTCTGGCTGGATTCCAAAGACATCAGCTTCGAAGGCCTGCTTCCTCCAGATGTTCTTCATCCACACCTTCACTGTAGTGGAGTCAGGGGTGCTCTTGGCCATGTCTTTAGACCGATACATGGCTATCTGCAACCCTTTGAGATACAACACTATCATAACCAGCCCAAAGATTGCCCAGATTGGGCTGCTGTCCCTTGCTAGAGGGGTGGGGGACGTGATGCCCTTAACCTGCCTTCTAACCAGTCTGCCCTACTGTAAAATGAATGTCATCCCTCATTCCTATTGCGAGTACATGGCCGTGATGGAGCTGGCCTTGTGCAGACTCAGCAGTCACTGACCTGTACAGCATCGTTGTGGCCGCAGCCCTAGTGGGACAGACTTCGTCTTCATTGCCTTCTCTACGGCATAATCCTCCGCTCCGTCCTACGGCTCTCGTCTCAGGAGGCGCGTCTCAAGGCCTTCAGCATCTGCGGCTCCATGTCTGCGTCATCCTGCTCTTCTACCTGGGAGGGCTCCTTTCTATGTACCTGCATATTTTTAAGCTCGGCCTTGCTCCTCACATCCAAGTCTTGGTGGCTGACCTGTACCTCGTCGTTCCCCCCATGCTAAACCCATCAACTACGGCATTAAGTCCAAGCAGATCCGGAAACGGGTCTTAAGCTTTTTGGCCAACGAAAGAGCTTAGCAGAACCCAGTATTTAGGGTGTCCACTGACACAGCTCCAGGACCTCTCCTCCATTGTCCCCACGCTCTCCTGTGTGTCCCCGCCCTCACCAACATGACATTCCTTTTCAGATCTGAACCTTAGAGTTCAGAAAATGAGATACTAGCACCTGAATCCTCTAAGCTTAATTACCAGCTTAGATCTGATAGCACTGCCACCGCCCAAAAATATAGTGTTTTGGGGCACTCTGACCTCCCCAACCTTCCCTGGGGACCGCAAGAATCCAGATCCCTTGGGTTCTTAAAACAAGGAGAAATAAACCTTTCCCCCCACCTTTCCCCCTCTCAGAATTTCCCTCCCTGGGCTATCCTGAGAGATACTGATCTAACCTCTAAATCACCATACAGAGAAGCATTTCCCTTCCCTTCCACAAGAGGCAAACAGATTCAAGGAAAACAAAGAGAGATTCTATCTCACCCCCTCCCGTCTCCCCCCACCCGTCCCGGTGAGTATCCCAATCCCCTGGAATACCACAAGGGAAACAAGGAGGAAAAAATCAATCCGGTTCTCTAAAAAAAAAAGAAATCTTTTAATAAAAGGAAGGAAAAGGTAAAGAATTATCTCTGTAACTTCAAGATGTAAATCTTACAGGGTCCTATAGCTTACAGACACCAGAAAGAGACTGCCCCCCCAGTACCAATACAAATCAGAATATTCCCAGCAACTACACATATAAAAGTTAACCAGCCAGATCCACAATTGCAAATAGAGTAAAAACAATCAAAAAGCCTAAACCACCTGTTTTTACTTACTATATGAAAAGAAACGTAGAGAGCCTGTAGCAATGTCTGGTCTCTCTCAGACCTTCTGAGAGAAGAACACACAACACCCAAAGAACACACACAAAAGTTTCCCTCCGCCCAAATTCAAAAGTATCTTGTCTTCTGATTGGTCTTCTGGTCAGGTGTCCAGTTCCCTGCTTGTAACCCTTTACAGGTACAAGAGACATTAACCCTTAACAATCTGCTTATGACACATTCCATGCACAGTGCATGTGAGCTCACACTGGCGGGGGCAGAGCAACACACTCTGCAAAACACCATCCTCCGTGCATGATACCAGAGATAACCATGGCTGGTTTGATATCACCACCGGATAGGGGACAAAGCATACAAACCAGGTCTGTCTGGATTAAAACCGAATGAATGGCTTGCCTACCAGTATCCCACCCACTACAGTACGGGGCCCGATGTCAAGAGGTGCTGAGCAGCCCCGACTCCCAGTGAAGCCAAAGGGACTAATCCTGAGGGACTGAGCTATTGCTATCACCATCTGGCTTCTCAGTAGAGCTGTTTGAAAAGTCAGTACACGTTTTTGGAAACGTTTTTTAACATTTGATTGGACCGTTTTCTCCCAGGGTGTGCTATTCCAATGCGTTGTTTTAAAATGCCAATGACATTTCTGGAAATTATGTCAGTGCCATTTTTTTTAATGTTGATTTTTTTTTAAATGTCAACACCATTTTTTGAAAGTTCGATAAGGTTCTTTTGAGAATGTTCTTTTGAAATTTCAGCCGGCTTTCTGGAGAATGTGCCACATATCAGAAAGACAAATGACGAATGCAAACAAAATGCTAGACACTTGGCAAACCAGGAAAACAAGAATTCCCAAGGACAGGCTGCCAAGATAGGTCCAAACACAGCTATAACTGGGACATATAGACATGGCAGGGCGAGAGCAACCCTTTGACCAATCTGTATCATCCCTGCCACATACCATTACCCCAGAGAACAGGGAGAAGACAGTGCAAGGTTGAAAGTCCACTAGACAAGCCCCATCTTGGATGAGTATACTCAGCGGAACCAGCCAATGGGGACCTGGCTGGATGGTGAAGCTGCCCAGGTATGTTCCCTCCATGCAGAATGAGCCTAAACCAGGTGTGCTATAAGGTGTGACCACTCTTCCCACAGCAGCCAATGCGTTTGTATAGAGCCTACTACAATGTTGCCCTGGTCCCTGACGCTAAGGTAATACAGATTATACATAATAAAAATATACTAATCTGCTGTGCCTTGGAAACAAAGCTTTGCCACTGACCCACACATGGTGAGATTCACAGCTGTCTTTGAACATAAGCCTGTATCCTGAAGAACTCGTCTTGTTTTCATTGTTAACATGAGTTGTGCCCTGAGAAGCGAGTAGGGGAAACCAGAACTTTTTATTCATTGCTCTGTTCATAGTGTGCATGGCGCAACCTCTGCTCCCGTAGGGTGATGCGCACCTCTGTGCAGAGCCCACCACAAAGTCTGGGTACATGCATCTAATCTGAATTCCTGCATAGCACCAGTCAGGGAATTTTAAAATGGAGCTTACATTTTAGGAAGGCAGCCAATCTTCATTTTAAAATTCCACTGATGTGTTCCAGTGATGAGTTACCCTCTGTTCGAAATGTGGGCCTGATTTCCAGTAAGAACTTATCTAGCTTCAGCTTCTGCCACTGGATCTTGTTATACCTTTGTTTACTAGATTAAACAGCCCTTCTACTACTTGAAAACTTCTTCCCACATTGGTGCTTATAGACCATCATGGCACCTTTTAATCTTCTCTTGCATAAGCTAAACAGACTGAATTCCTTCAGAAAGAGACACAGTGGGGGAGGGAATATTTTTCTTGGACCAACTTCTGTTGCCAGAAGAGACAAGCTTTTGAGCTTAATTCCATATGTCTCTCACTGTAAGGCAGGTTTCCCAGTGCCCAAATCATTTGTGTGGCTTTTCTCTGAACCGTCTCCAATTTTTCAACGTTCTTTTTAAAATGTGGCTGCCAGAATCGCACACAGTCTTCCAGTGTCAGTCTCAGCAATACCAACCACACAGGTGAACTCAGGTTTCAGAGTTGTATCCTTGTTAGTCTGTATCAGCAAAAACAAGTCCTTTTGGCACCTTAGAGACTAACAAATTTATTTGGGCATAAGCTTTCATGGGCTAAACCCAGGGCCACCCAGAGGTGGGGGCAAGTGGGGCAATTTGTCCCAGGCCCCGGGCTCTGCAGGGGCCCCCATGAGAATGGCTGAGGCTTCTTCCTGGCCCTGGCCCAACCCTGCCGCCACCCCTCTTCTGAAGCGTCAGTGCATTCAGGAGTGACCCTGGACAGCTGCAGCATGGCTTTGGTGGGGCCTGAGCTCCTCCCCTCTCAGAGCCGTGTGGTTAGGGGGTGGGGCTGCAATCTCCAGCGGGGTCTGAGCTCCCTTCACTTGGCCTGAAGTTCACAGCCCCGCCCCCTTGCCATGCAGCTCTGAGCAGGGAGGAGCTGAGGCCCCGCCGGAGCCACGCTGCAGCTTTCCAGGGAGGCTCCTGGATGCACTGATGCTCCGGGTGAGGGGGGAGCTGGGGGTAAGGGGTAAGGGGCTGGGGGTAAGGGGGCCGGGACTCGGGCCAGGGGGGTTGGATAAGGGGCAGGGAGTCCCGCGGACAATCAAGGGACAGGGAGGGGGCCGAGGTTGGGGGGACAGTCAGGGGACAGGGAACACGGGAGTTGGATCTTGGGCATTCCGGGTGTCTGTCAGAACTCAGCGGGTGGAGGTGGATAGGGGTCGGGGCAGTCAGGCGACAGGGAGCAGACGACCCCCTTTATAAATTGAAAACACTTTTTTATATATTTAACACTATTATAAATGCTGGAGGCAAAGCGGGGTTTGAGGTGGAGGCTGACAGCTCGTGACACCCAGTAATAATCTCGTGACCCCCTGAGGGGTCCCAACCCCCAGTTTGAGAACCACTGGGTTAATTTAATTTTAGTACCCTGTGTCCATTCACATGTGTGTGCTATTTTGAGCATTTCAGTTTTCACAACATAGGCTCATCCCAGATTCTGGAACAAGCTCAAATGCTCAATTCATGGAGTATATACATAAACTGTACTAAAGACAAGCCCACAGTAACCGTCTCTAGTTTGTGAGGGACCCCATGGAGCCAGTCTCTAGGAAACAGATAACTGCATGGTGGTTAAGTCCATTAATGGCTATTAGCCAAGATGGGTAAGGAATGGTGTCCCTAGCCTCTGTTTGTCAGAGGATGGAGATGGATGGCAGGAGAGAGATCACTTGATCATTACCTGTTAGGTTCAATCCCTCTGGGGCACTTGGCATTGGCCATTGTCGGTAAACAGGATACTGAGCTGGATGGACCTTTGGTTTGAGCCAGTATGGCTGTTCTTATGTTCTAACCTAAATGAACTCAAAGTTATGGAGACAGATATGAGTCAAGAAAGCCAGCAGAGTATCAGAAACCTGGAAAAAATCTCTGACTGGATTGGGCTCAGGCATTTGGTCACAAGCTGAGGTGGTTCAAAAGTTTTGGATTTTTTTAAGCAGAATTTTTGTATTGTTTCTTTAAACAATCAAACACAGCAAGCAGCAAATATTTGGCCTCACACTTCTGAAACCCCAAACCATGTTCAGGTTTTGGTAGACTAATTTCAGTTTTTCAATTAAAAAAAACACAACAAATTTTGAAGGAAAGCAGATATTGTCCGTGATTTTTTTCTGCTTTTTAAAAACCCCTAGTTTTCGATCCAAAAAAAGTTTTGACAGAAAATATTTGTCCAACCCTTTTAATGAGCTTTAGTGCCTTTTAGCACTAGCTGATGCTGAGAACTAGTGATACCTTGTAAAGAAGTTTTCTCAAAACTGGGTTTGTGTCGAGATGCAGAAGGTTTATTTTTCCCAGGGCCACCCTTGGCGGGGGGAGCAAGTGGGGCAATTTGCTCCAGGCCCCGTGGGGGGAAGAGGGCGGAGAATGGATGAGATGACCTCTTCAGGTATCTTCCAGCCCTACATTTCTATTATGTCTGTGAAATTTTGTTGAGAAAAAAATGGAGGAAAAAATGTTTTTAAAATATTAAAACACTTCGACCCTTTTGGAATGAAGCTTTTCAAATTTTCATTTCAGAACAACTTTTCTTTCCAAAATTTACTTTAGTTTGTATCATTTTAAAATTGAAAGACTGTTTGCCAGAAGCTGAGAATGGGCTACAAGGGTGGATCACTTGATGATGACCTGTTCTGTTCATGCCCTCTGGGGCACCTGGCTTTGGCCGCTATCAGAAGACAGGATACTGCTAGATGGACCTTTGGTCTGACCCAGTATGGCCATTCTTATTTTCTTACGGATAAAAAATATAAATGTAATATTTCAAATTCATAGAAATGAAACATTTGGATTGGCCTACAATGAATTTATTTTTAAAATTTCATTTCACAAGAAAAATTCAAAATTTTGGCTTTTTATTTTGATTTGGGACCAAAACAAAATCAAAATCTCAAACTTTGTGTCGGGATGGAAAATCTGTTTTCCCACCAGTTCTATTTGAAATATTTCATGACATTTAAGCAATAATTAAATGTCTTTTCCCTTTTTATTCATAGAAAACATACTTCTTCAAAATGGCCTTGGTTCCTTCCAACCACACCAACTCCAGCTCATTATATTTCAGCCTTATGGGCATCCCAGGGCTGGAAGCTTCCCATGTCTGGATGGGGATCCTTTTCTGTTCAATGTACATCATTACGCTGCTAGGAAACAGCATGATTCTGCTTACTGTCAGGTTAGATCAGACCCTCCATGAACCCATGTACTATTTCCTGTGCATGCTTGCGGTCATCGATTTAGTCATGGCTACTTCCATTGTTCCCAAGATGCTCGGCATATTCTGGCTGAACTCGGTGGAGATTGCTTTCGATGCCTGTTTCACGCAGATGTTCTTTGTTCATTCCGCCACAGCTGCAGAATCAGGGGTGCTCTTGGCGATGGCCTTTGACAGATATGTCGCCATCTGTTACCCTCTGAGGTACCAGGCCATCTTAACGCACCAAAAGGTGACACAGATAGGCCTGGCCATTCTGCTAAGAGCTGCTCTTGTCATGACTCCCGTCACCTGGATGATGAAGAGCTTACCCTACTGCGGCTCCAACGTGATTGCCCATTCGTACTGCGAGCTCATGGCTGTGGTGAAGTTGGCCTGCGCCGATCCCCTAGCCAGCAGTCAGTACTGCGTGGTTGGGTCCACGCTCATAGTCGGGACTGACACAGCCTTCGTCTCCATGTCTTACGGGATGATTCTTCGAGCCGTCCTGCGGCTTGCCAAGAAGGAAGCGCGCCTCAAGGCCATTGGCACCTGCGGAGCCCACCTCTGCGTAATGCTGCTCTATTATGTTCCCGGGATGGCCTCCATATACACACAGAGCTTTGGCCAGGGGGTGGCTCACCAGACTCAGGTTCTGCTGGCCGACCTCTACCTCACCCTTCCCCCCATGCTCAACCCAGTCATTTACAGCATGAGGACAAAGCAGGTGCAGGATGCAGTGCTGAAGGTATTTGGGCCCAGGAAGGATCCAGTCTAAGGAGTGTGAGCAGTCATTCACCGGCTCTATTCAGCAAGGAGGAGATTCTGCCAACCTCACTCTCGCAAAGTAGTAACAATGAAATCACTGGCACTACTGGAGACGTAAGGAGCGTCGCCACGCGAGTGAGCATAGCAGCATCTGGCTCCTAATAAGAGGCAGCTTTGTCTAATGCTTAGAGCACAAGACTAGGTGTCAAGACTAGGCTCTCTTCCTGGCTCTGACACTAATCTGCTGTGTGAACTTGGGCACATCACTCCACACACAACCCTTTTCTGTGCCTTGGTGTCCCCTCTCCACCCTAAATAGTCTTGGCTATTTAGACTGTAAATTCTTTGAAGAAGATGTGTCTGGACAGTACCCAACATAACCAGGCCCTGATCTCTCCTCTCTGCTGCAATACAAACAACGAATAATAACTATCTGCATAATATAAATTACATTTGGAATCCAGAGCAATGCAGAATCGTTCCCTACAGTGTATCTGACAGCTTGTTTAAACCGCTCTAGTTAAGGTCACAAAACAGTGTCCATTGTGATCATCTGTATTCATGGTGTCCGAACTTCAGGGAACATCAACCATTTGCCTGCAATTTTCCAGGAGTGGCGTCTGCCTCGAAATGTTTGGGGACGGGGGTTGTGAAGATTTTAAATGAGAAGAGTGAAGCCGTGGTTGAGTTTTGAGGGGCTTCTATTAACAAAATATTAATAAAGGTTTCCATTAGCAAAATATCAGTCTCAGATTTGTTTTGGTGATGAGGCGGCAGATAATTTAGAAACAACTGAACTCATATACTTGACCTTGTCCTGGTTCTGTGCAAGGTACGTGACAATATTTGTATTCCAACACGCCTCAGAGGCTCCGATCAGGGTCTGGTTGTGCTATGTGTCTGTAACACAGTCAGCCTTCTCCTGAGAACCCCCTCCTAGCCAGGATGGTGCTGCAGTGCCTTACCTCAGTTTCCCATTCAGCTCAGGGGCCCATTAAGAACTGCACATCACAGACCAATGGTAATTAAAACTCTCCCTCTCTGGGCATCCAATTTATTTAGTCCCCACACATGGATCCTCCAGGCCCCAACCCCAGGTCAGTGCTTCTCTCCCCTTGAGCTAGCAGCCTCCAGTCCTCCTTCCCTGGAACTGGGTTCCACTTGAAATATAACGTTTATCCTCCACAGCACGCACATGCAGCAGCTTCCAGCTGCAGCTCCCCAGGCTTCTGCCCTGCCCAGCGCTCTCAGGCCTACAGAGCTGGAGGCAACCCTGTGCTCTCCGTCAGACATCTCCCTTCTGTCCTTAGGCCTGGCCTTGCTTTGTTAGTCACATGACCAAAATCATCTGCCCATCTCGGGAGGGGAGCTGACCCTGTAGAGGTAGCCGAAGGCCCCGTTTCCCCTTCAAGGACCAGCCGCCCTGTAACAATGCCCTGCACAACCTTGAGAAGAAAAACTGTCCCTGCCCCAAAGTCCTGACGGTCTTGGCACCACACAATAGACGCCACATGGACTTTGGCCATCAGATGCAGATGTTGTGACGGCTGGAAGATAAACCGTGGAACCTGTGCAGAAGGAAGCATTGCCAGCCACCATGTTGTCCTCCTAAATCATTCCCTTGCCGCTTGGGGGATTGCACCTTTCAGCCACATGCCCTTGAGCTGTCGCTTAGCCACACTGTACGGATTGAGCTCTTTCAACCTTTGCTCACAGCGCCTCCCTCACCCTTAGTCACTTCTGTGGCTCTTCTTGGAGCTACATCTAGATGTGATACCCAGCTGAAGGCAATGGGATTCCTGGAATAGCCACTACTGGATAAAAGTCACCACTTAAGTCCCATTAACTGGTGCCTTGGTCTTGTACTGGTCTGTAGCAGAGTGGATCTAAGCTCCTGCCCAGAAGGGGTTAAAAACAGCCCGGGGAAGGGGCTGGGGCTGGAGAAAGCAGCCTTTAAGCTGGGCTGATTAGGGGAAGTGGCTGCAGCTGGGGCCACGCCCCAAACTGAGCCACAGGGCCTAATAGAAAGCCAGGGAGCCAGAAGCAGACAGCCTCTCTCTGACAGGGAGAGAGAGACAAGCCTGGCTGCTTAGGGACTCACCCTGGGGACCTAGAGGAAGGCAGGGCTGGGGAAAGGCCTTAGGAGCTGGGAAGCCCTAGGCCAGCAACTCCCCAGGCTGCAGGGCCTAATTCTAGGCCTCCAAGGGACTGGGCTTGCAGAGGGGCAGCCGGAGGGTGGGTAAAGGCAGCCAGGCCAAAACCCCTTTGCCTATGATGAGTGGCTGATACTGCAGTCTGCCCCAGGGCATGGGGGCTAGACAATGACTGGGCAGTAGCCGATACTGAGGCAAGGTGGGGATAGTAGGGTGGGCTTCCCCTGGGAGGGGGGAGACTCAGTTAAAGGGGCACCGAGGTCCAGGGAGGGGCCCTGGGCTAGCGGAGGACAGGTGGACCACCAGCCTGCAGAGGGTTCTCCGGGCTGGAATTGAGCTAATTCCCCATAGCAACCAGCAGGAGGCGCTGCAGGGGTGAGTCCACACGTTTACATGGTCCCTCTGCACCGGGGTGAATTTCACCCCTAGAGAGGAGTTATATCATCCCGCTGCTCCGTGATCGTGTGTCTCATTTGCATACTACCAAAATATCAGTGACCCTCTTCAGAGCTGTGGTATGTTGCAAACTCATGTCTGGCTGAGGCTAACTGATGCCCTGGCCTGTTCTTCAGCCAACCCTGGCTCCCAGGTTTTCCCCTCCACTCAGTGTGTTTCAGTTTATTGTCCCCCGGATGAAGCATGTGGGTTACATTGTCTAAGCTGGATCTTGTGGTAGTTCCTGGCTGCATTTCCTAGTCACAGAGGTCCCTCTGCAATCACCGGTCAGCTCCGAGTGCACTCACACCCCAGGAACAGAGATTGCAGTTGGGTTTGAACAGAAACACTGGGGAATCTCTGTCAATGTAACCCTGAAAAACAAGAGAGAGACATTTGTGGAGCTCAGAACTAAAGGAAACAATGGACTGTCATGCTGAAGGGAGCGGGCCAGACACACTGCGGGGAGGTGTGTAGTGCAGCACCAGGTGAGGACTCAAGGAGTCTTGAGTTTTAATTCCAGCTCAGCAATGGGAAATCTCTTAAAAGGAGAATGTCAGTGTTTCCATAAGACTGTACTGAAGGCTAGATAGATAGATGGGGGTGGATGGGGATAGATAGATAGATTGGGGGGGTGTAGGGATATACAGACAGATAGATGGGGTATAGGGAATAGGAGGATACACAACATTTAGATTTTCTGCAAAGTTTTGAAAACTGCATGGCAAAATTATTTATTATTTGTGCTCCATTAGCACCCAGAGGCACCAGAGCAGGGACTGTGTTAGATATCCTACAACAAGCCATAATAAACAGATAGTCTGTGCCCTGAGGAGCTTCCCATCTAAGTATAAGACCAGAGACAACAGGTGGATATACCCCATGGAAAGGGAGAGGAAGAGCGCAAGGAAACAATGTGGGTCGACATGTACACCCAGCTGCCTACCCATTGTCAAGTTTCCCGGCAGCATCACAGCAAAGAAGAGTTTTAAGGAGGCCTTTGCAGGAGAACCGCAATGTGGCTTTGTGTATGTTAACTCGCTTTGCGTATGTACTTTAATGCAGCAAAATAAATGTTTCCTGGTGTGCGTGTGTGTGTGTGTGTGCGCACGCGCATGTGCAGACACGGAGTTTGTGGTGAGTGCAGAGGATCCAGGAATTAAAGCAGACTAGAAGTAAATGTGAAACTCATAAGTCTATATTCATGGACCAAGCTGAAGGAAACATAAAAAGCAAATAAACAAATAGCACACGAGCTGAAACAGAAATTAGATTTTTTAAATGTTCCCAATTTTTCGTCAGTTTTCACCAACCCAGGTGCATTTTTTTTTTAGGACATGATCTCTTTGACTCGGGCTCAGTTTCCCCATTTGTAAAAGAGGGCTCATGCTAGGGCTCGAAGTGAGCTCCAGTGAGTGATTTCAGCACTGCCCCGAAAGAGCAGTTACTCCCTTCCAGAGCTACTTTTCAAGCTACAGATATTGGCCTCAAGTCTGAACTGTCCCCGATATGCACAGAGCACAGTGAAGGAACATCAAATTCAAAGTCTTGGTCCTTGTTCAATGGCCTTGTCATAAACAGATAGCTAAGGGTTAATGTCTCTTTCACCTGGAGCAGCACTGACCAGAGGACCAATCAGGAAACGGATTTTTTTCAACTTTGGGTGGAGGGAAATTGTGTGTCTGGGTCTTTGTTTCTGGCTGCCTGCTTCCTCTGAGCTTTGGAGAAGTAGTTCTGTTTTCTAATCTTCTGTTTCTAAGTGTAAGGACAAAGAGATCAGATAGTAAGTTATATGGTTTCTTTTCTTGGATTTTGCATGAATATAAGTGCTGGAGTGCTTTGATTTGTATTCTTTTTGAATAAGGCTGTTTATTCAATATTCTTTTAAGCAATTAGCCCTGTATTGTATCACCTTTAATACAGAGAGACATTTGTATTTTTTCTTTCTTTTTTTATATAAAGCTTCTTTTAAGACCTGTTGGGTTTTTCTTACTTCAGGGAAATTGAGTCTGTACTCACCATGGAATTGGTGGGAGGAAGAAATCAGGGGAGATCTGTGTGTGTTGAAGTGGCTAGCCTGATTTTGCATTCCCTCTGGGGAATAGGAAAGTCCTTTTTGTTCCGGACGGGAAGGGGAGAGGGGAGTCACTCTGTTTGGATTCACAGAGCTTGTGTCTGTGTATCTCTCCAGGAGCACCTGGAGGGGGGGAGGGAAAAAGGACTTATTTCCCTCTGTTGTGAGACTCAAGGGATTTGGTCTTGGGTCCCCAGGGAAGGTTTTCAGTGGGACCAGAGTGCCCCAAAACACCTCTAATTTTTTGAGTGGTGGCAGCAAGTACCAGGTCCAAGCTGGTAGCTTAAGCTTGGAGGTTTTCATGCTAACCCCCATATTTTGGACGCTAAGGTCCAGATCTGGGAATAAGGTTATAACATGAGTGGCAGCCGGTGGGAGATAGACAGAATCCAGAAGCCATTAAGAATATTATATTTTTCTTTTCTCTGCTAAGGGCTTTTTAGCAGAGAGAAACAGTTTGGTTTA